>NC_134896.1:27425530-27488030 GCF_041734735.1 Babylonia areolata
ATACGATTTATTAAAGTCTACCGATACATGATGGGGGAAACTGGCCAAAATTTAATTTTGAAAAACTGCGTTTTCAGCCACGCGCTACTTCTGACACGATGGGAAGACCATACCAAACAGATATTACCAGTTGGGTGCTGTGCTTGCCA
The DNA here is from genome assembly GCF_041734735.1 of Babylonia areolata. Taxonomy (NCBI): domain Eukaryota; kingdom Metazoa; phylum Mollusca; class Gastropoda; order Neogastropoda; family Buccinidae; genus Babylonia; species Babylonia areolata. The sequence goes on from NC_134896.1 coordinate 27,425,680, forward strand.
GTGTGAGCGGTGGACTGCAATGCCGTGTGTGGGAAAGGTTTAGAATAATGATGATTTGTAATAACACTTAGTATAGTATAGTATAGTATAGTATAGTATAGTATAGTATAGTATAGTATAGTATAGTATCATTTCACAAAATTGCACTTTATACAGTATAATTTTATTTATTATGGATCTGTATAATTTGTATCATTAAATAAGCATATAAAATTATAATTGTGACAGTGCCGAACAGAGGTGCGTTTCTTACACGCTAGCTGGGCGAGGAAGGTTCTCGAGAGAGACGCGTTCCTTTTCTTCCCATCCCTCAGCAGGCCGGGAGTGGCTACAAGGTTCTCACGAGTCAAGGCTAGGGAGCCTTCAGGCAACTTTGCCACGAATAAGAATAGAATCTATTTCCCGCCGGACATTGAGTCATTCGTTCCGTTCCGCACGTACTCCTTGCCCTTGCCACTGGCTCTCTCACCAGCACGTCACCCTGGAGGTCGCTACACGAACAGTGTCTGCGGCGAATCTTTGTCACTCATTTCGCGTGAAGTCTAGTCCTGGAGACGGCTGTTGTGCTGGGGCGACGGCCAACGGCGGATGGCGTAACCGACTCTGTGTCATCTCACAATTCAACTGATGACCCTTCCTCCCTTGCTTGCGGCAAAGGCAAAAACTGAACAACCCAGCTTCAACCAACTGTACAACTGGCGCCACATTCGACGCCAACTCAAGGCGCCGCTAGCACGTACTCCTTGGCCTTGCCACTAGCTCAGTCAGCAAGATTAACAGTCTTGTCAATCGAACCGTTTTGAACGAATAATTATAATCAAGCACGAAAACAAACCTGATTTTTTTTTTAAATCACAGCAGCACCAACAAAAAGTGTTGCCCTATGGTGTAAACTACAGCCTGAGATAAAGAGTTGTCTTTGCATATGTCTGGCATCTGCAATACCAATTTTGATTCTTCAGTTGTCTGGAAGTAGTTTCTACAGTAAATAGAAACACTGAATACTGTTTGTCCTTTCTTTTTTGGTGCTTTTGTTGTTGTTGCTTTGTGATTGTTCAGGGTGTGTAGAATGTGAAAATGACAGGGGGTTATTTTGTGTACAGCCGGTTTTTATGTTATTTATGTTGTTGTTGTTTTGTTGTTGTGTTTTTTGTTGTTGTTGTTTTCTTGTGTGTGTTTTTTGTTTTTCTGGTTTTTTGTTGTTGTTGTTCATTTTGCTTTTTATCCCGCCATGAAAGCAGCTATCCGTCTCAAAGAAACTGGAAAGAAAGGGATGGCGAATGGCTGTTAGAGGCAGAGATAAGAAAAGAAGCTTGAGAGTACAAAAGAGCACAACAGGAAAGAGGGCGTTTTTTCGCTTCTTTTTTTCTTTAGTCAGATACAAAAAAGATCATCTGACACTGACATGTATTCCAAGAATTATTTTCTCTTGCTGGCTCTTTTTGTCCGACGCTGTGATGCATTCTTGAGAAACTGAAACTGAAACTCAACAGCTGTCACACACACACACACACACACACACACACACACACACAGATTTCTTGTGCACAATGGGTCTGTCTTCAGACAGAAATGGTCACCATACACAATGGATCTCTTCCTTTCCAACGAACTGCTACCAGCACCATCTCAAGGGAGTAAGAACAAAGGCACGTCACACCGCCAACAGGCATGTATGGGCACTGCTCGTATGGTCTTCCTTTCGTGTCAGAAGTAGTCCGCGGACAAAAAATTAATTTTTCAAAATTGATTTTCGGTTAGTTTCCCCCATTCTATTCCAGTAGACTGTACACACACACACACACACACACACACATGCACGCGCGCGCGTACGTACGAACGCGGCACGCGCGCGCGCGCGCACACACACACACACACACACAAACTCCAAGAAATTATGGTTTAATGGTTCTAATTTTTAGACAGTTTCGGACAAAATTTAAATACCGTCTGGTCTAAGCAGTGACTGGATGTTCAAAAGTCGGAATGCACTTATTGTCAATCAAAAAATAAATGAATAAATGAAATAAGCATAATCATCCCTACAGATAAAGGAGAAAACGGAAAAAAAGTGACAGATCTAATGTTTTTAGACCAATAACACGGTACAGTGATTTCAAACAAAAAACAGTGAGCATACGCGGAACTCGTACTTGCAACGAACTGAACGCGCGCACTGACGCGCACGCACGCATGTGTGTGTATATATATATATGTGTGTGTGTGTGTGTGTGTGTGTGTGTGTGTGTGTGTTATACGTTATCACTTCTTTTTTTTAATTCATTGCATTCTGTTTGAAATTGTTGGATGGTTTCTGCTGATTTTTCTTTTTAACTTTTGTACATGTTTGCTAGCCACTTTTTGTGTAAAACACCGTATCATATTATTGTTCCTTTGTTATTACGTTTTTGCAATCATTGTAAAGCTCTTTGAGCATTAGGAGGAGCTATATACATTTCCATTATTATCATTGTTGTTGCAATTATCATTATTGTAAAAGGCGCTAATTGAATTTCCAACAGTATTATTATTGTTGTTATTGTTAAAACCTCGTCAGTTGACTCTCTTAGACTTTGGTCCGATTCGCAGACCAATTCTGAGTTTAGCTCTCAGACTATTATCAAATTCATTACCAACCAAGTATTGTTCTAATGTCAAGTGCATATGCTTTAGTAACCTGGCAATTAAGCATATAACTTTTGTAACTGTAGCTTGATGAAGCCTCATGAACATGAAAGTGTGTCTTCACAAGTTACTGAGAACGTTGATGTTTTTGACTTTTTGCAGTTCATTATCAGTTGTTTCACTTGTCAGTTTAACAACTTCTCTTTTACGAAGTCCTTTAAGTAATTTCCTGTAATTGTATAGAGATTTTTTTTTTTCAAATTTCACTCTCATTTCACCCTCATTTGCCCAGTTTCCCCAACCCTCCATTCATTCACATCTCCCATCCCTTCTAACCGATAACACTCAAATGTATTCATAAATACTTTAACAAAATGTCTTCAATCACCGGTATGTGTGACGGGACATGAAACAAAACTTCCTTCCTTGTTATTGTTATTATCATTGTTATTGTTATTATTATCACTATCACTGTTGTTTTATTGACAAAAATGTGATACAGACTGGTTGGGTGATCGAAGTGTGTACAGGGGGTATATTCTAGCCAGAATGGGTATGGCATGGGTATAAATTGACAAGCCAGGGGTAGAGTTGGGGCCTGTTACACTGATCAAAGTTGTTAACGCCTCTCTTCCATGTTTTCAAACTCGGTTACGTCCATGGCCCCATTCCCACGCTACATTGGCAGCTACACCGAACGGACAAAAGGACGACTGCATAAAGAGGGTTGAGGGGGGGGGGGGGGGGGGGGGGGTGGATGGCAGCTCGTGACTTTGTCGAAAGGACTCTGTTGACACAGTCAGTATCAGCGCGTCAGCAGTGAGTCACACGTAGTCACATGTGTGTTCCGCGCTTGCGTAACATCCCTCACACACTCTCGTCTTCCCACACTGTTGACACAGTCAGTATCAGCGCGTCACACACACACACACACACACACATGCACTCAACCACGTACTCACACACCCCCACACGCATGTACACACACACATACACACACACACAAACTCCAAGAAATTATGGTTTAATGGTTCTAATTTTTAGACAGTTTCGGACAAAATTTAAATACCATCTGGTCTAAGCAGTGACTGGATGTTCAAAAGTCGGAATGCACTTATTGTCAAACAAAATATAAACGAATAAATGAAATAAGCATAATCATCCCTACAGATAAAGGGGAAAATGGAAAAAAAAGTGACATCTTATTTTTAGACCAATAACACGGTACAGTGATTTCAAACAAAAAACAGTGAGCATACGCGGAACTCGTACTTGCAATGAACACGCGCACACATGTGTGTGTGTGTGTGTGTATGTTATGTGAGTCAGAGGGTGAAGGGGTGCGCAATCCTGTGTGTGTACATGCGTGCATGCGTGATAATGTGTGTGTGTGTGTGTGTGTTATACGTTATCACTTCTTTTTTGAGTTCATTGCATTCTGTTTGAAATTGTGACCTGTTTCCTCGGCATGACCCATAAGTCAGCTGACTCCGTTTCGTGTAACGAGGGCCTAAAGGGTTTGAGGTAAAATTTGACGATTTTGAGTTCTGTGGACAAATCACTTCATAAGAGGTTAATCTACCACATACTGGTTGGGTTTATCCGAAAAAACATAATAAATGACTTAATTTGCAGTTTTTCTGGCACTCGAATGCCCAATTTGCGTTCGCTATCAGTGTAAAATCGTCTGTTTTCAAATTCATTCTTCTTTTGCAAACCTGACAGGGCCCCCCCACACATTATACCTTTCTGGAAAGTTCGATGCTTCTATTTTAAGGCTTGATGCAAGATGTCCACTGACAAACCAACCAGAATGCCTTAGACAGCAAAGTTTGCTTGTAAATAAAACCAGACTCTCGACCAATCAGCAAGCAGTCAACAACAAAGCGTTGGTGATACTATTGTTGGATGGTTTATGCGGCTGATTTTTCTGTTTAACTTTTGTACATGTTTGCTAGCTATTTTTTGTGTAAAACACCGTATCTTATTATTGTTCCTTTGTTATTACGTTTTTTTTGCAATCGTTGTAAAGCTCCTTGAGTGTTAGGAGGCGCTATATAAATTTCCATTATTACCATTGTTGTAATTATCATTATTGTTATAGGCGCTAATTGAATTTCCATCATTATCATTATTGTTATGGTTATTATCATTGTTGTTCCTATTATCATAACTATTGTTGTTATTGACAAAAATGCGACACAGACTGGTTGGGTGATCGAAGTGTATACAGGGGGTATATTCTAGCCAAAATGGGTATGGCATGGGTGTAAACTGACAAGCCAGGGGTAGAATTGGGGCCTGTTACACTGATCAAAGTTGTTAACGCCTCTCTTTCATGTTTTCAAACTCGGTTATGTCCATGGCCCCATTCCCATGCTACATTGGCAGCTACACCGAACGGACGAAAGGACGACTGCATAAAGAGGACGGGGGGAGAGGGGGGGGGGGTGGCAGCTCGTGACTTTGTCGAAAGGATTCTGTTGATACAGTCAGTATCAGCGCGTCAGCAGTGAGTCACACGTAGTCACATGTGTGTTCCGCGCTTGCGTAACATCCCTCACAAGTGTGTAACTAATTTAGAAAATGAAACTGGGATAAAGCATGTCCTGAATCTTTTGTAAACAAAATTTGAGGATTTTGACCCAACTTTGGCAGATTCTATATATGGAATAGAATTGTGGGAGATTACAGAAAAGTTGAAAATGTTTAGAATTTTTATGTAAGATTTTTTTAAACCAATGGATATTTATCTTGGCAAAATAAAAGGAATTAAATTGTGAAGTAATATTGATAGGTATAATTTTTGGCAGGTTTTTCCTTGAAACTGTCAAAAACGAAATTAAGTGGGTTTAACTATTGAAATGAAGTATGTGTCAAATGTTACTGATGAAAAAAAATTATGTCCAGAGGGACAGAGGTCGTCGACACGACACCGCCGCTGCCAGTGGGTTCGAGACAGATGGAGCCTCCGACGCTGACAGGTGAGGCATTACTATCTAAATGAGACTATACTTTTAAACCAGAAATGATGTGGATTTCAGGAAGTGTAACATAGCTTTGACTCACTTGAAAATTATATCAGTCAGCATGGGAAGAACTAGCACAAACATAGGCTCTGCAGATGACATTAAATTTCTGGCAGGTAGCCAACAGGAACTCTGATACAAGTGTCTGTAATCCATTAAAAAAAGAGAAAGAAACAACATGCATACTTACATTCTTAAAACGCTGAATCAGAAGGAAATGTCGTGATTCTGCCATGGCACTTCCTGATGATGAACAGCAAGAAATAAGTCGCCAAATACAGAAATGGGTGCTAAGGACAGTGATACGGACCTGTGAACTCCTTACTGAGCTATGTTAGTGACCAGTTCGCCATGGAATGCAACTGGTGTGATGGAGACATTTGCAATTTAGTGATGCTTGCAACCTCCGTGGGATGAAAATCAAAAGTGAATGATGTCTCTAGAGAAAACAAATATATTAGGAAATGTCAAAAATGAACGCTAGCAAATGCAGTTACATGCCAACTGTTACCAGAAGACATAAAATGATGCACTATTTGTCAAAATGATCCAATATGCAGCACTGTGTACCAATAATGTTTTAGCATAACTTGTTTTGTAAACTCAACCATTGGCTTCATTTGATATGTTTTTATTTGAAAAAAAAAAACCCTCTCCCTTTCCCAAGATCCCAGAAAGCCCTGACACCATGTTTAAATACTTTGATTGACAGACTGTCTTAAATGTATCTGACCATTTGTATGTGGTCATGTTATCAGGGATCAACAAGCATGCCACAGGACTTCAAGAGGCCTCTGAAAAAGCTAAGTTGACCCTTCCTTATCTCTCCATTATCTTTCTGTCTTGTCTGTCCCAGTGTGTGCGTGTGCGCGTGTGTGTCCGTCCATTTGTCTCTCTCCCTGGATGGTTGCCCTGAGTGGATGTGTGCACCGAGTTCAGCATGGTGTTGAGCTTAACCCTAACCCTCTAACCATCACTAACAACCTAACCCTGGCCCTTCCTAACCCTAACACACCGCACAGTATGGATGCAGTGTGTGTGTGTGTGTGTGTGTGTGTGTGTGTGTGTGGATTGTGAAGAACAAATAACTGCGGCGCGAATGCCTTGTTTCCTTGTTTTCAGGCAGACCATTGAGGTACAGCGCCATGACTGGGGTCATAACCAGAGCTGAGCAGGACACCACCAGCAGGATCCAGGATCATGGGGCCACCACTGCTTTAGGGTTTAACCCGAAGTTTTATAATAACAAATACAGAACACATTTTAACGATTATATATTTTTTTTAAAGTGTATCACAAGTGAATCTTGAAGGCCTTTCCTCTCTTGTTTTATATTGTGGTTGTTCTAGTATGATTTTGTGTGTGCAGATATCCATTTGTCCAGAAAATATATTTTAGTGAAAATTACCTGACTAATGTTTGTAATGAACAAATTGAAAATGTGACAAAAAAACACTGGTTTCAAAACAGCACGTCACTAAAAATACATAAAATGGGAAAACATCATGTGTTTTGTATTCTTTATTCATTTCACTTTCAGAAAATATATATTTTTATGGGTCTTTCTCCAATAACAAAGAGCACAGAATTTTTTGAAAATTTATACCCATTTTTTGTGGAAAAAAACCCTGGCAAATAGATTTCACTTAAATTTCATTTTCCTGGCAGCGAAAGGGTTAATACACAATGACATTATCTTCATTTTCACGTGAGATTGTGTTGATTCTTTAAGTATTGTACTTTTAATGAATTTTTTTAATTTTGGGTATTGCGAAATCCTCAAAATTTACAATGAGTAAAAAGATTGGAACTACTATGAATTAAAACCCAGAGAATATTTTCATACATACTCGTGACATTACTTCAATGACCCGTCATAAAACAATCATGCAAAGTCTCATGGTTGTAGGTTCATTCATCATTGAGCAAGTTCAAGGTATGTTGTCAAAGCCAGAAACTTGACGATTTGCATCGAAATTGAACAAAAAATTATTAATAAACACTTTCGTGATTCAGCAAGCAATCTATATTGTCATTTTTTTCATTGTTAAAGACATTTTTACGGTGGAAAAACTTATGCATATGATAGAAGAGATGTTCAAGAATCAAACTCCATCAAAAACCCAAATCATGAAAAATCATCATTTTGGTCTCTTTTGCACTGCCACTCCCGCCCTCCCCTCCCCTTCCCACTGCCCCCGCCTCTCCCGCGCCCTCACCCCTTCCCCCCTTCCCCCTCCGCTTCCACCCACCTCCTCCCCTTCCCACTGCCCCTGCCTCTCCCACCCCCCTCTTCTTCCCCCCTTCCCCCTCTGCTTCCACCCACCTCCTCCCCTTTCCACTGCTCCCGCCTCTCCCGCCCCCCTCCACTTACCCCCTTCCCCCTTCCCCCGGCCCGGGAAACCAGGCGGCTGTAAGAACCACAGTGCTATCTGTCTGTCAAACAACTGTGGCTTTAATCAGTGAACGTTGTCACGGTCGTATCGCGAGCGGCGCACAATCAGTTACAATGACGCATAATCCTCTTTCTCACTACTGTCACTCATGTTCTCATAAGCCAACAACATTGACCGTTTAACAGTACAATGGTGTTGACAGTACAGGAGGACATTTCCCCGACACTGTGAATCCCCTTTATCAGTATCAGTATCAGTAGCTCAAGGAGGCGTCACTGCGTTCGGACAAATCCATATACGCTACACCACATCTGCCAAGCAGCTGTCAAAGATTACACACACGTATACATACACATACATTGATTGATTAATTTATTTATAGAGAGAGAGAGAAAGAGATATTGATAGATAGATAACTGTTACTAAATAGATAAATGATTAAAACAAACAAGTTAGACAGATGGATAGATAGATAGGCAGGAGGGGGGAGGACAGTTGAACGAAAGAGGTACGAACACACAGGACGATCATCATCCCCACTGGGTCGTTGTCAAGAGGAAAGAAGCCAGCAAGGGCCCACTACAGAAATTAGAGCCTCTGGCAAAAGAACTGTGGAGAAGCGAACCCGACTCCCCCTGAAGTGATAAGTGGGGTACGGAACGAGCACTAGCACCTTGAAAACACAATGCAACAGGTCCATTCTTCTCCTTCTTCTTCCCCCTCTTCTTCTTCCCCCTTCTCTCTGTGAAGACACTGGGGTGCCGCAGACAGCTGTTCACCTGTGTTTCGCCAATTATTCCCGTCTCGACCGGTTGCCGTGGACACCCCTCTCTCTCAGGGTTTTGTAAAGGGGAGATAAGTGGTCCCCAACTCCACACCACACCGTTGAAACCTGCATGGTTATACTACTATACCCTCAGCCTAGTTGATGATGAATGGAAGTTAATGAGCCTTTGGCATTTGCTCTTTAAAAGCCATGTCTTTCAAAGTTTGAGTGGATCTGTGAGCAGGACTGATGTTCTTGAGTGGTCAGGGGAGCAAAGCATACAAGTTGAAGCAGCTGACATCCACCATTGTTGGAAGTGGTTGTCTATAGTGGAGAATGGAGGAGGGGTGGGGTGGGGTGAAAACAGAACCCAGTCCGTATAATGGCAGTCAAACACATGGACGTCCAGGGTTCGAATCTCGGTAACTGCACCTGGTGGGTAAAGGGTGGAGATTTTTTCAATCTTCCAGGTCAACATATGTGCAGACCTGCTTGTGCCTGAACCCTCTTCGTGTGTATACCCAAACAGAAGATCAAACATGCACCTTAAAGATCCTGTAATCCATTTTTTCGTTGGTTATGGAAACAAGAACATACCCAGTATGCACACCCCCGAAAACGGAGTATGGCTGCCTATATGGCAGGGTAAAAACTGTCATACATGTGAATGCCCACTCGTGTACAGACGAGAGAATGTGGGAGTTGCAGCCTACGAACAAAGAAGAGAAGAAGAACCCTTGGACTCTCACCTACCAGTCAGTCTGGGCCACCTGAGTCAAAGCTTACTTCATCAACACACATGCAGCAAAGGGAGGTGATTCAGCTACCTCACTTCAATTCCTTGACAGAAAACCGCCAACGGCAGTCACACGTGTGAAGTGTACTCTTGTCGACACAATCAGAAGGAGACCGTTAACAAGTATCCTAGTCACTGTGGCAGAGAACTTTCAGCCTCTAGTGGTTGGGTGGGTGTGAGTAGGGTGGTGGTGGTGATGGGGAGCTATAAACACACTGTGTTCTGACTAATAAAAGTCCGTCGGTCAAGCCAGAGGCACTGCTTTGCTGTTGCTAACATTGTAACTCAGTACTACCTTCTGCTTCAGGGGAGTAAATGCACTCAGCTTAAAAAGAAAAAAAGAAGACAAAAAAAAAAAGACAAAAGAAAGAAAGAAAGAAAGAAAAAATCGATCTGGAGATGGCTGGGTCTCGCCATATTTGACTCGTGCAAAACAAGCTGCATGAAAGAAATATAAATTGATATAAAAAATATAAATCGGATCGGGTTAAAAGCACCATTTGCAGAGACCCAGTACAGGCTTTGACACACAATCGACAAGAGTTGGAGGTATCTGGTAAACAATTCATTGCGGCTCTTCAGTGACTTCACAGACGACGATGACGACGACCCAAAAGGAAGAAGAAGAAGAAGAAACGACACTGACTGACTCACAAAAGACCACAAAGCGAATGTCTTTGGGTATTATCTGTGCTGTCATGAAAGGACGGTGCTAACGACATTCTTCACTGACCAAAAGCCAGATTAGGGGGAAGCTCTTTGGTTTGACCGGTGACTTGTCTGCTGTCAGACGGAAGGAACAGAAACCAGATCAGTGACAGAGACAAGGTGATGTCACACACAATAAAGAAACCGCAGTTCACGCACGGAACCTTTTAATCCTCATAGGGAATTGATCTTAGGAGGCAGACAATAGTGCTAGTTTCTCACCTATATTGTGCGTTACCTAATCCTCCTATAAAAGTGAAGGTCGCTACTTTAGCCAATGGACTTACTGTTCTGCTTGATTTTAAAGCTAGCTGTAAAAAGTGACCTCCCCCCTTCCCACCCTCACCTGCCTTATTATCCCTCTAAGGCCCGGGATGTCTGTGGGATGGGTGGTGGTTCTTCACTGTACAAGGAGACAAAAGTCATTACCTGTGACAAGGAGATGGGATATTCAACACTCGACGAACGTTTCTATTTGTGTCGGTTGTTTTCATTAATTTCACGTCTCTTTACTGAGAGTGGTATTGGACAAGAGAGAGAGAGGCAGAGACAGAGATGTGTGTCTGGAACAAGCAAACAAGACAAAAGAGAGACAGACGGAAAAGCAAACAGAGAAAGAACAAACAGAGACAGGCTGAAAACTACAGACAGAGAGCAGACAAAAACAGCGTCAACATCAGTAAAGTTCCTTGTAGACCCAACCTACTCCAACTTGTCCCAGCAACGAAAACACCATCAACCCGCCACAGCTTGGCAGAACACCGCCAACACCATTCACTCACACATGTCATCCGGCTTAAGGGACACGTTCAATGGGAGGTTCACAAGGATGTTAATTAGTTCTGCAGAGCAGTGCCTGCTATCGCCTTTAGGCTGGGAAAGAGTCTCAAACATACCGTACGATACCGCTCCCTCAAAAAGATCCTGAAGTAAAGATGCTGGTAAGACGACTAAATTGACGATGGTAGGAGTTTCATAACACATGAAGACCATACAAGCCACTGCTCTTAGGTAATTTTGTTCTTCCCCCCAGTTACTGGACTAATTATTGTTGCTTTTCCATTTTTCCTTTCCTTTTCGATGATGGCTGATAAATAAATTGTATTTATTTATCTGTTTGTTTTAATGTCTATTCATATACCTATTCATTCATTTATTTTGTATATTTTTTTCCTCAAGGCCCAACTAAGTGGGTTTTTTTCATATTTAAATATTCATTAACTTCTTTATTTGTTTAAATATTTATTCTTTTTTCATATCTAATTATATATTCATTTACTTCTTTATTTGTTTAGTTATTTTTATTTTCATTTTTTCATTTTTGTCAAGGCCTGACTAAGCGCTCTGAGTTATGCTGCTACATCTCTCTCTCTCTCTCTCTCTCTCTAGAAGACGCCATTGATTTCAGAGATTTTCTTTTATCAACTGGAACTCGAGAAGATTTTCAAAAACAAAGAAATTCAGTAAATAACTTGAAACGTTTAGCGAAAAAGAAATATTTTCAAAAGTTGATCACTTCTAAGTCTGACAGTAAGTCTTTATGGAAAGCCATAAATCGATTGAATAATAAGAATAGAGCCACACAAATTACATCACTCACAGGCATATCCACAGATAGACTTAACTCACATTTCTGTAACATAGCTACTTCAATTATAAAATCAGACAAATCAAACTTTAACTCTCTAGATGCTCTGTTAGAATTCTGTCGATCCAAAAATATTTCATCCACATTAGATATTCCTTTGATATGTGTACATGAAGTTTATAATGCCCTGATCCATTTAAAACAAACAATTACAAGAGGTCTTGATGGCATAGACGGAAAAATATTAAAACTCTCACTCAGCTCCTATAATAGCAGAATCCCTTACATACATATATAATTTAAGTATTACAAAAAATAAGATTCCCAAAACGCTCAAAACTGCTAAAGTTATTCCTATATATAAGAATGGTGATCGCTCTGAACCATCAAACTACAGACCAATTTCCATTTTGCCAATATTATCAAAACCCCTGGAAAATCATATAAATAAACATATTCTTAAGCATTTTAATAATTTTGACTTGTTCCATCCAAGTCAGTCTGAATTTAGAGCTAATCACTCATGTCATTCTGCACTAACAAATTTAGTAGATCAATGGCTTACTAACATTAATAATAACGAAATTACTGGAGCTCTTGTTGTCGACTTTATGAAGGCTTTTGATGTAATTGATCATTCTCTCCTCCTGAAAAAACTAAAGATTTATGGTTTGTCTTTGAATACATTAGAACTTATCTCATCTTTTCTCTCTGAAAGAAAACAATTCAATTCAATTCAATTCAAAATACTTTATTATCTGCTTCAACCAAAAACAGAAAATTTTCTTTAGGCTCACTTAAAATAAAATGCCCGTCAGCAAAAAAAACCAAAACCTGACACACCCTTCACTTATCACCATGCACACATCAATTATTATGTAAAAAGAAAAACATGTGGGTAAGATACTATTACATTCAGAGTGTAACAACTGTGTGTGTGTTGTGTGCGTGCCCGTGCGTGTGCATGCATCGTTTTGTGTGTGTGCACGCGCGCACACGCGCGTGTGTGCCTGCGTGTTGAGCGCGCACGCGCGCGCGCGTATGTGTACGTTTCAATCATTGTAAAAAGGAGAATATTCAGTAAGATAATAATAACATTTAAAAAGACAAATGCTCATCAACAGATAAAACCGAAAAAACGAATGAGCAACTGGCACACCCTTCCTTGATCACAGCATACATATTAACTATCATGTTAAAAGAAAACATTTAGGTAAGAAAACAAAAATTACATTTTAAGATAAAGTGAAACATTTCAATGATATAATAAGAAAATATTCAGTAAGATAATTATAACATTTAAGAACATGAGATCACAGTTGAAGGGTCAACCGCCACCAAGACTAAAAGCATGTAAAACTCCTTTCACGCCCCTCTGCGGCTAAACAATAACACTGAGCACGCGCCCACACATACGCGCGCGCGCGCGCACACACACACACACACACACACACACGCACCCACACGCTTCTCCCCTCCCCCCCTCCCCTCACTTCTTTCTTTACACGCATGCATGCATACATATAGGGAAGAAAGACAACTGCCATCATAACAATAAACAAATCACAGGCAATGGAATAAAAACATTATTTGAGTGAATCATTTATCACAGCAACAGCAGAGGGGGCAAATAATTTTTTGTACACATTCTTCTTTGCAACTTGTGCTCATAAATGGTTCAAAATCAATGTTATTACCAATTAACTATGGTGTACCTCAAGGTTCTGTTTTAGGACCTATCTTATTTTCTGCATATATTAATTACCTTCCCTTATCTATCAAGACACCATGTGAAATGTTTGCTGATGACACCACCATTCATACTAGTCATACTAACCTATGTACCGTGTCTCTTACTCTTCAGGAAAGTATTGACCATTTGATTGAATGGTCCGAACTAAACCACATGTATCTCCATCCTAAAAAATCAAAATTCCTAATAATCACAACAAGGCAAAAACGTCAAAATATGTCCATAAACTGTTCGCCTATTTTCATCAAAGGCAACAAGATTGAAGAAATTGACCACCATAAAATCCTTGGCATCACTATCGTTAATAATTTGTCATGGTCACATCATATTTTTCTGTTATGCAAACAGGTATCAAAAAATATTTATCAACTGTCTAGAATTGAACACTTTTTGGATCTTCACTGCCGAAAACTATTTGTCAGTGCTTATATAGAATCACACATTAACTATGCTTCGACAGTGTGGGATTCGGCGAGTGACAGTGTTATAAAACCTCTATTGAGTCTGCATAGAAGAGCTGTAAAATTGATTTTTTAAAAATCTTCATCACTGACTGTATCTGATTATAAAGCTCTCAATATCCTCCCACTGAAAACAAAACTTCTATTTAACAAAGGTCTATTTATGTTCAAAATCATGTCTGGATTTGCTCCCCCCTCACTAAAGAATAAATTTGTAACCAACACTCATCGTCATGTTCATAAAGTTATGGTACCACTTCCAAGGATCGATCTTTTTAAATCTAGTCTGTCTTATTCAGGGGTCTGTTTATGGAATGAATTACTATCCTGCCTCAATGTAAACACTGTAAAAAGCATCCCTAACTTTAAAAACATATATCGTGCACATTTATTGAAAAACATGTGATTATGTGACACATATCAATTATAAACAACAAACATGTATAGATTGTCAATATATATACGCCTCTCTCCTCCCCTGTCAGTCTCTCTCTATGTCTGTCTCCACTGTTGCTGTCACTATATCTGTTCAGTCAGCCTCCCCTACCTTCTTTACTCTTCCCCTTGTCCATTCTTCCTTCCGCTCTCCACTACGCCCCTACCCTATTGTCCTCGTTATTCATCTATCGCGATATTGCATTGTACATAAGTTCTATGTTTATGTTTGCACATGCTTGTGTAATTTTGACATTGGTGTTGTGAATTGACTCACTTTTTCTTTTAAAAAAAAAATTTTTTTTTTTCTCAGTTATTATTCTTGCCTAGAGGGCTAGATGTAAACAAGTACTTTGTGCTTACTCCTTTACCCTCATAAAACAAAATTTCGTTCGTTCGTTCGTTCTTTCGTTCGTTCGTTCACACACACACACACAGCCACAGCCACAGCCACAGCCACACACACACACACACACAAGGGTGTTGATAAACTTCGTCACCAATCTACAGCCTGGGGTGGGTGGTGGGTGCGGGGAGATAAGAGGGTAGGGGGAAACAGTGGTAGGCCCCAGGGACATGCAGCCATGTGGAACAGAAAGGAGACTGACAAGCCTACTCAACTTCGCAGACTCCCTTAGGACATCTTTTTCTTATTAGGCGTCTGTTCCTCGTGTGATCTTCAAGTGTCAACTCTGGGGGATTCCGTGACAAAAGGGGACTGGACCTGCTTTGTACCTCTGTCCAGTATAGTCCAGTCTCTTGAGTTGATAGCAGGTTATTGTTGGGAAGCCCAGAGTGGCATGAGGTAATGTGCATGAGGTAATGTGCAACTTTCAGATTAAAAAAACTTACATGGTCATACTGCCGGGGACATGCAGGTGTTAAGGGAAATGAGCGAGCTGACAGACTTGCTGATAATGCAGCAACAATGATTGGCCTACGTCTAGGAAAATCAGAACTCCTCAGAAAAGTCAAAGAATACCAAAAAGAACAGATACAAGGCCATCACACCATCAATTGCCTCAAAGAAATAAAGGTAGAGAGAGGGAGCGGCAGTAAGTCTAGCATGAAAGGTAGAGCACGATGCTTTGCAAATCAAACGAATATTGGTATCATTTCCAAACCAACATTGCGCAAATTTCTTCAAAACGGAACAGAGTCTCTGTGGGCTTTTCCAAATTCAATAGACTGAGCAACATGCTAGACGCCACGTTCTTGGCATCAGAGATCTTTTCCCACCCCTCTTGCAGCCAATCAGTGAAAGCCTGTGTGTGTGTGTGTGTGTGTGTGTGTGTGTGTGTGTGTGTGTGTGTGTGTCTGTGTGTGTGTGTGTGTGTGTGTGTGTGGTGGAAGCCTAGGAATGAGTGTGTGGGGGATGGGTGGGGGGTGCAGGGTAATTTAGGCGATGGTGTGTGTGTGTGTGTGTGTGTGTGTGTGTGTGTCGGGGCTTGTGCACATTGATGTTTATTTCTTTGTGCTTTCATATCTGTGAAACAGCATGTTTGTTGCATGTCTCTTATGCATGTTTGTGTATGTATGTTTTTCATTTATTTGCTTATTTGTTTATTTATCATTTTTGTCTTTTATTTTTTTATTATAGTATAATTATCATCATCATCATATTCATTATCTTATTTCTTCTGTGTATGTGTGTGTGTGTGTTTGTGTGTGCATGCGTGCAGTTATGCGTGTGTGTATGTGTGTGAACACATTCACATCTCTGAAAACAAAATTCTATGGTGTGATACGTTATCAACTGAGAGAGAGAGAGAGAGAGAGAGAGAGAGAGAGAGAGAGAGAGATAATCAGACAGACAGACCGAGAACAGACAGACAGAGGGATCAGGTTCCACCAGTGACAGTATCAGTATCAGTATCAGTAGCTCAAGGAGGCATCACTGCGTTCGGTCAAATCGATATACGCTCCACCACATCTGCCAAGCAGATGCATGACCAGCAGCATAACCCAACGCGCTTAGTCAGGCCTTGAGAATAAAATCAATAAAAAAAAATCAATAAAATAAATAAGTAAAAAAATAACTAAATAGTAATAATAATAATAAAAATTTTAAATGTAGATAAATACATAAAAATACTACTACTACTAATAATAATATTTTAAAGGCGCAAAATTTTGATTAAGTCAACTCTAGGTGTGCGCGCACACGCACACGCACATACACACACTCACAAAAGGTGATATATAAGCAAATAAATGTAAAACATGCACACACACATTGTGACATCAGTGACATATATGCGTGCTTGTGTGTGTGTGTGTGTGTGTGTGTGTGTGTGTCTTATTATATTTATTGGCCTGTAAGCAGCAACAATTTGTGAATCTTTTTGTTAAATTATATAGTCTCTGGGGCAGTACCTTGTGTCTGTTTTGTTTGGGGCAGTACCTTGTGTCTGTTTTGTTTGGGGCAGTACCTTGTGTCTGTTTTGTTTGGGGCAGTACCTTGTGTCTGTTTTGTTAACGGAAAAGTGCGGGAGAATGAGACAGTGAACTCACGTGTGAATGTTGCCTTCCTTTAGTCTGTCTCTCACTCTCTTGCGTAACACTCAATTATTAAGTTTATTTTCACAAAGCTGTCAAACGTCTGGGAAGGGGAGGAGGGGGGAATTGTAGATCAATTTGAAAAATGATATTTTGTTTGAGGAAGTTACTGCCATTTATATCCCTAACGTGTTTTGTTCATGTCACTTTTCCCCGGCAAAATTAAATGAATACCACAAAAACCTTTCATTTCACTCTTGTTACAATGCAATAAAATAAGACTGTGGAACTGGACAGCTGTCAATCTCCAGCTGTAAGGGACGTCTTTTTATTAAAGAAAAAAATGTGTTAAGATCACGTGTTATTTTTTTTTTAACGTGAAATTGGGACAAAAACCCCCCACAACTTGTGATGATGTTAAATTTGTTTGTGGATCAATATCACGTAGCACTGGAACTCTGAGTGCATATCATTTTTTTTTAGAAAAGATTTTCATCACTAGTGTCACCATAACTCGTGTAACCCTGATTGTACCAACACTAATGACATAGGGGTAATTCGAGTGAGATCTGTGTACGTGTATCTGTGTGTGTGTGTGTGTGTGTGTGTGTGTGTGTGTGTGTGTGTGTGTGTGTGTGTGTAGTGTGTGTGTGTGTGTGTGTGTGTTTGTGTGTGCATGCGTGCAGTTATGCGTGTGTGTATGTGTGTGAACACATTCACATCTCTGAAAACAAAATTCTATGGCGTGATACGTTATCAACTGAGAGAGAGAGAGAGAGAGAGAGAGAGAGAGAGAGAGAGAGAGAGATAATCAGACAGACAGACCAAGAACAGACAGAAAGAGGGATCAGGTTCCACCAGTGACAGTATCAGTATCATTATCAGTAGCTCAAGGAGGCGTCACTGCGTTCGGTCAAATCCATATACGCTCCACCACATCTGCCAAGCAGATGCATGACCAGCAGCGTAACCCAACGCGCTTAGTCAGGCCTTGAGAAAAAAATCAATAAAATAAATAAGTAACAAAATAACAAAATAATAATAATGATAATAATTTTAAATGTAGATAAATACATAAAAAGACTACTACTACTAATAATAATATTTTAAAGGCACAAAATCTTGATTAAGTCAACCCTAGGTGTGCGCGCACACACACACGCACATACACACACTCACGAAAGGTGATATATAAGCAAATAAATGTAAAACATGCACACATACATTGTGACATCAGTGACATATATGCGTGCTTTTGTGTGTGTGTGTGTTGTGTGTGTGTGTGTGTGTGTGTGTGTGTGTGTTATTATATTTATTGGCCTGTAAGGAGCAACAATTTGTGAATCTTTTTGTTAAATTATATAGTCTCTGGGGCAGTACCTTGTGTCTGTTTTGTTTGGGGCAGTACCTTGTGTCTGTTTTGTTTGGGGCAGTACCTTGTGTCTGTTTTGTTTGGGGCAGTACCTTGTGTCTGTTTTGTTAACGGAAAAGTGCGGGAGAATGAGACAGTGAACTCACGTGTGAATGTTTGCCGCCTTCCTTTAGTCTGTCTCTCACTCTCTTGCGTAACACTCAGCTATTATGTTTATTTTCACAAAGCTGTCAAACGTTGGGGGATGGTGGAGGGGGAAATGTAGATCAATTTAAAAATGATATTTTGTTTGAAGAAGTTAGCACCATTTATATCCCTAACGTGTTTTTTTCATGTCACTTTTCACCCGGCAAAATTAAATGAATACCCCCCAAAAAATGTTGTTTCACTCTTGTTACAATGCAATAAAATAAATCTGTGGAACTGGACAGCTGTCAATCTTTAGAGGTAAGGGACGTCTTTTTATTAAAGAAGAAAATGTGATAAGATCACTTGAGTTATTGATTTTTTTAATGTAAAATTGGGACCAAAATGTTAAATAGTTGCGTGCATCAGTGCGGTCGCGAGCACATGTTTGAGTGTGTGTGTGTGTGTGTGTGTGTGTGTGTGTGCACGTGCGTGCATGCGTGTGTTTTTTTCTGAAAGCAAGACTTCAAAACTGAGTGTGCTAGATGGATTGAGTAAATTTTTATTTTGATATCACCATCAATATTAAAAACCTGCCATTCTTGAGAACAGTTACATTTACAGACTCATCTTGCAGGAGTTACATATTATATGTCAAATCAAATGATGGTATGGGTTTGATAGACAAAAGCAAAGATCTTATTGATGGCTAAACCATTTACACTCCAGTTGCATTCGGATTGTTTTATGGAAATAGGCTACTTGGTGTGTGTGAGTGTGCGTGCACGTGCGTGTGCGTGCGTGTGTGTTTGTGTGTGTGTGTGTGTGTTTTGTGGGGAGAGAATGTTTGTTTTTTTGTTTGTTTGTTTGTTTGTGTGTGTGTGTGTGTGTGTGTCTTTCTGTCTGTCTGTGTGTCTGTTTTTCTGTGTGTCTGTGTGTACAGTCAACAAAGGGCTGTCCACCATATGACAGGCTGGAGACATGTTTATGACTTCCCTTTTCTCAGTCTTTCACAATGGGGGCGTCAAAACACGTGTGTGTGTGTGTGTGTGTGTGTGTGTGTGTGTGTGTGTGTGTGTGTGTGTGTGCGTGCGTGCATGTGTGTTGCACTTGTGGACGTGAAGTGATGAAGTCTAAGGTAAAGCACTGACCACCATGTAACAGGCCGCAGATGTTTTATGACCATTCCTATCTCTTTGACCATAGCGGCTTCGCTTCTACCCGAAACAGTCCGAGGTTTCACACAGAAATCACTTACACCGCAATTGGGGTCCCCACGCCACTGTCATCAAGGAACGAGACAAGGAACACTCAAGGACTGAGACAAGGAACAGGAAAGGTTTGGGATGAGGGACAGATACAGCTGTAAAAACATCAACCAGTGTGTGTGTGTGTGTGTGTGTGTGTTCATGTTTTACATTTATTTGCTTATTTATCATCATTGTTGTCTTATTTATTTATTTATTTTTATTATTATTATATTTTTATTATTATCATTACTACTACCTTTTTTTTAATCATAATTATTATTTATTTATTTTATTTATTTATTTATTTATCTATGTAAGCTTATCTATTATTTATTCACTTTTCTTTTCTTTTCTTTTTTTTTCTCAAGCCTGACTAAGCGCGTTGGGTTATGCTGCTGGTCAGGTATCTGCTTGGCAGATGTGGTGTAGCGTATATGGATTTGTCCGAACGCAGTGACGCCTCCTTGAGCTACTGAAACTGAAACTGAAACTGGTGTGTGTGTGTGTGTGTGTGTGTGTGTGTGTGTGTGTGTGTGTGTGTGTGTGTGAACATAGTACATTCAAGATACAAAATTTGCCACTAACACAAACATCCAAAACATTCAATTTAACAAAATTAATTAGTTAATAGTAAAGAGTGGTAACTCTCTCCATTACACAAGGTACACAACTTCACGTCAGTGATGCTTACGCTACCGATTCAGCAAGCACACAGGTAAAATAAAAGGTACATTGGAACAAACCCAGACACTTCCTCAAAAAGGAAGCGCCGGGCCTGTCCTTATAACAATCATTTGACATGTGCACACAGCAACAAAGACAGAAGAAATGTGCAAACACAAACATCCAAAACATTCTATAGTTGAGCTGAATGACAGAGAGATCGTGAGAGAGAGAGGGGGGGGAGGGGGGGGGCGAGAGGGAGGGAGGGAGGACTGGGAGGAGGAAGGAGAGAGACAGAAAGAGGGAGAGAAAGAGGGGGGGGGGGGGGGGGGCGGGTACATCAGAATAAAAGCAAAATACTATACAGAAACACAAATAAAATTGTGCTGAAAAATAAATGCGTGCAATATAAAACCACACGATTCTTTATATATATGCTCCAACATTACACACACTCACACAAAAAGTGATATCTTCAAAATATGTAAAAAGCACACAAAGTTTTCCACATGTACTATTGAGAGAGAGCACACACACATGCACGCACGCACGCACGCACACACACACACACATATGCACGCACGCACGCACGCACACACACACATGCACGCACGCACACACACACACACACACACATGCACGCACGCACACACACATGCACACACACACACACACACACACAAGCACGCGCGCGCGCGCGCTTTCTCGTTCACTGAGGTTGGGGAGTACAATGGCTGCCATGACACCTCGCCTCAAGCTGTTACACGTAGTCAGCTACAGGATGAGTTTACCTTTGACCTACAGCTTGGATGACAATATAGTCCAGTCAATATACGCTTTGAATTCGTAATAAGTGCTTTTAAAATCTTTCTTGATGCAACTTACTCTAAAATATGTCCTTTGCATTTCGTGAAAAGTCCGGAATGATCACCATGGCATAAATATGTTTTTTTTTTTGTTTTTTTTAAAAATTATTTTGAGTGATTTTACCGAATCAAAGTTATTATTCGAACAGTCCACCATACCTCGAACCACTGACATAAATTTGTAAGTTAGTAACTTCGGAAATATGCATGTCATGTGACTTTGTTGACATCCCGAAGCGAAATGGAAATTGGCCGAGCAGATAATGTTCAACATGACGAAATTAATGGTAAGGAAGCTGTTTCATATTTGAGTATTTTTTTCAAATGACTAGCACTTGTTTGTGATACAATGTTTTTGTGTGATCTTCTATAGATCTGGTGGTATTGAAATAATGAAAGTGGAACATCACGCTTGTAAACTTCAACACGCCAGAGTCACTGTGCAGCACAAGGGTAGACGTTCTCCGTGTCCCTGCCTTGGACTGATGATCAACTGGAGAGAATAGATATATCATGTAAATCTAAAGTCTACACTCCAAACGAAAAACATACACCAACTGAATAGGGAGATTGGGGGTTGTGATAGTTCCCTTGTATTGGTTCCTACCCTGTGAACCTATCACTGTGGTAGAGAAACAGCTGAGCACTATTTGCTATCATGTCCGCGTTTTAGCGCAGCCCCGTAGAAATACTGTTTTAAATCTTCCCCAAGAATATATCCAGATACATACTCTCCTGAATGGTGATTCCAATTTTCAACTTAAGGCCAGAGACTACAGTCAAATAACGACTTTTTTCTCTCCAACTATATCACTCTTTTTTTTTCTTTTTTCTTTTTTTTTCTTTTTCTTTTTGTCTACTAGGTGTATCATCACTTGTGGATCACAAAAAAAGTCTTCTTAGATTTCTGTGAACACCTGTTGCTATGGAAATAAATCAAAATGGCCACCAAACAATCAAAGAAATCGGGTTTGTGGTCCATGTGGTGCATGCAGACACTTTTTGTTATGTGCACTTAACCCGTAGGCTGCCTATATGACGAGGTAACTCGTCATGGAAAGCATGTACGCTTCGCTGCCACAATGACGAGATAACTCGTCATCGAAATATTCTGACTTTTCCCTGCTTTGCATTCAGTTGGTTGACAAAAATGCTGGTAGCTTTCGGTTGGGGAATCTTTCTAGATTCTATTCATAGCTAGAAATACCATCTGCGTCATTAGACAGTCCTTTATTTGAACATTTTGGTTGGGTTTCTGGCCGCAGTCTTGCCTGGCTCCTCTCCTCGCTCGCTCAACAAAATGTCCGACTGACTCTGTGCTCAAGACATGCGATCGTGACGAACTAAATCAACCAAGATTACTTTCTTTAGCTGATGCTCAGAAAGAAGTGAAGCATAAATTCGAAGGAGAAGACAGTGGTGAACATTTATAGGACGATTTGATAGAAAATAAAGGGAACAATCAAGAGAGTGGCCAAGATTCGACTATCAGTGAGTGATGCCAGCTGTTCAGCCCTAGCAGGCGACAGAAGTCACCGAATTTTTAGCAGTGTGAGCTATTTTCTTGGCACTCAGCCAATGCAGTCTGGTGAGAACTGGAACAAGTGACTGTGTGAGGGTGGTGAAGAGGAGTGGGGTGGCGACTGAGGGGGCGTGGCCTCACATCCATATTATCACTTGCAGAAGTCACAATGCATTATGTATCTATTTCTTTTTCAGTTTTTTGGACTCACTTGTGTAAACAAAGTGAGCCTATGTTTTAACCTGGTGTTCGGTTGTCTGTGTGTGTGTGTGTGTGTGTGTGTGTGTGTGTGTGTCCATGGTAAACTTTAACATTGACATTTTCTCTGCAAATACTTTGTCAGTTGACACCAAATCAGGCATAAAAATAGGAAAAATTCAGTTCTTTCCAGTCATCTTGTTTAAAACAATATTGCACCTCTGGGATGAAAAAAAAAGAAAAAAGAAAAAAAAGAAGCCAAATTATATGCAAACTGCATTTACAGTTATATCTATACTTTTTGTATTCTCTAAACTTGGCACTTTGATCTGATATTCTGACACAACAACAAGAGCAGTCATTAGTATCATTTTTTTTGTTAAACAGGAACTTCTTTTGCTAAGCATGGAAGTTTTATTTATTTTGCAAACGTTTTGGTGCAGATAGTAAAAAAGGGAAATTAATCTGCAATTAATGCTATGGGACTTAATTTGCTTTAAACTGATCTTTCTCATCTTAAACATGACATTTTGAAATTATACTCAAAACATAAAAAGCTTGTGTGTACAGGGCTTTCACTATGTTCATTCGCCCAAGTGTGGTCTTTTTCAGAAAAAAACTAAAATCAATATGACGAGTGGACTTTACAGATCTATTGGCTGAGCCCTGAAGGTCATGGGCAAAAATCAATTGCGTACACATATTTATACACATTCAAAGTGCATGCTCATATTCTTCGCGAACGCGAACTACGCCATTTTGTTTCAAGTTGTTGACCTGCCCGTTCAATCCTATATTCAATCGACAATACACGATTACATGTGATGGAAAGTTGGAGAAGGAGACCGTAAAATATTTATCCAGAGAAAGATTTGTGAACGCCTCATCACTTACTAGATTATGCCCCAAACTGCCATAAAAATATCCACAGAATCAGTTGGAATTCACAGTTAAAAATTGTAAACCATGTGAGTTAATACCCTTGAACTGATTACGATGAAACGAAAAAATTTCCAGTCTTGACTTTTCTCAAAATGAAGTCCTTTTCACTTCTTACGACGTTTAGAAGTACTTGTACTTGGCTCTACATGTTATTAGTTTAACAAAATACTAAATTTTCATGTCAACTTTAAAAGTATAAAACTAGAATGAACATAAAAGAGAAATTGAATTGACCGTGTCATTCTACATGCTCGGCGGGTGTAACTAAACTTGTACATCTATCTAGATCTAGAGAAAACGGCTAAATGTTGCAGTGTGATTGCAGGATAGCCACGTCTCCTTTACCGCGGACTTAAAAAGAATTTTTTTTATTGCCCTTAAAGATTTTTTGAATGCCCAGGATACACCAGAATAATATGATTTAAACAGCGTTCTCACTGTAGTGCGAATACCGCAATTGATTTATCGCCCTTTAAAAAAGTATGTTCAAATATTAAATTTTAGAACGTCAGTTAAGGAGCCACGATAGTGTAATGGGAAGACAGTTTCTTCTCACCTGAACACGCGGGGTTCAAATCTGATTATGACTTCTTTTTTTTTTCTTTTCTTTTTTTTAACCCGAAGCTTTATAATAACAAATACAGAACACATTTTAACGATTAGATTATTTTTTTAAGTGTATCACAAGTGAGTCTTGAAGGCCTTGCCTCTCTTGTGTATATTTTTCTTATTTGCAGATCTAAGCGCGTGCAGCGCTGATTTTGAATCAACACAGAGAGAATTTGACCGTAATCATTTTTATGAAAATCTAGAATGTGAATCAAAGTCATGAGTATGGCCACGAGGTCAGCAGTAAAGACTGTAAATTGTTTGTACAATTACAAGTGGTACTTTTTCTCATGGTTCAATTCCGGATTTCCAAAAGCTGCTCCCGTTTTGCCATTATCAAGAACCGAATCACCTGTATACATTTTTTGATATTATTACTATTTCTATATTTATTTTCCATAATCATGAGAGCAGGCAGAGCTCTTTAATATATTAGTCGATTTATTTTTCGAGATTTGTGTAGTCTATAACAAAGTTGGGTTTTCTCAATTCCCACGATGGTGTGGTTGAGAATGGCGGTTCTCTCTCTCCCTCTCTTTCTCGATGCACACTTCCACTGTCCATTCCTTGGCAACTTCGAACACAGTTACGTTAGCACTGTTAGCATTGTTTCGGGGTTTGTCACTGATCTTGTTCTGTGTGTTATGGTTGCCGTTGTGAGGCCACGCATTGAACTAGCGGGTATCAAGTTTCCCCCACCGATCCTCCCCCTTCCTCCCACTCCAAATCTCGCCACCTGGGACAGAGAGAGAGAGAGAGAAAGAGAGATCAGAGAGAGAGAGAGAGAGGCAGCAATGTGGTTTTGTGGTGCTTGGGATAATCAGTGGTGGTTCACGCCGAAGAGAGAGAGAGAGAGAGAGAGAGAGAGAGAGAGAGAGTGTCAGACCCAATGACAAGGATTTCAGCCTTGCTTTTATTTCCCATCTGTCCTAACCAATCTACATTCACTACATTTTGTTCACAAATATACCTACACGGAGGAGGGGGATGGTGAAAAGAGAAAAACAACCCTGTGCAAATGAATATGCATGTCGAAGAAGGTACACACACACACACACACACAAGCGCGCGCGCACACACACACACACACACTCGCTCACTTACACATGATACGTATTTTTTAACATACACAGACACGCTCACACAGAGATGACAGGTGGACGGGAGAGATAGGGGTGAAAAAGAGAGAGTGCAGAATGGAGGGGGTAGGGTGGGGGGTCTCCAAGTGCTGGTGTGAGCGGTTTACAACTGTTCACGATTTTTTTTTTTTACCCGCAAGCTCATCTCGCCCGTGGGGTGAAACGATGAGCATGGCCCATCAAAACAGAAAGTAGTGAGATGTCATCACCCTTTCCTCACATAGGCTTTCCTATTCACACTGTCCTCTTCTCATCACTTGACAACGGGCCTATGGTCCGAAACGTCGTGTCAAAACAAAGAGGATTCAACTACCACCCAAAAGGTTTTAATAACTTTAGTTTTTTGTCTTTGAAGAATCCTGCAGTCATTCTTGTCTTCTTCCCTGATGTGAGTTCGTGTTTCCGCAGTCAAAAGCGCCATTTTGTCAGGCTCAGTCGCTAGCGGTCTGGAGGAGAGAAACCATACAGCCTTGGTTGTCCGGCCTGGTAAGTACTTAGCTGTGTTTAAATGAAATGTTTAGTTTTGTTAATAACTTTGTAAATGAACTCATTCACCATCCCAGTACTGCTGCAAGAGAGCCTCTTACCTGTTTTTATCTGACGCAAAGGTAGTCATCGATAAATCGCCAGTTTACCTTCACTGGGTGTCCACAGGAAGGAGTATTTGAAGTTCTCATTTAAAGTTCTATAAACTAAAATGGGAAAACATTACCACCACACCTCCCCCACCCCGTTTTGGCTTCTTTGCACACCCATTTATTTATGTTTTAAATCAGAAGGTAGGGACTGATCCCAGAACGATAGCAAGCATGTTGAAAACATCGGAATGGGAATATTGCTCATTGAAGAAGGAACAATGTTGGAAAGATATTCACCCCAGACCTCTCCAGCCTTTTCCCAATTGAGTAAAGAGGGCAGGGGATGGGGACAAAAAGGAGGTATATTTCCAATATGTTTCCAGCAGCAGGAATGGTGGGGGTGGTGGAGGCAGGGGAGGAGAGGGGGCAGGGTGGAAATCATGTCCAAAAAAGAACGACGAGAATAGTTTACATTATAGTGACAGGTTTTGGTAGCAGGGATGGTGGTTCCCATTCCTAGCCAAAATGGTTAAAAACAAACAAAATATTTCATTATTAATATTTGAAGTCGTCTCTCATTTTGTTTTCAGTTTATCATTTTTGAGTGGTCACCTTAATCATAGAAAACAGAAAAATCTGGTTACCGCAAAATGTGGTCAGTAACTTTAGTTCAAGCATTGAATGGCAGATTTCTTTGTTCACCCCTCCTCCATCATAACTGTCAGGTTTTTGTATACATTTTAGATCAGCTTTTTTATTCTTCATTGTGATATTTAAAAAGTTTTAAAGGGTGTTCAAATCATCACAGATTATTGATAGTGGTGTAGAATTGAGTAAGACAGAAAAATCAAACTGAACTCAAAGACATACATGAAACGTAAATCATTGATCAAAGATCTCTACTGATACGTTGTTGAAACATTTTTTTTTTAAAAAGACAAGAAAAAAAAGTAAGACAACATGCGTGCCCACATATTATGCACGACCCAAGCACACATAAAAATCCACACCTGCACTCTCTCTCCACCCCCCCTCCCCAACCGCTTCCCTCCCCACACACCTTAGTAGGGATGGTGTGGAGGGGGGATTCAGTAACAGGAAGGGCAGGGTGGAAGTCTTGCCCAAAAGTGTTGGTGGATATAATTGTGGTTGACATTATGCACAATTTTAATCATAAGTCAGCTTTTCATTTTTGCAGTTTGTTGAAAGGTGTGAAAAGAGTGCCTGAAAGTGTTCCATTTTTTTTTTTCAAAATGAAAAGGTTACAAGATAAGAATTTTAATGATCATTTATATTTCTGTCCCCCCCCCACCCACCCCCCTTTTAAATCAATGTTTTCATTTGCTTTTATATTTAATTTTGTTGAAAAATATCAACGGCGTTATTCAATATCCTCCATGCCCCCAAAGGGATTAAAAGATGAAAAAGAAAATGTTCAGGGCATTATAACCCCCCCCCCCCCCCCCCACTCATTCCAATTGTCAAGTGTTGTGTTGTTTTTTTATGCATTTTACATTTAGATACTCTTTGTTTCCACATTTTTTCTTTTTAGACGCAGTTACACAACATGCATACTTACTTACTTAAAACGCTGAAGCAGAAGGTGACCATTTCCCCATGCAATGCTACTGATGTGATGGAGACATTTACAATTTAGTGATGCTTGCAACCTCTGTGGGATGAATATCAAAAGTGAATGTCTAGACAAAACAAAGAAATATATTAGAAAATGTCAATAATGAAAGCTAACAGATGATACATGACAACTGTTACTAGAAATTTATAAAAATGATGCACTAGTTGTCAAAATGATCCAATATGCAGCACTATGTACCAATAATGTTTTAGCATAACTGTTTTGTCAACCCCTCTCCCTTTCCCAAGATCGCAGAAAGCCCTGACACCATGTTTAAATACTTTGATTGACTGTCTTAAATGTATCTGACCATTTGTATGTGGTCATGTTATTAGGGATCAAGGACGCGAACAAGGGACTTCATGAGGCCTCTGAAAAAGCTAAGTCAACCCCCCGCACCCCCCCCCCCCCCCCCCTTATCTCTCCATTCTGTCTTGTCTGTCTGTCCGTGTATATGTGTGTGTGTGTGTCCGTCCATCTCTGTCCCTCCCTGAGGATGGTTGCCTTGAGCGGATGTGCACACTGAGTTGAGCATGATGTTGAGCGTAACTCTAACCCTCTAATGTGTCAGGTCAGGTCATTAGATCTGCTACTGGTAACCTGTAATCCAGTACAACCTGTTCAGGGTCGGGTTGCCGGCGACTAAACCGGCACTCCCACCGCTCCCTTCCGGGACTGGTGAGGCGGGTGGCTAGACACCCTTATGGAGATCCATAAAAGGGCGTTGGCTCAGGAGAGCCACCGACGGCCATCTAGCTCCACCGTGCTGTGTGCATGCCACACGCAGTTGGCCCCCGCGGTGTGTCTACCCATGCATGCGAAGTCTGGATCCGGCAGAATCTGCGGAAGAAACCTATCGGTTCAACGGAGAGGAAGGCGGTTACAGCAACGCACTGTGGAGTGCAGAGAGCAAGATGAGACACCGAAAGGATATCTTGGTCATCCACTGCATCCGTGCTCATCCTCCAGTCGTCTCGACTTAGTCTTGCCACTGGAAATTGGTGGACCCGGACGAGAGAGTGAGGTCGACGTTGCGCAACTCCTCTTCACTTTAAACAAACTCATCACGCAAGTCAGTCATCCAAAATGACCTTTCATCCTTCATAATTTCATCCCCCCAAGTCCTGTGGCGACAGGTGAGCGACGAAACGACAGGTGTGGGTACACTGGCAGTCACAGCCGCAGACCTGCACGCAGGCGGCTCAGGCCATAGGGTCGTTCTTCGTCGACAGGAGCAGCGATGGAGCTCGGCAGCCGTCTGAGGGTCTGAGCAGCCCTTTTTAGGAATGCACTGCTCACCTCCCTGGCATGAGGAAGGGGCTAGAAAAGGTGCCCTAAAAATTGCCTGCTCCATATCACCCTGGCCAGCATACCGCGGCTGGCGGGGACCCTACATCAGCGGTCGAAACAAGAAAGAAAAGAAAAAAACAAGGATCGTTCCTCTCACCATTGGTGCTTGGAACATAAGGACTCTCCTGGACAGAGATAACGCGGACAGACCCCAAAGGAGAACGGCACTAGTTGCATCCGAACTCGCCAGATACAACATTGACATCGCAGCCTTGAGTGAGACTCGGCTTGCAGGCGAAGGCGAGCTCTGTGAACACGGATCTGGTTACACCTTCTTCTGGAGTGGACGAGGAAGCGAAGAGCGACGTGAGGCTGGCGTTGGTTTTGCCGTAAAAACAGCACTTGTCAGCAAGCTAGCTGGAATCCCAAAGGGAGTCAACGATAGGCTTATGACCATGAAACTCCCACTGGCATCTGGCCAGAAGCACCTCACCATTGTCAGTGCCTACGCCCCAACCATGACCAACCCGGATGAAGTGAAGGCGAAGTTCTACGAGGACCTTCACTCTGTCATTGCTGCTATCCCTAAAGCAGATAAGCTCATCATTCTTGGGGACTTCAATGCTAGAGTTGGCTCTGACTACTTCTCCTGGGATGGAGTGATTGGAAAGCACGGTGTGGGCCACTGCAACCCAAATGGATTGCTTTTGCTTCAGACCTGTGCAGAGCACGAACTGCTGATAACCAACACAGTTTTCTGCCTCCCTACCCGTAACAGGACGTCATGGATGCACCCTCGCTCAAAGCATTGGCGTCTCATCGATTATGTCGTCGTCAGGAAAAGGGATAGGCAAGATGTACGTGTAACAAAGACCATGTGCGGCGCCGAGTGTTGGACAGACCATCGCCTTGTAGTCTCAAAGCTGAATATTCGAATCCAGCCCAAGAGACGCCCCCAAGGCCAGAAGGCTCCAAAACGGCTTAACATCGCTAAGCTGAAAAACATCACCATCAAACAGTCCTTTGTGGAGCTGCTGGAAGATCGTCTGGAATCCGCCTCTCTGGATAACCAGAATGTGGAGTCTGACTGGAGGACCCTGCGTGAGCTGATCTATAGTACAGCTTCAGAGACCCTGGGACCCATGACCAGAAAGCACAAAGACTGGTTTGATGAAAACTGTGATGAAATCAAGCAGCTTCTGGATGAGAAACGCCGTCTGCATCAAGCCTACCTGAGCAACCCAAAGTCCACATCAAAAAAGGATGCGTATGATGCCATCCGCAGGACTGTTCAGCAAAAGTTACGCCAGATGCAGGATAAGTGGCTGAGTGACAAAGCTGATGAGATCCAGGGATATGCTGACAGGCACGATATGAAGAGGTTCTATGATGCCTTAAAAGA
Organism: Babylonia areolata; assembly: GCF_041734735.1. Taxonomy (NCBI): domain Eukaryota; kingdom Metazoa; phylum Mollusca; class Gastropoda; order Neogastropoda; family Buccinidae; genus Babylonia; species Babylonia areolata. The sequence goes on from NC_134896.1 coordinate 27,456,329, forward strand.
AGTCTACGGCCCCACATCCTCAGGATCATCCCCCCTCCTCAGTGCAGATGGGAATACCTTGATCACCGAGAAGGAGAAAATTCTCGAACGCTGGGCTGAGCACTTCAACAGTGTCTTAAATCGCCCTTCCTTCATAAATGATGAAGCCATAGACCGTCTCCCACAAGTCCCCATCAACGAAGCACTGGACGATCCGCCAACAACTCTTGAGACCCAGAAAGCAATCCGTCTGCTATCCAGTGGCAAAGCACCTGGCTCAGACTCCATACCAGCAGAGGTCTACAAGGATGGAGGCACTGTGCTGACTGAGAAGCTCTATCAGCTGTACTCACTCATGTGGAAAGAAGAGACGATCCCCCAGGATTTCAAAGATGCATCTGTCATTCACTTGTACAAGCGAAAGGGGAACCGGCAAGCCTGTGATAACCATCGGGGCATTTCCTTGCTCTCCATCGCAGGCAAGATACTTGCCAGGATCCTACTAAACCACCTCACAGCACACCTTGACCAAGGTCATTTGCCTGAGAGCCAATGTGGATTCCGGAAAGAGCGCGGAACCACCGACATGGTGTTTGCTGCAAGGCAGCTGCAAGAGAAATGTCCGGAGCAAAATGCTGATCTGTTCTCCACCTATGTGGACCTCACTAAGGCCTTCGACACCGTGAGTAGAGAGGGACTGTGGAAGATCATGGCCAAGTACGGATGCCCTCGGAAATTTATTTCCTTGGTCAGCCAATTCCATGAAGGCATGCAGGCTCAAGTCCAGGACAGTGGCGAAACATCTGCTCCTTTTGCTGTCACAAATGGTGTCAAGCAAGGCTGCGTCCTGGCTCCAACGCTGTTCAGCCTCATGTTCTCTGCAATGCTTACTGATGCCTTCGGAGATGGCGATGTTGGAATCGGCCTAAAGTATCGAACAGATGGCAAGCTGTTTAACCTCAGAAGGTTTCAAGCAAAAACGAAGGTCATGACAGACATCATCAGAGACTTTTTGTTTGCTGATGATTGTGCCCTCAACGCTGGATCTGAAGCTGACATGCAACTCAGCGTCGACAAGTTTGCCACTGCCAGCAGGAACTTCGGCCTTACCATCAGCACGAGGAAAACTGAAGTTCTCCATCAGCCAGCCCCACGGAAACCCTACATTGAGCCCAACATCACAGTCAACGGTCAGAGACTCAGTGCGGTGGAGCGGTTCACATACCTTGGCAGCACACTGTCACGAAATGTGACAATCGATGATGAAGTGAACATCAGGATTGCAAGAGCAAGCGCAACTTTTGGTAGACTCAATGCAAATGTCTGGAACAGAAGAGGCATTAGTCTTGAGACCAAGCTAAAGGTCTACAGAGCAGTAGTTCTCCCCACACTACTGTACGCCTGCGAAACTTGGACAGTGTACCAACGACATGCCAAGAAGCTGAACCACTTCCACACAACATGCCTCAGGAAGCTACTGAACATCAAGTGGCAAGACAGGACCCCAGACACAGAGGTGCTTGCAAAAGCCACCCTTCCCAGCATCTTCACCATCCTGATGCAGTCCCAGCTTCGCTGGGCTGGACACGTGGCGCGCATGCCAGACCATCGGCTGCCCAAAAGGCTCTTCTATGGCGAGCTGCAACAAGGGAAGAGATCACACGGAGGTCAGAAGAAGCGCTTCAGAGATACTCTGAAAGTCTCTCTGAAAGCGTTTGATATCAACCCTGACTCCTGGGAGGAATCTGCAGTGGACCGTGACAAATGGCGCGCTGCTGTGCACAAAGGCGCCAAGTTGTGCGAGGCCAACAGGACTGCTGCAGCTGTTCAGAAGAGGCAGGCCAGAAAGTCACGGGCAAACAAGCTCCCTGACAGTGGTATGCCTGTCTTTGTCTGCCCCAACTGTCAGCGAACATTTCGTGCGCAGATTGGACTATTCAGCCATGTGCGCATTCAAGATAGATTCATGAGCATCCTCACCCTCACCCCACCACCACCCTCCCCCCATCCCCCAGCTGGATGACAACAATGGTCATCATCGATCTCGATGGACACACCACCACCAACCCTCTAACCCTTACTAACAACCTAAGCCTAACCCTGACACACTGCACAGTATGGGTGCCATGTGTGTGTGTGTGTGTGTGGGGGGGTGGGGGGTGGAGGGGGGGGATTGAGAAGAACAAATAACTTCGGTGTGAATGCCCTTAGTTTCCTGACGGGTGAGATATTCCTATCGAAATCAGACAGTACTTGGACAAAAAATCTTGTGGATTTCAGGAAGTGTTGCATAGCTTAGACTAATTCACTTGAAGATCATGTCAGCAGTCAGCATTGGAAGAAGAACCACTGCAAACGCAGGCTTTGCAGATGATCTTAAATGTCTGGCAAGCAGTGAGCAAGAACTCATCGTACAAATGGCTGTAACTAATTTAGAAAATGAAACTTGGATAAAGCATTATCTGAATCTTTTGTAAACAAATTTTTGGGATTTTTTGTTTGGCGGATTCTAAAAAAATGGAATAGAATGGTGGGAGATTACAATGTAGATGAAAATCTTAAGAATTAAAATCCAAAAGTATCAAAGTAGATGAATCAGTTTTCATATTTTTTTTTAACATACGTATATATTTATTTATCTTTGCAAAATAAAAGGAGTTGAATTATAAGTATTTATAGGTATCATTTTTGGCTCTTTTTCCTTGAAACCGTCAGAAGCTGAAAGTGATTGTATTTAACTATTAAAATTATCAGTTATAAATGTTACTGGCAAAAAAAAAAATATATATGTCCAGGGAGACAGGACGCCTACACCAGCACCGGGGTGGATGTTGGTGATGCCAGCACCCAGGACGCTGCTTCCAGTGGGTTCCAGACAGAGGGAGCCACTGATGCTGACAGGTGAGATATTCCTATCAAAGTCAGACAGTACTTAGACTGAAAATCTTCCGGATTTCAGGAAGTGTAAAATATGAGACTGATTCTCTTGAAGATCATGTCAGCAGTCACCATTAGAACCACCACCACCGCAAAGACAGGCAGATGACCTTAAATGTCTGGCAAGCAGTGAGCAAGAACTCATTGTACAAGTGTCTAACTAATTTAGAAAATGAAACTTGGATAAGGCATTATCTGAATCTTTTGTCAACAAATTTTGAGGATTTTGTGTTGGCTTTTGTGAATTGTATAAGTGGAATTGAATGGTGGGAGATTACAATATAGATGAAAATGTTAAGAATTTTTATGCAAGATTTTTTCAACCAATGGATATTTATCTTGGCAAAATAAAAGGCATTAAATTGTTAAGTAATATTGATAGTTATCAGTTTTGGCAGGTTTTTCCTTGACACTGTCAAAAAGAAAATTAAGTGTGTTTAACTATTGAAATATCTGTCATCAATATTGCTGATGAAAAAATATATGTCCAGAGGGACAGAGGTCGTCGACACGAGCACCGCCGCTGCCAGATAGAACCTCTGACGCCAACAGATGAGGCATTACTATCTGAATGTGTACTTTAAACAGAAATGATGTGGATTTCAGGAAGTGTAACATAGCTTTGACTCACTTGAAGATTATATCAGTCAGCACTGGAAGAACTAGCACAAACCTAGGCTCTGCAGATGACATTAAAGTTCTGGCAGGTAGCCAACAAGAACTCGTGATACAAGTGTCTGTAATTCATTTAAAAAATGAAACAACATGCATACTTACATTCTTAAAACGCTGAATCAGAAGGAAATGTCCTGATTCTGCCATGGCACTTGGGATTGTGAAGAACAAATAAGTGTGGCACGAATGCCCTGAGTTTCCTAGTTTTCAGGCAGCCCACTGAGGACAGCGCCACGACTTGAGAAACACCGGGGCTGAGCAGGACACCACCTGCGGGATCCAGGAACATGGGGCCACCACTACTTTAGGGTGAGGGACTGCTGTCAAAATCAGGTCTTGTGCCTTGACTAGATGTAAAGACAGACAAGACAGTAAGGCACTCCTATCAAAATCAGACTGTACTTAACCCCTTCACTGCCACAGTAAATAACCCTTTTAATTACACATACTTAACCGTGACCCAACTAGTGCAGACTCCGGCAGGGGTCTGACATTTCTGCCAGATAGAAAATTTCCTTTTTGGATTGCTGTGTGCCAGGCCTAATTTTAGCTTTTTTGGGGTAGGTTCACCAAAGTTTTCACTGCTCATTCATTTATAGGGGTATCTCAAAGATTTTTGGCATTTTTTTCCCTCATACCCTTGGCAATGAAGTGACAGCATTATGTTATGTTTCCAGTTTTTGTGTTATCCTTGGTAATGTATATTTTAAAAATAACACACTTTCGGAACATACACTCACACATTCCTGACCATAAAACATCAAACGTACTGGAAAAATGGGTTTTCTTGTACATTTACTGAGAATGAAAATACATCAATCGGTGTTAGTGCCAGTACACAAACTTGGCATGGTAACCCATGAAACAACCCTACTGGTATTACTGCGTGCCAGGGCAAAATACTGCTTTCCTTGGTATGTTCACTGAACAGTTCACTGCTCATTCAGTTATTGAGATATCTCAAAGATATTTGGCTTGCTTTTTTTCTCACATCCTTGGCTTTGATATGACAGTACAATTATTTGATATTGGTAGAATAAATATGGATACACATGATATTTAAAAAAAAAAATCACTTTCAGATCATAAACACGTATTACACAACATAAAATCATACAAGTACAGGAAATACTGGCTTTCTTTGTACATTTACAAACTCGGAATGAAAATGTGTAAGTTGCAGGTAGTGCCAGTGCACAAACATGGCATGACGGTAGCCCATGAAACAACCCTACTGGTATTTGTACGCACGGAAGGACTTGGCCAGGGCAAAATATATTCACTGAATAGAAATCATATTGGGCTTAGGTTTTGCAGATGACAGTAAATGTGTGGCAGGCAGTGAGCGGGAACTCATTATATAGATGCCTGTAACTTTAAGAAAATGAAACTGGGATAAAACAATCTAAATCTTTTGTAAACAAATATTCAGGAATTTGTGACACCTTGGATTGTAAAAAGTGGAATAGAATGGTGGGAAACAACAATGCAGATGAAATTAACAATTTAGATCCAAAAAACACCAAAGCAGATCAATCAATTTTTAGATTTTTTTAAACTGTGAATAATTGTTTATCTTGGCAAAGTTAAAGGAGTTGGATTGTTAAAAATTTATAGGTATCACTTTTGGCTTTTTTTGTGTTTGAAACTGTCAAAAGCGAAATTGTGTTACTATTAAAATAAGTATCTATCATAAGTGTCAATGACAAAAAAATATATGTCCAAGGGGACAGAGAGTGCCAACGCCAGCACTGGGGAGGACGCTACCGCTGCCAGTGGGTTCCAGACAGATGGAGCCACCGACGCTGACAGGTGCAATATTCCTGTCAAAATCAGACTGTACTTAAAACTAGAAATCATGTAGATTTCTGGAAGTGTAACATAGCTTTGGCTGACTCACTTGAAGATCATGTCAGCAGTCAGCATTGGAAGAACCACCACAAAGACAGGCTTTGCAGATGACCTAAAATGTCTGGCACGCAGTGAGCAAGAACACATCATTTAAATATCGGTAAATTACTTAAAAAATGAAACTTGGTTAAAACATCACCTGAATCTTTTGTAAACAAATTTCTAGGATTTTGTGTTACCTTTTGTGGATTCTAAAAATGGAAGAGAATGGTGGGAGATTACAATGTAGATGAAAATGTTAGGAATTTAAATCCCAAAGAATCAAAGCAGATTAATCAGTTTTCAGATTTTTTCAAACTACACATATTTATTTTTGTAAAATAAAAGAAGTTGAAATGTTAGGTAATTATAGGTGTCATTCTTGGCTCTTTTCTCCTTAAAACTGTCAAAAACTGAAAGTAAGAGCGTTTAACTATTGAAAATTATCAGTCATAAATGTTACTGACGAAAAAATGTATGTCTAGGGGGACAGAGGACGCCTACACCAGCATCGGGGAGGATGCTGCCAATGCCAGCACCCAGGATGCCACAGCCAGTGGGTTCCAGACAGATGGGGCCACCGACACCAACAGGTGAGATATTCCTATCAAAATTGGACTGTACTTTGACTAAAAGTCATGTGGATTTCAGTAAGTGTAAGATAGCTTTGACTAACTTGAGTGACTCACGAGCAGTCAGCATTGGAAGAACCACCACCACAAACACACACTTTGCAGATGACCTTAAATGTCTGGCAGGCAGTGAGCAAGAACTCATCATACAAGTGTGTGTTAACTAATTTAGAAAATGAAATTTGGATAAAGCATGACCTGAATATTTTGTGAACAAATTTTTTAAAAGGATTTTTTGACAACTTTGGTGGATTCTATAAAATGGAATAGAATGGTGGGAGATTACAATGTTGATGAAAATGTTAGGATTTAAATCCAAAAGAATCAAAGCAAATTAATCAGTTTTCAGATTTTTTCAAACTACACATATTTATTTTGGTAAAATAAAAGGAGTTGAATTGTTAGATAATTATAGGTGTCATTTTTGGCTCTTTTTTCCTTAAAACTGTCAAAAACTGAAAGTGCGTTTAAGTATTAAAATTATTGCTCATAAATGTTACTGATGAAACAATATATGTCTAGGGGGAGAGAGGATGCCTACATCGGCATCAGGGAAGACGCTGCTTATGCCAGCACCCAGGATGCCGCTTCCAATGGGTTCCTGACAGATGGGGCCACCGACACCAACAGGTGAGGTATTCCTATCAAAATCAGACTGTACTCAACTAAAAATCGAGTGGATTTCAGTAAGTGTAACCTAGCTTTGAATGATTCACTTGAAGATCATGTCAGCAGTGGGCATTAGAAGAACCACCGCCGCAAAGACACGCTTTGCAGACGACCTTAAATGTTTGGCAAGCAGTGAGCAAGAACTCCATCGTACAAGTGTCTGTAACTAATTTAGAAAATGAAACTTCGATCAAGCATTATGTGAATCTTTTGTCAACAAATTTTGAAGATTTTGTGTTATCTTTGGTGGATTCTAAAAAATGGAATAGAATGGTGGGAGATGAAAATGTTAAGAATTTGAATCCAAAAGTATCAAAGCAGATCAGTCGGTTTTCAGATTTTTTCAAACTACACATGTTAATTAATTTTTGTAAAATAAAAGAAGTTGAATTGATAGATAGTCGTAGAATATTCCTGATACTGTCAGAATCTGAAAGTAAGTAAATTAATTATCAGTCATAAATGTTACTGATGAAAAAATATATGTCCAGACAGAGGTCGCCAATGCCAGCACCGGGGAGGATGCTGCCGATGCCAGCACCCAGGACGCCACTGCCAGTCAGTTCGAGAAAGATGGAGCCACCAACGGCGACATGTGAGATATTCCTATCAAAGTCAGACTGTACCTAAACTAGAAATCATGTGGATTTCAGGAAGTGTAACATAGCTTTGATTGACTCATTTGAAGATCATGTCAGCAGTCAGCATTGGAAGAACCACCACAAAGACAGGCTTTGCAGATGACCTAAAATGTCTGGCACGCAGTGAGCAAGAACACATCATTTAAATATCGGTAAATTACTTAAAAAATGAAACTTGGTTAAAACATCACCTGAATCTTTTGTAAACAAATTTCTAGGATTTTGTGTTACCTTTTGTGGATTCTAAAAATGGAAGAGAATGGTGGGAGATTACAATGTAGATGAAAATGTTAGGAATCTGCAGATGACATTAAATTTCTGGCAGGTAGCCAACAGGAACTTGTGATACAAGTGTCTGGAATCCATTAAAAAAAAAAAAAGATGCTTGCAACCTCTGTGGGATGAAAATCAAAAGTGAACGATGTCTCTAGAGAAAACAAATATATCAGGAAATGTTAATAATGAATGCTAGCAAATGCAATGATAAACGCCAACTGTTACTAGAAGACATTTATAAAAATGATGCATTAGTTGTCAAAATGATCCAATATGCAGCACTATATACCAATAATGTTTTAGCTAACTATTGTTTTGTAAGCTCAACCATTGGCTTTATTTGATATATTTTTGCTTGCAAAAAGCCCCTCTCCCTTTCCCAAGATCCCAGAAAGCCCTGACACCATTCATGTTTGAATAATTTGACAGTCTTAAATGTATTTGACCATTTGTATGTGGGCATGTTATCAGGGATCTGTGACATGAACAAGGGACTTCATGAGGCCTCTGAAAAAGCTAAGTCAACCCTTCCCCCCTTATCTCTCCATTCTCTCTGTCTGTCTCTGTCTTGTCTTGTCTGTCCATGTGTGTGTGTGTGTGTGCGTGTGTGCGTGCGTGTGTGCGTGTGAGTGTGTGTGTGTGTGTGTGTGTGTGTGTGTGTGTCTGGATGTGTGCACCGAGTTCAGCATGGTGTTGAGCCTAACCCTTCCTAACCCTAACACACTGCACAGTATGGATGCAGTGTGTGTGTGTGTGTGTGTGTGTGTGTGTGTGTGTGTGTGGTGTGTGTGTGTGTGTGTGTGTGTGTGTGTGTGGATTGTGAACAACAAATAAGTGTGGCGCGAATGCCCTGAGTTTCCTAGTTTTCAGACAGCAGCGCCACGACTTGAGAAACACCGGGGCTGAGCAGGACACCACCTGCGGGATCCAGGAACATGGGGCCACCACTACTTTAGGGTGAGGGACTGCTGTCAAAATCAGGTCTTGTGCCTTGACTAGATGTAAAGACAGACAAGACAGTAAGGCACTCCTATCAAAATCAGATTGTACTTAACCCCTTCACTGCCACAGTAAATAACCCTTTTAATTACACATACTTAACCGTGACCCAACTAGTGCAGACTCCGGCAGGGGTCTGACATTTCTGCCAGATAGAAAATTTCCTTTTTGGATTGTGTGCCAGGCCTAATTTTAGCCTTTTTTGGGTAGGTTCACCAACGTTTTCACTGCTCATTCATTTATAGGGGTATCTCAAAGATTTTTGGCTTTTTTTTTCCCCTCATACCCTTGGCAATGAAGTGACAGCATTATGTTATGATGTTTCCAGTTTTTGTGTTATCCTTGGTAATGTATATTTTAAAAACAACACACTTTCGGAACATACACTCACACATTCCTAACCATAAAACATCAAACGTACTGGAAAAATGGGTTTTCTTGTACATTTACTGAGAATGAAAATACATCACTCGGTGTTAGTGCCAGTACACAAACTTGGCATGGTAACCCATGAAACGACCCTACTGGTATTACTGCGTGCCGGGGCAAAATACTGCTTTCCTTGGTATGTTGACTGAACAGTTCACTGCTCATTCAGTTATTGAGATATCTCAAAGATATTTGGCATGTTTTTTTCTCACATCCTTGGCTTTGATGTGACAGTACAATTAATTTGATATTGGTAGAGTAAATATGGATACACATGATATTAAAAAAAACTCACTTTCAGATTATAAGCACGTATTACACAACAAAATCATACAAGTACAGGAAATACTGGCTTTCTTTGTACATTTACAAACTCGGAATGAAAATATGTAAGTTGCATGAATTTGTGACACCTTGGATCGTAAAAAATGGAATAGAATGGTGGAAGACAACAATGCAGATGAAATTAACAATTTAGATCCAAAAAACACCAAAGCAGATCAATCAGTTTTTAGATTTTTTCAAACTGTGAATAATTGTTTATCTTGGCAAAGTAAAAGGAGTTGGATTGTTAAAAATTTATAGGTATCATTTTTGGCTCTTTTTTTTTTTTTTTTTTTTTTTGAAACTGTCAAAAGCGAAATTGTGTTACTATTAAAATAAGTATCTATCATAAGTGTCAATGACAAAAAAATATATGTCCAGGGGGACAGAGGGTGCCAACGCCAGCACTGGGGAGGACGCTACCGCTGCCAGTGGGTTCCAGACAGATGGAGCCACCGACGCTGACAGGTGAGATATTCCTGTCAAAATCAGACTGTATTTAAAACTAGAAATCATGTGGATTTCTGGAAGTGTAACATAGCTTTGGCTGACTCACTTGAAGATCATGTCAGCAGTCAGCATTGGAAAAACCACCACCACAAACACTGGCTTTGCAGATGACCTTAAATGTCTGGCAGGCAGTGAGCAAGAATTCATCATACAAGTGTGTGTTAACTAATTTAGAAAATGAAATTTGGATAAAGCATGACCTGAATATTTTGTGAACAAATTTTTTTTAGGATTTTTTGACAACTTTGGTGGATTCTATAAAATGGAATAGAATGGTGGGAGATTACAATGTTAATGAAAATGATAGGATTTAAATCCAAAAGAATCAAAGCAGATTAATCAGTTTTCAGATTTTTTCAAACTACACCTATTTATTTTGGTAAAATAAAAGGAGTTGAATTGTTAGATAATTATAGGTGTAATTTTTGGCTCTTTTTTCCTTAAAACTGTCAAAATCTGAAAGTAAGCGCGTTTAAGTATTAAAATTATCACTCATAAATGTTACTGACGAAAAAAATATATGTCTAGGGGGACAGAGGATGCCTACATCGGCATCAGGGAAGACGCTGCTGATGCCAGTGCCCAGGACGCCGCTTCCAGTGGGTTCCTGACAGATGGGGCCACCGACACCAACAGGTGAGGTATTTCTATCAAAATCAGACTGTACTCGACTAAAAATCGAGTGGATTTCAGTAAGTGTAACCTAGCTTTGACTGATTCACTTGAAGATCATGTCAGCAGTGGGCATTAGAAGAACCACCGCCGCAAAGACAGGCTTTGCAGATGACCTTAAATGCTTGGCAAGCAGTGAGCAAGAACTCATCGTACAAGTGTCTAACTAATTTAGAAAATGAAACTTCGATCAAGCATTATGTGAATCTTTTGTCAACAAATTTTTAGGATTTTGTGTTATCTTTGGTGGATTCTAAAAAATGGAATAGAATGGTGGGAAATAATAATGGAGATGAAAATGTTAAGAATTTGAATCCAAAAGTATCAAAGCAGATCAGTCGGTTTTCAGATTTTTTCAAACTACGCATGTTCATTAATTTTTGTAAAATAAAAGAAGTTGAATTGATAGATATTCATAGAATATTCCCGAAACTGTCAAAAACTGAAAGTAAGTAAATTAATTATCAGTCATAAATGTTACTGATGAAAAATATATGTCCAGACAGAGGACGCCAATGCCAGCACCGGGGAGGATGCTGCCGATGCCAGCACCCAGGACGCCACTGCCAGTCAGTTCGAGAAAGATGGAGCCACCGACGGCGACATGTGAGATATTCCTATCAAAGTCAGACTGTACTTAAACTAGAAATCATTTGGATTTCAGGAAGTGTAACATAGCTTTGATTGACTCATTTGAAGATCATGTCAGCAGTCAGCATTGGAAGAACCACCACAAAGACAGGCTTTGCAGATGACCTAAAATGTCTGGCACGCAGTGAGCAAGAACACATCATTTAAATATCGGTAAATTACTTAAAAAATGAAACTTGGTTAAAACGTCACCTGAATCTTTTGTAAACAAATTTCTAGGATTTTGTGTTACCTTTTGTGAATTCTAAAAATGGAAGAGAATGGTGGGAGATTACAATGTAGATGAAAATGTTAGGAATTTAAGTCCCAAAGAATCAAAGCAGATTTTTTCAAACTACGCATATTTATTTTTGTAAAATAAAAGAAGTTGAAATGTTAGGTAATTATAGGTGTCATTTTTGGCTTTTTTCTCCTTAAAACTGTCAAAAACTGAAAGTAAGAGCGTTTAACTATTGAAATTTATCAGTCATAAATGTTACTGACGAAAAAATGTATGTCTAGGGGGACAGAGGACGCCTACACCAGCATCGGGGAGGACGCTGCCAATGCCAGCACCCAGGACGCCACAGCCAGTGGGTTCCAGACAGATGGGGCCACCGACACCGACAGGTGAGATATTCCTATCAAAATTGGACTGTACTTTGACTAAAAATCATGTGGATTTCAGTAAGTGTAAGATAGCTTTGACTAACTTGAGTGACTCACGAGCAGTCAGCATTGGAAGAACCACCACCACAAACACACACTTTGCAGATGACCTTAAATGTCTGGCAGGCAGTGAGCAAGAACTCATTGTACAAGTGTGTGACTAATTTAGAAAATGAAACTGGGATAAAGCATGACCTGAATCTTTTGTAAACAAAATTTGAGGATTTTGACCCAACTTTGGCAGATTCTATATATGGAATAGAATTGTGGGAGATTACAGAAAAGTTGAAAATGTTTAGAATTTTTATGTAAGAGTTTTTAAACCAATGGATATTTATCTTGGCAAAATAAAAGGAATTAAATTGTGAAGTAATATTGGTAGGTATAATTTTTGGCAGGTTTTTCCTTGAAACTGTCAAAAACGAAATTAAGTGGGTTTAACTATTGAAATGAAGTATGTGTCAAATGTTACTGATGAAAAAAATTATGTCCAGAGGGACAGAGGTCGTCGACACGACACCGCCGCTGCCAGTGGGTTCGAGACAGATGGAGCCTCCGACGCCGACAGGTGAGGCATTACTATCTAAATGAGACTATACTTTTAAACCAGAAATGATGTGGATTTCAGGAAGTGTAACATAGCTTTGACTCACTTGAAAATTATATCAGTCAGCATGGGAAGAACTGGCACTAACATAGGCTCTGCAGATGACATTAAATTTCTGGCAGGTAGCCAACAGGAACTTGTGATACAAGTGTCTGTAATCCATTAAAAAAAAAATGAAACAACATGCATACTTACATTCTTAAAACGCTGAATCAGAAGGAAATGTCGATTCTGCCATGGCACTTCCTGATGATGAACAGCAAGAAATAAGTCGCCAAATACAGAAATGGGTGCTAAGGACAGTGATACGGACCTGTGAACTCCTTACTGAGCTATGTTAGTGACCAGTTCGCCATGGAATGCAACTGGTGTGATGGAGACATTTGCAATTTAGTGATGCTTGCAACCTCTGTGGGATGAAAATCAAAAGTGAACGATGTCTCTAGAGAAAACAAATATATCAGGAAATGTTAATAATGAATGCTAGCAAATGCAATGATAAACGCCAACTGTTACTAGAAGACATTTATAAAAATGATGCACTAGTTGTCAAAATGATCCAATATGCAGCACTATATACCAATAATGTTTTAGCATAACTATTGTTTTGTAAGCTCAACCATTGGCTTTATTTGATATATTTTTGCTTGCAAAAAGCCCGTCTCCCTTTCCCAAGATCCCAGAAAGCCCTGACACCATTCATGTTTAAATAATTTGACAGTCTTAAATGTATTTGACCATTTGTATGTGGGCATGTTATCAGGGATCTGTGACATGAACAAGGGACTTCATGAGGCCTCTGAAAAAGCTAAGTCAACCCTTCCCCCCTTATCTCTCCATTCTCTCTGTCTGTCTCTGTCTTGTCTTGTCTGTCCATGTGTGTGTGTGTGTGTGTGTGTGTGTGTGCGTGCGTGCGTGCGTGCGTGTGTGTGTGTGTGTGTGTGTGTGTGTGTGTGGATGTGTGCACCGAGTTCAGCATGGTGTTGAGCCTAACCCTTCCTAACCCTAACACACTGCACAGTATGGATGCAGTGTGTGTGTGTGTGTGTGTGTGTGTGTGTGTGCACCGAGTTCAGCATGGTGTTGAGCCTAACCCTTCCTAACCCTAACACACTGCACAGTATGGATGCAGTGTGTGTGGTGTGTGGTGTGTGTGTGTGTGTGTGTGTGTGTGTGTGTGTGTGTGGATTGTAAACAACAAATAAGTGTGGCGCGAATGCCCTGAGTTTCCTAGTTTTCAGGCAGCCTACTGAGGACAGCGCCACGACTTGAGAAACACCGGGGCTGAGCAGGACACCACCTGCGGGATCCAGGAACATGGGGCCACCACTACTTTAGGGTGAGGGACTGCTGTCAAAATCAGGTCTTGTGCCTTGACTAGATGTAAAGACAGACAAGACAGTAAGGCACTCCTATCAAAATCAGATTGTACTTAACCCCTTCACTGCCACAGTAAATAACCCTTTTAATTACACATACTTAACCGTGACCCAACTAGTGCAGACTCCGGCAGGGGTCTGACATTTCTGCCAGATAGAAAATTTCCTTTTTGGATTGTGTGCCAGGCCTAATTTTAGCCTTTTTTGGGTAGGTTCACCAACGTTTTCACTGCTCATTCATTTATAGGGGTATCTCAAAGATTTTTGGCTTTTTTTCCCCTCATACCCTTGGCAATGAAGTGACAGCATTATGTTATGATGTTTCCAGTTTTTGTGTTATCCTTGGTAATGTATATTTTAAAACCAACGCACTTTCGGAACGTACACTCACACATTCCTAACCATAAAACATCAAACGTACTGGAAAAATGGGTTTTCTTGTACATTTACTGAGAATAAAAATACATCACTCGGTGTTAGTGCCAGTACACAAACTTGGCATGGTAACCCATGAAACGACCCTACTGGTATTACTGCGTGCCGGGGCAAAATACTGCTTTCCTTGGTATGTTCACTGAACAGTTCACTGCTCATTCAGTTATTGAGATATCTCAAAGATATTTGGCATGTTTTTTTTCTCACATCCTTGGCTTTGATGTGACAGTACAATTAATTTGATATTGGTAGAGTAAATATGGATACACATGATATTAAAAAAAAACTCACTTTCAGATTATAAGCACGTATTACACAACAAAATCATACAAGTACAGGAAATACTGGCTTTCTTTGTACATTTACAAACTCGGAATGAAAATATGTAAGTTGCATGAATTTGTGACACCTTGGATCGTAAAAAATGGAATAGAATGGTGGAAGACAACAATGCAGATGAAATGAACAATTTAGATCCAAAAAACACCAAAGCAGATCAATCAGTTTTTAGATTTTTTCAAACTGTGAATAATTCTTTATCTTGGCAAAGTAAAAGGAGTTGGATTGTTAAAAATTTATAGGTATCATTTTTGGCTCTTTTTTTTTTTTTTTTTTTTTTTTTTGAAACTGTCAAAAGCAAAATTGTGTTACTATTAAAATAAGTATCTATCATAAGTGTCAATGACAAAAAAATATATGTCCAGGGGACAGAGGGTGCCAACGCCAGCACTGGGGAGGACGCTACCGCTGCCAGTGGGTTCCAGACAGATGGAGCCACCGACGCTGACAGGTGAGATATTCCTGTCAAAATCAGACTGTATTTAAAACTAGAAATCATGTGGATTTCTGGAAGTGTAACATAGCTTTGGCTGACTCACTTGAAGATCATGTCAGCAGTCAGCATTGGAAAAACCACCACCACAAACACTGGCTTTGCAGATGACCTTAAATGTCTGGCAGGCAGTGAGCAAGAATTCATCATACAAGTGTGTGTTAACTAATTTAGAAAATGAAATTTGGATAAAGCATGACCTGAATATTTTGTGAACAAATTTTTTTTAGGATTTTTTGACAACTTTGGTGGATTCTATAAAATGGAATAGAATGGTGGGAGATTACAATGTTAATGAAAATGATAGGATTTAAATCCAAAAGAATCAAAGCAGATTAATCAGTTTTCAGATTTTTTCAAACTACACCTATTTATTTTGGTAAAATAAAAGGAGTTGAATTGTTAGATAATTATAGGTGTAATTTTTGGCTCTTTTTTCCTTAAAACTGTCAAAATCTGAAAGTAAGCGCGTTTAAGTATTAAAATTATCACTCATAAATGTTACTGACGAAAAAATATATGTCTAGGGGGACAGAGGATGCCTACATCGGCATCAGGGAAGACGCTGCTGATGCCAGTGCCCAGGACGCCGCTTCCAGTGGGTTCCTGACAGATGGGGCCACCGACACCAACAGGTGAGGTATTTCTATCAAAATCAGACTGTACTCGACTAAAAATCGAGTGGATTTCAGTAAGTGTAACCTAGCTTTGACTGATTCACTTGAAGATCATGTCAGCAGTGGGCATTAGAAGAACCACCGCCGCAAAGACAGGCTTTGCAGATGACCTTAAATGCTTGGCAAGCAGTGAGCAAGAACTCATCGTACAAGTGTCTAACTAATTTAGAAAATGAAACTTCGATCAAGCATTATGTGAATCTTTTGTCAACAAATTTTTAGGATTTTGTGTTATCTTTGGTGGATTCTAAAAAATGGAATAGAATGGTGGGAAATAATAATGGAGATGAAAATGTTAAGAATTTGAATCCAAAAGTATCAAAGCAGATCAGTCGGTTTTCAGATTTTTTCAAACTACGCATGTTCATTAATTTTTGTAAAATAAAAGAAGTTGAATTGATAGATATTCATAGAATATTCCTGAAACTGTCAAAAACTGAAAGTAAGTAAATTAATTATCAGTCATAAATGTTACTGATGAAAAAATATATGTCCAGACAGAGGACGCCAATGCCAGCACCGGGGAGGATGCTGCCGATGCCAGCACCCAGGACGCCACTGCCAGTCAGTTCGAGAAAGATGGAGCCACCGACGGCGACATGTGAGATATTCCTATCAAAGTCAGACTGTACTTAAACTAGAAATCATGTGGATTTCAGGAAGTGTAACATAGCTTTGATTGACTCATTTGAAGATCATGTCAGCAGTCAGCATTGGAAGAACCACCACAAAGACAGGCTTTGCAGATGACCTAAAATGTCTGGCACGCAGTGAGCAAGAACACATCATTTAAATATCGGTAAATTACTTAAAAAATGAAACTTGGTTAAAACGTCACCTGAATCTTTTGTAAACAAATTTCTAGGATTTTGTGTTACCTTTTGTGATTCTAAAAATGGAAGAGAATGGTGGGAGATTACAATGTAGATGAAAATGTTAGGAATTTAAGTCCCAAAGAATCAAAGCAGATTAATCAGTTTTCAGATTTTTTCAAACTACGCATATTTATTTTTGTAAAATAAAAGAAGTTGAAATGTTAGGTAATTATAGGTGTCATTTTTGGCTCTTTTCTCCTTAAAACTGTCAAAAACTGAAAGTAAGAGCGTTTAACTATTGAAATTTATCAGTCATAAATGTTACTGACGAAAAAATGTATGTCTAGGGGGACAGAGGACGCCTACACCAGCATCGGGGAGGACGCTGCCAATGCCAACACCCAGGACGCCACAGCCAGTGGGTTCCAGACAGATGGGGCCACCAACACCAACAGGTGAGATATTCCTATCAAAATTGGACTGTACTTTGACTAAAAATCATGTGGATTTCAGTAAGTGTAAGATAGCTTTGACTAACTTGAGTGACTCACGAGCAGTCAGCATTGGAAGAACCACCACCACAAACACACACTTTGCAGATGACCTTAAATGTCTGGCAGGCAGTGAGCAAGAACTCATTGTACAAGTGTGTGACTAATTTAGAAAATGAAACTGGGATAAAGCATGACCTGAATCTTTTGTAAACAAAATTTGAGGATTTTGACCCAACTTTGGCAGATTCTATATATGGAATAGAATTGTGGGAGATTACAGAAAAGTTGAAAATGTTTAGAATTTTTATGTAAGAGTTTTTAAACCAATGGATATTTATCTTGGCAAAATAAAAGGAATTAAATTGTGAAGTAATATTGGTAGGTATAATTTTTGGGCAGGTTTTTCCTTGAAACTGTCAAAAACGAAATTAAGTGGGTTTAACTATTGAAATGAAGTATGTGTCAAATGTTACTGATGAAAAAAATTATGTCCAGAGGGACAGAGGTCGTCGACACGACACCGCCGCTGCCAGTGGGTTCGAGACAGATGGAGCCTCCGGCGCCGACAGGTGAGGCATTACTATCTAAATGAGACTATACTTTTTAAACCAGAAATGATGTGGATTTCAGGAAGTGTAACATAGCTTTGACTCACTTGAAAATTATATCAGTCAGCATGGGAAGAACTGGCACTAACATAGGCTCTGCAGATGACATTAAATTTCTGGCGGGTAGCCAACAGGAACTTGTGATACAAGTGTCTGTAATCCATTAAAAAAAAATGAAACAACATGCATACTTACATTCTTAAAACGCTGAATCAGAAGGAAATGTCGTGATTCTGCCATGGCACTTCCTGATGATGAACAGCAAGAAATAAGTCGCCAAATACAGAAATGGGTGCTAAGGACAGTGATACGGACCTGTGAACTCCTTACTGAGCTATGTTAGTGACCAGTTCGCCATGGAATGCAACTGGTGTGATGGAGACATTTGCAATTTAGTGATGCTTGCAACCTCTGTGGGATGAAAATCAAAAGTGAACGATGTCTCTAGAGAAAACAAATATATCAGGAAATTTTAATAACGAATGCTAGCAAATGCAATGATAAACGCCAACTGTTACTAGAAGACATTTATAAAAATGATGCACTAGTTGTCAAAATGATCCAATATGCAGCACTATATACCAATAATGTTTTAGCATAACTATTGTTTTGTAAGCTCAACCATTGGCTTTATTTGATATATTTTTGCTTGCAAAAAGCCCGTCTCCCTTTCCCAAGATCCCAGAAAGCCCTGACACCATTCATGTTTAAATAATTTGACAGTCTTAAATGTATTTGACCATTTGTATGTGGGCATGTTATCAGGGATCTGTGACATGAACAAGGGACTTCATGAGGCCTCTGAAAAAGCTAAGTCAACCCTTCCCCCCTTATCTCTCCATTCTCTCTGTCTGTCTCTGTCTTGTCTTGTCTGTCCATGTGCGCGCATGTGTGTGTGTGTCCGTCCATTTGTCTGTCTCCCTGGATGGTTGCCCTGAGTGGATGTGTGCACCGAGTTCAGCATGGTGTTGAGCTAACCTCTAACACACTGCACAGTATGGATGCAGTGTGTGTGTGTGTGTGTGTGTGTGTGTGTGTGTGTGTGTGTGTGTGGATTGTGAAGAACAAATAAGTGTGGCGCGAATGCCCTGAGTTTCCTAGTTTTCAGGCAGCCCACTGAGGACAGCGCCACGACTTGAGAAACACCGGGGCTGAGCAGGACACCGCCTGCGGGATCCAGGAACATGGGGCCACCACTACTTTAGGGTGAGGGACTGCTGTCAAAATCAGGTCTTGTGCCTTGACTAGATGTAAAGACAGACAAGACAGTAAGGCACTCCTATCAAAATCAGACTGTACTTAACCCCTTCACTGCCACAGTAAATAACCCTTTTAATTACACATACTTAACCGTGACCCAACTAGTGCAGACTCCGGCAGGGGTCTGACATTTCTGCCAGATAGAAAATTTCCTTTTTGGATTGTGTGCCAGGCCTAATTTTAGCCTTTTTTGGGTAGGTTCACCAACGTTTTCACTGCTCATTCATTTATAGGGGTATCTCAAAGATTTTTGGCTTTTTTTCCCCCTCATACCCTTGGCAATGAAGTGACAGCATTATGTTATGATGTTTCCAGTTTTTGTGTTATCCTTGGTAATGTATATTTTAAAAACAACACACTTTCGGAACGTACACTCACACATTCCTAACCATAAAACATCAAACGTACTGGAAAAATGGGTTTTCTTGTACATTTACTGAGAATGAAAATACTTCACTCGGTGTTAGTGCCAGTACACAATCTTGGCATGGTAACCCATGAAACGACCCTACTGGTATTACTGCGTGCCGGGGCAAAATACTGCTTTCCTTGGTATGTTCACTGAACAGTTCACTGCTCATTCAGTTATTGAGATATCTCAAAGATATTTGGCATGTTTTTTTCTCACATCCTTGGCTTTGATGTGACAGTACAATTAATTTGATATTGGTAGAGTAAATATGGATACACATGATATTAAAAAAAAACTCACGTTCAGATTATAAGCACGTATTACACAACAAAATCATACAAGTACAGGAAATACTGGCTTTCTTTGTACATTTACAGACTCGGAATGAAAATATGTAAGTTGCATGAATTTGTGACACCTTGGATCGTAAAAAATGGAATAGAATGGTGGAAGACAACAATGCAGATGAAATGAACAATTTAGATCCAAAAAACACCAAAGCAGATCAATCAGTTTTTAGATTTTTTCAAACTGTGAATAATTCTTTATCTTGGCAAAGTAAAAGGAGTTGGATTGTTAAAAATTTATAGGTATCATTTTTGGCCTCTTTTTTTTTTTTTTTTTTTTTTTTGAAACTGTCAAAAGCAATATTGTGTTACTATTAAAATAAGTATCTATCATAAGTGTCAATGACAAAAAAATATATGTCCAGGGGACAGAGGGTGCCAACGCCAGCACTGGGGAGGACGCTACCGCTGCCAGTGGGTTCCAGACAGATGGAGCCACCGACGCTGACAGGTGAGATATTCCTGTCAAAATCAGACTGTATTTAAAACTAGAAATCATGTGGATTTCTGGAAGTGTAACATAGCTTTGGCTGACTCACTTTAAGATCATGTCAGCAGTCAGCATTGGAAAAACCACCACCACAAACACTGGCTTTGCAGATGACCTTAAATGTCTGGCAGGCAGTGAGCAAGAATTCATCATACAAGTTGGTGTTAACTAATTTAGAAAATGAAATTTGGATAAAGCATGACGTGAATATTTTGTGAACACATTTTTTTTAGGATTTTTTGACAACTTTGGTGGATTCTATAAAATGGAATAGAATGGTGGGAGATTACAATGTTAATGAAAATGATAGGATTTAAATCCAAAAGAATCAAAGCAGATTAATCAGTTTTCAGATGTTTTTCAAACTACACCTATTTATTTTGGTAAAATAAAAGGAGTTGAATTGTTAGATAATTATAGGTGTAATTTTTGGCTCTTTTTTCCTTAAAACTGTCAAAATCTGAAAGTAAGCGCGTTTAAGTATTAAAATTATCAGCTCATAAATGTTACTGACGAAAAAATATATGTCTAGGGGGACAGAGGATGCCTACATCGGCATCAGGGAAGACGCTGCTGATGCCAGTGCCCAGGACGCCGCTTCCAGTGGGTTCCTGACAGATGGGGCCACCGACACCAACAGGTGAGGTATTTCTATCAAAATCAGACTGTACTCGACTAAAAATCGAGTGGATTTCAGTAAGTGTAACCTAGCTTTGACTGATTCACTTGAAGATCATGTCAGCAGTGGGCATTAGAAGAACCACCGCCGCAAAGACAGGCTTTGCAGATGACCTTAAATGCTTGGCAAGCAGTGAGCAAGAACTCATCGTACAAGTGTCTAACTAATTTAGAAAATGAAACTTCGATCAAGCATTATGTGAATCTTTTGTCAACAAATTTTTAGGATTTTGTGTTATCTTTGGTGGATTCTAAAAAATGGAATAGAATGGTGGGAAATAATAATGGAGATGAAAATGTTAAGAATTTGAATCCAAAAGTATCAAAGCAGATCAGTCGGTTTTCAGATTTTTTCAAACTACGCATGTTCATTAATTTTTGTAAAATAAAAGAAGTTGAATTGATAGATATTCATAGAATATTCCCGAAACTGTCAAAAACTGAAAGTAAGTAAATTAATTATCAGTCATAAATGTTACTGATGAAAAATATATGTCCAGACAGAGGACGCCAATGCCAGCACCGGGGAGGATGCTGCCGATGCCAGCACCCAGGACGCCACTGCCAGTCAGTTCGAGAAAGATGGAGCCACCGACGGCGACATGTGAGATATTCCTATCAAAGTCAGACTGTACTTAAACTAGAAATCATTTGGATTTCAGGAAGTGTAACATAGCTTTGATTGACTCATTTGAAGATCATGTCAGCAGTCAGCATTGGAAGAACCACCACAAAGACAGGCTTTGCAGATGACCTAAAATGTCTGGCACGCAGTGAGCAAGAACACATCATTTAAATATCGGTAAATTACTTAAAAAATGAAACTTGGTTAAAACGTCACCTGAATCTTTTGTAAACAAATTTCTAGGATTTTGTGTTACCTTTTGTGATTCTAAAAATGGAAGAGAATGGTGGGAGATTACAATGTAGATGAAAATGTTAGGAATTTAAGTCCCAAAGAATCAAAGCAGATTAATCAGTTTTCAGATTTTTTCAAACTACGCATATTTATTTTTGTAAAATAAAAGAAGTTGAAATGTTAGGTAATTATAGGTGTCATTTTTGGCTCTTTTCTCCTTAAAACTGTCAAAAACTGAAAGTAAGAGCGTTTAACTATTGAAATTTATCAGTCATAAATGTTACTGACGAAAAAATGTATGTCTAGGGGGACAGAGGACGCCTACACCAGCATCGGGGAGGACGCTGCCAATGCCAGCACCCAGGACGCCACAGCCAGTGGGTTCCAGACAGATGGGGCCACCGACACCGACAGGTGAGATATTCCTATCAAAATTGGACTGTACTTTGACTAAAAATCATGTGGATTTCAGTAAGTGTAAGATAGCTTTGACTAACTTGAGTGACTCACGAGCAGTCAGCATTGGAAGAACCACCACCACAAACACACACTTTGCAGATGACCTTAAATGTCTGGCAGGCAGTGAGCAAGAACTCATTGTACAAGTGTGTGACTAATTTAGAAAATGAAACTGGGATAAAGCATGACCTGAATCTTTTGTAAACAAAATTTGAGGATTTTGACCCAACTTTGGCAGATTCTATATATGGAATAGAATTGTGGGAGATTACAGAAAAGTTGAAAATGTTTAGAATTTTTATGTAAGAGTTTTTAAACCAATGGATATTTATCTTGGCAAAATAAAAGGAATTAAATTGTGAAGTAATATTGATAGGTATAATTTTTGGCAGGTTTTTCCTTGAAACTGTCAAAAACGAAATTAAGTGGGTTTAACTATTGAAATGAAGTATGTGTCAAATGTTACTGATGAAAAAATTATGTCCAGAGGGACAGAGGTCGTCGACACGACACCGCCGCTGCCAGTGGGTTCGAGACAGATGGAGCCTCCGACGCCGACAGGTGAGGCATTACTATCTAAATGAGACTATACTTTAAACCAGAAATGATGTGGATTTCAGGAAGTGTAACATAGCTTTGACTCACTTGAAAATTATATCAGTCAGCATGGGAAGAACTAGCACAAACATAGGCTCTGCAGATGACATTAAATTTCTGGCAGGTAGCCAACAGGAACTCGTGATACAAGTGTCTGTAATCCATTAAAAAAAAATGAAACAACATGCATACTTACATTCTTAAAACGCTGAATCAGAAGGAAATGTCGTGATTCTGCCATGGCACTTCCTGATGATGAACAGCAAGAAATAAGTCGCCAAATACAGAAATGGGTGCTAAGGACAGTGATACGGACCTGTGAACTCCTTACTGAGCTATGTTAGTGACCAGTTCGCCATGGAATGCAACTGGTGTGATGGAGACATTTGCAATTTAGTGATGCTTGCAACCTCTGTGGGATGAAAATCAAAAGTGAACGATGTCTCTAGAGAAAACAAATATATCAGGAAATGTTAATAATGAATGCTAGCAAATGCAATGATAAACGCCAACTGTTACTAGAAGACATTTATAAAAATGATGCACTAGTTGTCAAAATGATCCAATATGCAGCACTATATACCAATAATGTTTTAGCATAACTATTGTTTTGTAAGCTCAACCATTGGCTTTATTTGATATATTTTTGCTTGCAAAAAGCCCCTCTCCCTTTCCCAAGATCCCAGAAAGCCCTGACACCATTCATGTTTAAATAATTTGACAGTCTTAAATGTATTTGACCATTTGTATGTGGGCATGTTATCAGGGATCTGTGACATGAACAAGGGACTTCATGAGGCCTCTGAAAAAGCTAAGTCAACCCTTCCCCCCTTGTCTCTCCATTCTCTCTGTCTCTGTCTTGTCTTGTCTGTCCATGTGCATGTGCTGTGTGTGTGTGTGTGTGTGTGTGTGTCCGTCCATTTGTCTCTGTCCCTGGATGGTTGCCCTGAGTGGATGTGTGCACCGAGTTCAGCATGGTGTTGAGCCTAACCCTTCCTAACCCTAACACACTGCACAGTATGGATGCAGTGTGTGTGTGTGTGTGTGTGTTGAGCCTAACCCTTCCTAACCCTAACACACTGCACAGTATGGATGCAGTGTGTGTGTGTGTGTGTGTGTGTGTGTGTGTGTGTGTGTGTGTGTGTGTGTGGATTGTGAACAACAAATAAGTGTGGCGCGAATGCCCTGAGTTTCCTAGTTTTCAGGCAGCCTACTGAGGACAGCGCCACGACTTGAGAAACACCGGGGCTGAGCAGGACACCACCTGCGGGATCCAGGAACATGGGGCCACCACTACTTTAGGGTGAGGGACTGCTGTCAAAATCAGGTCTTGTGCCTTGACTAGATGTAAAGACAGACAAGACAGTAAGGCACTCCTATCAAAATCAGACTGTACTTAACCCCTTCACTGCCACAGTAAATAACCCTTTTAATTACACATACTTAACCGTGACCCAACTAGTGCAGACTCCGGCAGGGGTCTGACATTTCTGCCAGATAGAAAATTTCCTTTTTGGATTGTGTGCCAGGCCTAATTTTAGCCTTTTTTTGGGTAGGTTCACCAACGTTTTCACTGCTCATTCATTTATAGGGGTATCTCAAAGATTTTTGGCTTTTTTTCCCCTCATACCCTTGGCAATGAAGTGACAGCATTATGTTATGATGTTTCCAGCTTTTGTGTTATCCTTGGTAATGTATATTTTAAAAACAACACACTTTCGGAACATACACTCACACATTCCTAACCATAAAACACCAAACGTACTGGAAAAATGGGTTTTCTTGTACATTTACTGAGAATGAAAATACATCACTCGGTGTTAGTGCCAGTACACAAACTTGGCATGGTAACCCATGAAACGACCCTACTGGTATTACTGCGTGCCGGGGCAAAATACTGCTTTCCTTGGTATGTTCACTGAACAGTTCACTGCTCATTCAGTTATTGAGATATCTCAAAGATATTTGGCATGTTTTTTTCTCACATCCTTGGCTTTGATGTGACAGTACAATTAATTTGATATTGGTAGAGTAAATATGGATACACGTGATATAAAAAAAAAACTCACTTTCAGATTATAAGCACGTATTACACAACAAAATCATACAAGTACAGGAAATACTGGCTTTCTTTGTACATTTACAAACTCGGAATGAAAATATGTAAGTTGCATGAATTTGTGACACCTTGGATCGTAAAAAATGGAATAGAATGGTGGAAGACAACAATGCAGATGAAATGAACAATTTAGATCCAAAAAACACCAAATCAGATCAATCAGTTTTTAGATTTTTTCAAACTGTGATTAATTGTTTATCTTGGCAAAGTAAAAGGTGTTGGATTGTTAAAAATTTATAGGTATCATTTTTGGCTCTTTTTTTTTTTTTTTTTTTTTTTTTGAAACTGTCAAAAGCGAAATTGTGTTACTATTAAAATAAGTATCTATCATAAGTGTCAATGACAAAAAAATATATGTCCAGGGGGACAGAGGGTGCCAACGCCAGCACTGGGGAGGACGCTACCGCTGCCAGTGGGTTCCAGACAGATGGAGCCACCGACGCTGACAGGTGAGATATTCCTGTCAAAATCAGACTGTACTTAAAACTAGAAATCATGTGGATTTCTGGAAGTGTAACATAGCTTTGGCTGACTCACTTGAAGATCATGTCAGCAGTCAGCATTGGAAAAACCACCACCACAAACACTGGCTTTGCAGATGACCTTAAATGTCTGGCAGGCAGTGAGCAAGAATTCATCATACAAGTGTGTGTTAACTAATTTAGAAAATGAAATTTGGATAAAGCATGACCTGAATATTTTGTGAACAAATTTTTTTTAGGATTTTTTGACAACTTTGGTGGATTCTATAAAATGGAATAGAATGGTGGGAGATTACAATGTTAATGAAAATGATAGGATTTAAATCCAAAAGAATCAAAGCAGATTAATCAGTTTTCAGATTTTTTCAAACTACACCTATTTATTTTGGTAAAATAAAAGGAGTTGAATTGTTAGATAATTATAGGTGTAATTTTTGGCTCTTTTTTCCTTAAAACTGTCAAAAACTGAAAGTAAGCGCGTTTAAGTATTAAAATTATCACTCATAAATGTTACTGACGAAAAAATATATGTCTAGGGGGACAGAGGATGCCTACATCGGCATCAGGGAAGACGCTGCTGATGCCAGCGCCCAGGACGCCGCTTCCAGTGGGTTCCTGACAGATGGGGCCACCGACACCAACAGGTGAGGTATTCCTATCAAAATCAGACTGTACTCGACTAAAAATCGAGTGGATTTCAGTAAGTGTAACCTAGCTTTGACTGATTCACTTGAAGATCATGTCAGCAGTGGGCATTAGAAGAACCACCGCCGCAAAGACAGGCTTTGCAGATGACCTTAAATGCTTGGCAAGCAGTGAGCAAGAACTCATCGTACAAGTGTCTAACTAATTTAGAAAATGAAACTTCGATCAAGCATTATGTGAATCTTTTGTCAACAAATTTTGAGGATTTTGTGTTATCTTTGGTGGATTCTAAAAAATGGAATAGAATGGTGGGAAATAATAATGGAGATGAAAATGTTAAGAATTTGAATCCAAAAGTATCAAAGCAGATCAGTCGGTTTTCAGATTTTTTCAAACTACGCATGTTCATTAATTTTTGTAAAATAAAAGAAGTTGAATTGATAGATATTCATAGAATATTCCTGAAACTGTCAAAAACTGAAAGTAAGTAAATTAATTATCAGTCATAAATGTTACTGATGAAAAAATATATGTCCAGACAGAGGACGCCAATGCCAGCACCGGGGAGGATGCTGCCGATGCCAGCACCCAGGACGCCACTGCCAGTCAGTTCGAGAAAGATGGAGCCACCGACGGCGACATGTGAGATATTCCTATCAAAGTCAGACTGTACTTAAACTAGAAATCATGTGGATTTCAGGAAGTGTAACATAGCTTTGATTGACTCATTTGAAGATCATGTCAGCAGTCAGCATTGGAAGAACCACCACAAAGACAGGCTTTGCAGATGACCTAAAATGTCTGGCACGCAGTGAGCAAGAACACATCATTTAAATATCGGTAAATTACTTAAAAAATGAAACTTGGTTAAAACATCACCTGAATCTTTTGTAAACAAATTTCTAGGATTTTGTGTTACCTTTTGTGGATTCTAAAAATGGAAGAGAATGGTGGGAGATTACAATGTAGATGAAAATGTTAGGAATTTAAGTCCCAAAGAATCAAAGCAGATTAATCAGTTTTCAGATTTTTTCAAACTACGCATATTTATTTTTGTAAAATAAAAGAAGTTGAAATGTTAGGTAATTATAGGTGTCATTTTTGGCTCTTTTCTCCTTAAAACTGTCAAAAACTGAAAGTAAGAGCGTTTAACTATTGAAATTTATCAGTCATAAATGTTACTGACGAAAAAATGTATGTCTAGGGGGACAGAGGACGCCTACACCAGCATCGGGGAGGACGCTGCCAATGCCAGCACCCAGGACGCCACAGCCAGTGGGTTCCAGACAGATGGGGCCACCGACACCGACAGGTGAGATATTCCTATCAAAATTGGACTGTACTTTGACTAAAAATCATGTGGATTTCAGTAAGTGTAAGATAGCTTTGACTAACTTGAGTGACTCACGAGCAGTCAGCATTGGAAGAACCACCACCACAAACACACACTTTGCAGATGACCTTAAATGTCTGGCAGGCAGTGAGCAAGAACTCATTGTACAAGTGTGTGACTAATTTAGAAAATGAAACTGGGATAAAGCATGACCTGAATCTTTTGTAAACAAAATTTGAGGATTTTGACCCAACTTTGGCAGATTCTATATATGGAATAGAATTGTGGGAGATTACAGAAAAGTTGAAAATGTTTAGAATTTTTATGTAAGATTTTTTAAACCAATGGATATTTATCTTGGCAAAATAAAAGGAATTAAATTGTGAAGTAATATTGATAGGTATAATTTTTGGCAGGTTTTTCCTTGAAACTGTCAAAAACGAAATTAAGTGGGTTTAACTATTGAAATGAAGTATGTGTCAAATGTTACTGATGAAAAAATTATGTCCAGAGGGACAGAGGTCGTCGACACGACACCGCCGCTGCCAGTGGGTTCGAGACAGATGGAGCCTCCGACGCCGACAGGTGAGGCATTACTATCTAAATGAGACTATACTTTTAAACCAGAAATGATGTGGATTTCAGGAAGTGTAACATAGCTTTGACTCACTTGAAAATTATATCAGTCAGCATGGGAAGAACTAGCACAAACATAGGCTCTGCAGATGACATTAAATTTCTGGCAGGTAGCCAACAGGAACTCGTGATACAAGTGTCTGTAATCCATTAAAAAAAAATGAAACAACATGCATACTTACATTCTTAAAACGCTGAATCAGAAGGAAATGTCGTGATTCTGCCATGGCACTTCCTGATGATGAACAGCAAGAAATAAGTCGCCAAATACAGAAATGGGTGCTAAGGACAGTGATACGGACCTGTGAACTCCTTACTGAGCTATGTTAGTGACCAGTTCGCCATGGAATGCAACTGGTGTGATGGAGACATTTGCAATTTAGTGATGCTTGCAACCTCTGTGGGATGAAAATCAAAAGTGAACGATGTCTCTAGAGAAAACAAATATATCAGGAAATGTTAATAATGAATGCTAGCAAATGCAATGATAAACGCCAACTGTTACTAGAAGACATTTATAAAAATGATGCACTAGTTGTCAAAATGATCCAATATGCAGCACTATATACCAATAATGTTTTAGCATAACTATTGTTTTGTAAGCTCAACCATTGGCTTTATTTGATATATTTTTGCTTGCAAAAAGCCCCTCTCCCTTTCCCAAGATCCCAGAAAGCCCTGACACCATTCATGTTTAAATAATTTGACAGTCTTAAATGTATTTGACCATTTGTATGTGGGCATGTTATCAGGGATCTGTGACATGAACAAGGGACTTCATGAGGCCTCTGAAAAAGCTAAGTCAACCCTTCCCCCCTTATCTCTCCATTCTCTCTGTCTCTGTCTTGTCTTGTCTGTCCATGTGCATGTGTGTGTGTGTGCGTGTGTGTGTGTGTGTGTGTCCGTCCATTTGTCTCTGTCCCTGGATGGTTGCCCTGAGTGGATGTGTGCACCGAGTTCAGCATGGTGTTGAGCCTAACCCTTCCTAACCCTAACACACTGCACAGTATGGATGCAGTGTGTGTGTGTGTGTGTGTGGATTGTGAAGAACAAATAAGTGTGGCACGAATGCCCTGAGTTTCCTAGTTTTCAGGCAGCCCACTGAGGACAGCGCCACGACTTGAGAAACACCGGGGCTGAGCAGGACACCACCTGCGGGATCCAGGAACATGGGGCCACCACTACTTCAGGGTGAGGGACTGCTGTCAAAATCAGGTCTTGTGCCTTGACTAGATGTAAAGACAGACAAGACAGTAAGGCACTCCTATCAAAATCAGACTGTACTTAACCCCTTCACTGCCACAGTAAATAACCCTTTTAATTACACATACTTAACCGTGACCCAACTAGTGCAGACTCCGGCAGGGGTCTGACATTTCTGCCAGATAGAAAATTTCCTTTTTGGATTGCTGTGTGCCAGGCCTAATTTTAGCCTTTTTTGGGTAGGTTCACCAAAGTTTTCACTGCTCATTCATTTATAGGGGTATCTCAAAGATTTTTGGCTTTTTTTTCCCCCTCATACCCTTGGCAATGAAGTGACAGCATTATGTTATGATGTTTCCAGTTTTTGTGTTATCCTTGGTAATGTATATTTTAAAAACAACACACTTTCGGAACATACACTCACACATTCCTGACCATAAAACATCAAACGTACTGGAAAAATGGGTTTTCTTGTACATTTACTGAGAATGAAAATACTTCACTCGGTGTTAGTGCCAGTACACAATCTTGGCATGGTAACCCATGAAACGACCCTACTGGTATTACTGCGTGCCGGGGCAAAATACTGCTTTCCTTGGTATGTTCACTGAACAGTTCACTGCTCATTCAGTTATTGAGATATCTCAAAGATATTTGGCATGTTTTTTTCTCACATCCTTGGCTTTGATGTGACAGTACAATTAATTTGATATTGGTAGAGTAAATATGGATACACATGATATTAAAAAAAAACTCACGTTCAGATTATAAGCACGTATTACACAACAAAATCATACAAGTACAGGAAATACTGGCTTTCTTTGTACATTTACAGACTCGGAATGAAAATATGTAAGTTGCATGAATTTGTGACACCTTGGATCGTAAAAAATGGAATAGAATGGTGGAAGACAACAATGCAGATGAAATGAACAATTTAGATCCAAAAAACACCAAAGCAGATCAATCAGTTTTTAGATTTTTTCAAACTGTGAATAATTCTTTATCTTGGCAAAGTAAAAGGAGTTGGATTGTTAAAAATTTATAGGTATCATTTTTGGCCTCTTTTTTTTTTTTTTTTTTTTTTTGAAACTGTCAAAAGCGAAATTGTGTTACTATTAAAATAAGTATCTATCATAAGTGTCAATGACAAAAAAATATATGTCCAGGGGGACAGAGGGTGCCAACGCCAGCACTGGGGAGGACGCTACCGCTGCCAGTGGGTTCCAGACAGATGGAGCCACCGACGCTGACAGGTGAGATATTCCTGTCAAAATCAGACTGTATTTAAAACTAGAAATCATGTGGATTTCTGGAAGTGTAACATAGCTTTGGCTGACTCACTTGAAGATCATGTCAGCAGTCAGCATTGGAAAAACCACCACCACAAACACTGGCTTTGCAGATGACCTTAAATGTCTGGCAGGCAGTGAGCAAGAATTCATCATACAAGTGTGTGTTAACTAATTTAGAAAATGAAATTTGGATAAAGCATGACGTGAATATTTTGTGAACAAATTTTTTTTAGGATTTTTTGACAACTTTGGTGGATTCTATAAAATGGAATAGAATGGTGGGAGATTACAATGTTAATGAAAATGATAGGATTTAAATCCAAAAGAATCAAAGCAGATTAATCAGTTTTCAGATTTTTTCAAACTACACCTATTTATTTTGGTAAAATAAAAGGAGTTGAATTGTTAGATAATTATAGGTGTAATTTTTGGCTCTTTTTTCCTTAAAACTGTCAAAATCTGAAAGTAAGCGCGTTTAAGTATTAAAATTATCACTCATAAATGTTACTGACGAAAAAATATATGTCTAGGGGGACAGAGGATGCCTACATCGGCATCAGGGAAGACGCTGCTGATGCCAGTGCCCAGGACGCCGCTTCCAGTGGGTTCCTGACAGATGGGGCCACCGACACCAACAGGTGAGGTATTCTATCAAAATCAGACTGTACTCGACTAAAAATCGAGTGGATTTCAGTAAGTGTAACCTAGCTTTGACTGATTCACTTGAAGATCATGTCAGCAGTGGGCATTAGAAGAACCACCGCCGCAAAGACAGGCTTTGCAGATGACCTTAAATGCTTGGCAAGCAGTGAGCAAGAACTCATCGTACAAGTGTCTAACTAATTTAGAAAATGAAACTTCGATCAAGCATTATGTGAATCTTTTGTCAACAAATTTTGAGGATTTTGTGTTATCTTTGGTGGATTCTAAAAAATGGAATAGAATGGTGGGAAATAATAATGGAGATGAAAATGTTAAGAATTTGAATCCAAAAGTATCAAAGCAGATCAGTCGGTTTTCAGATTTTTTCAAACTACGCATGTTCATTAATTTTTGTAAAATAAAAGAAGTTGAATTGATAGATATTCATAGAATATTCCTGAAACTG
>NC_134896.1:27488130-27512721 GCF_041734735.1 Babylonia areolata
TGTATGAGTATGTGTCTGTGTGCCTGTGTGTATGTATCTATGTGTGTGTGTGTTTGTGTGATGTGTGTGTGTGTGTGTGTGTGTGTGCGTGTGTCTGTGTGTGTGTGTGTGTGTGTGTCTGTGCATGAGTGTGTGTCTATGTGCCTGTGTGTATGTATCTGTGTGTGTGCGTGTGTGCGTGTGTGTGTGTGTGTGTGTGTGTATGTATGTCACAAGAAACGGTGCATAACTTGGAAAGAAAATAGGAAGTCTTTACTTCATCCAGAAAGAACTACAAAAAATAATACAATTGTGAAAGCAATATTTAGTCTACGAATAAGCCTGACAAAAAAACACTATGAACACGTGTACGTGTGCGAAGGACCGACGGTATTCAGTTTTTAAACTATGATAAACTGATACGTTGCACGATAAAAGATCGTCTTTCATTGACCCAGCAGACGACTCGTTAATCCATTAAAACTTCGGAAACTAGTTTCCACATAATTATTACCGTAACACTATCTGCGAAGAAATCACACGCATGCGCGCACACACGCATACATAGACACACGCGCACACACAGAGACATAATCGCACGCACACACACACACACACACACACACACACACACACACATTCATACATATACCGACCGACCGACAGACGGATGGACACACACACACACACACACACACACACACACACACACACACAACAGAGGAGAGAGAGAGAGAGAGAGAGAGAGAGATAGCAAGAGACAGTCTGAATTGAGAAGTGTCTCATTTCAGAAGGGAAATACATACACAGAAGGGGATGTCCCCGCAGTAACTGGAGAATTTCAAGGAACTAAACGGAAACAACAGGTGAACCAAGCTAGACGTTGAAAAAATAAGTGATCTCGGTGATTGCATCACATTATATTTTCGGTGTTGAATATTTAACTTTTTTTTTAACAAACATGTTTGTTGTTTTTTGTTTGTTTGTTTGTTTTAACCCGAAGGCTGCCTATATGACGAGATAACTCGTCATGGAAAGCATGTACGCTTCGCTGCCACAATGATGAGATAACTCGTCATCGAAATATTCTGACTTTTCCCTGCTTTGCATTCAGTTCGTTGACAAAAATGCTGGTAGCTTTCGGTTGGGGAATCTTTCTAGATTCTATTCATAGCTAGAAATACCATCTGCGTCATTAGACAGTCCTTTATTTGAACGTTTTGGTTGGGTTACTGGCCGCAGTCTTGCCTGGCTCCTCTCCTCGCTCGCTCAACAAAATGTCCGACTGACTCTGTGCTCAAGACATGCGATCGTGACGAACTAAATCAACCAAGATTACTTTCTTTAGCTGATGCTCAGAAAGAACTGAAGCATAAATTCGAAGGAGAAGACAGTGGTGAACATTTATAGGACGATTTGATAGAAAATAAAGGGAACAATCAAGAGAGTGGCCAAGATTCGACTATCAGTGAGTGATGCCGGCTGTTCAGCCCTAGCAGACGACAGAAGTGACCGAAGTTTTAGCAGTGTGAGCTATTTTCTTGGCACTCAGCCAATGCAGTCTGGTGAGAACTGGATAAAGTGACTGTGTGAGGGGG
This sequence comes from Babylonia areolata, assembly GCF_041734735.1. NCBI lineage: Eukaryota > Metazoa > Mollusca > Gastropoda > Neogastropoda > Buccinidae > Babylonia > Babylonia areolata. The sequence continues at coordinate 27,489,708 of NC_134896.1, forward strand.
GTGAAGAGGAGGGGGGTGGCGACTGAGGGGGCGTGGCCTCACATCCATATTATCACTTGCAGAAGTCACAATGCATTATGTATCTATTTCTTTTTCAGTTTTTTGGACTCACTTGTGTAAACAAAGTGAGTCTATGTTTTAACCTGGTGTTTGGTTGTCTGTATCTGTGTGTGTGTGTGTGTCTGTGTGTGTCTGTGTGTCCATGGTAAACTTTAACATTGACATTTTCTCTGCAAATATTTTGTCAGTTGACACCAAATTAGGCATAAAAATAGGAAAAATTCAGTTCTTTCCAGTCATCTTGTTTAAAACAATATTGCACCTCTGGGATGAAAAAAAAAGAAGCCAAATTATATGCAAACTGCATTTACAGTTATATTTATATTTTTTGTATTCTCTAAAGTTGGCACTTTGATCTGATATTCTGACACAACAACAAGAACAGTCATTAGTATCATTTTTTTTTTGGTTCAAACAGGAACTTCTTTTGCTGAGCATGGAAGTTTTATTTATTTTGCAAACGTTTTGGTGCAGATAGTAAAAAAAGGGAAATTAATCTGCAATTAATGATATGGGACTTAATTTGCTTTAAACTGATCTTTCTCATCTTAAACATGACATTTTGAAATTATACTCAAAACATAAAAAGCTTGTGGGTACAGGGCTTTCACTATGTTCATTCGCCCAAGTGGTCTTTTTCGGAAAAAAAACTAAAATCAATACGACGAGTGGACTTTACAGATCTATTGGCTGAACCCTGAAGGTCATGGGCAAAAATCAATTGCGTACATATATTTATACACATTCAAAGTGCGTGCTCATATTCTTTGTGAACGCGAACGACGCCATTTTGTTTCAAGTTGTTGACCTGCCCGTTCAATCCTATATTCAATCGACAATACACGATTAGATGTGATGGAAAGTTGGAGAAGGAGACCGTGAAATATTTATCCAGAGAAAGATTTGTGAATGCCTCATCACTTACTGGATTATGCCCCAAACTGCCATAAAAATATCCACAGAATCAGTCGGAATTCACAGTTAAAAATTGTAAACCATGTGAGTTAATACCCTTGAACTGATTACAATGAAACGAAAAAATTTCCAGTCTTGACTTTTCTCAAAATGAAGTCCTTTTCACTTCTTACGACGTTTAGAAGTACTTGTACTTGGCTCTACATGTTATTAGTTTAACAAAATACTAAATTTGCATGTCAACTTTAAAAGTATAAAACTAGAATGAACATAAAAGAGAAATTGAATTGACCGTGTCATACTACATGCCCGGCGGGTGTAACTAAACTTGTACATCTATCTAGATCTAGAGAAAACGGCTAAATGTTGCAGTGTGATTGCAGGATAGCCACGTCTCCTTTACCGCGGACTTAAAAAGAATTTTTTTTTATTGCCCTTAAAGATTTTTTGAATGCCCAAGATACACCAGAATAATATGATTTAAACAGCGTTCTCACTGTAGTGCGAATGCCGCAATTGATTTATCGCCCTTTAAAAAAGTATGTTCAAATATTAAATTTTAGAACGTCAGTTAAGGAGCCACGATAGTGTAATGGGAAGACAGTTTCTTCTCACCTGAACACGCAGGGTTCAAATCTGATTATGACTTCTTTTTTTTTTCTTTTTTTCTTTTTTTAACCCGAAGCTTTATAATAACAAATACAGAACACATTTTAACGATTAGATTATTTTTTTTAAGTGTATCACAAGTGAGTCTTGAAGGCCTTGCCTCTCTTGTATATATTTTTCTTATTTGCAGATCTAAGCGCGTGCAGCGCTGATTTTGAATCTACACAGGGAGGAATTTGACCGTAATCATTTTTATGAAAATCTAGAATGTGAATCCAAGTCATGAGTATGGCCACGAGGTCAGCAGTAAAGACTGTAAATTGTTTGTTCAATTACAAGTGGTACTTTTTCTCATGGTTCAATTCCGGATTTCCAAAAGCTGCTCCCGTTTTGCCATTATCAAGAACCGAATCACCTGTATACATTTTTTTTATATTATTACTATTTCTATATTTATTTTCCATAATCATGAGAGCATGCAGAGCTCTTTAATATATTAGTCGATTTATTTTTCGAGATTTGTGTAGTCTATAACAAAGTTGGGTTTTCTCAATTCCCACGATGGTGTGGTTGAGAATGGCGGTTCTCTCTCTCCCTCTCTTTCTCGATGCACACTTCCACTGTCCATTCCTTGGCAACTTCGAACACAGTTACGTTAGCACAGTTAGCATTGTTTCGGGGTTTGTCACTGATCTTGTTCTGTGTGTTATGGTTGCCGTTGTGAGGCCACACATTGAACTAGCGGGTATCAAGTTTCCCCCACCGATCCTCCCCCTTCCTCCCACTCCAAATCTCGCCACCTGGGACCCCCCACCCCCTACCCCAGATCTCGCCACCTGGGACAGAGAGAGAGAGAAAGCGAGATCAGAGAGAGAGAGAGGCAGCAATGTGGTTTTGTGGTGCTTGGGATAATCAGTGGTGGTTCACGCCGAAGAGAAAGAGAGAGAGAGAGAGTCAGACCCAATGATAAGGATTTCAGCCTTGCTTTTATTTCCCATCTACATTCACTACATTTTGTACACAAATATACCTACACGGAGGAGGGGGATGGTGAAAAGAGAAAAACAACCCCGTGCAAATGAATATGCATGTCGAAGAAGGTACACACACACACACACACACACACACAAGCACGCGCGCACACACACACACACACACTCGCTCACTTACACATGATACGTATTTTTTAACATACACAGACACGCTCACACAGAGATGACAGGTGGACGGGAGAGATAGGGGTGAAAAAGAGAGAGTGCGGAATGGAGGGGGTAGGGTGGGGGTCTCCAAGTGCTGGTGTGAGCGGTTTACAACTGTTCACGATTTTTTTTTTTTTTTTTACCGGCAAGCTCATCTCGCCCGTGGGGTGAAACGATGAGCATGGCCCATCAAAACAGAAAGTAGTGAGATGTCATCACCCTTTCCTCACATAGGCTTTCCTATTCACACTGTCCTCTTCTCATCACTTGACAACGGGCCTATGGTCCGAAACGTCGTGTCAAAACAAAGAGGATTCAACTACCACCCAAAAGGTTTTTAAAACTTTAGTTTTTTGTCTTTGAAGAATCCTGCAGTCATTCTTGTCTTCTTCCCTGATGTGAGTTCGTGTTTCCGCAGTCAAAAGCGCCATTTTGTCAGGCTCAGTCGCTAGCGTTCTGGAGGAGAGAAACCATACAGCCTTGGTTGTCCGGCCTGGTAAGTACGTAGCTGTGTTTAAATGAAATGTTTAGTTTTGTTAATAACTTTGTAAATGAACTCATTCACCATCCCAGTACTGCTGCAAGAGAGCCTCTTACCTGTTTTTATCTGACGCAAAGGTAGTCATCGATAAATCGCCAGTTTACCTTCACTGGGTGTCCACAGGAAGGAGTATTTGAAGTTCTCATTTAAAGTTCTTTAAACTAAAATGGGAAAACATTACCACCACACCTCCCCCACCCCGTTTTGGCTTCTTTGCACACCCATTTATTTATGTTTTAAATCAGAAGGTAGGGACTGATCCCAGAACGATAGCAAGCGTGTTGAAAACATCAGAATGGGAATATTGCTCATTGAAGAAGGAACAATGTTGGAAAGATATTCACCCCAGACCTCTCCAGCCTTTTCCCAATTGAGTAAAGAGGGCAGGGGATGGGGGAAAAAAAGGAGGTATATTTCCATTATGTTTCCAGCAGCAGGAATGGTGGGGGTGGTGGAGGCAGGGGAGGAGAGGGGGCAGGGTGGAAATCATGTCCAAAAAAGGAAGACGAGAATAGTTTACATTATAGTGACAGGTTTTGGTAGCAGGGATGGTGGTTCCCATTCCTAGCCAAAATGGCTAAAAACAAACAAAATATTTCATTATTGATATTTGAAGTCATCTCTCATTTTGTTTCCAGTTTATCATTTTTGACTGGTCACCTTAATCATAGAAAACAGAAAAATCTGGTTACCGCAAAATGTGGTCAGTAACTTTAGTTCAAGCATTGAATGGCAGATTTCTTTGTTCACCCCTCCTCCATCATAACTGTCAAGTTTTTGTATACATTTTCAGCTTTTTTATTCTTCATTGTGATATTTAAAAAGTTTTAAAGGGTGTTCAAATCATCACAGATTATTGATAGTGGTGTAGAATTGAGAAAGACAGAAAAATCAAACTGAACTCAGACATACATGAAACGTAAATCATTGATCAAAGATCTCTACTGATACGTTGTTGAAACATTTTAAAAAAATTTTAAAAAAAGACAAGAAAAAAAAAGTAAGACAACATGCATGCCCACATATTATGCACGACCCAAGCACACATAAAAATCCACACCTGCACTCTCTCTCCACCCCCACCCCCCCCAACCGCTTCCCTCCCCACACACCTTAGTAGGGATGGTGTGGAGGGGGGATTCAGTAACAGGAAGGGCAGGGTGGAAGTCTTGCCCAAAAGTGTTGGTGGATATAATTGTGGTTGACATTATGCACAATTTTAATCTTAAGTCAGCTTTTCATTTTTGCAGTTTGTTGAAAGGTGTGAAAAGAGTGCCTGAAAGTGTTCCATTTTCTTTTTTTCAAAATGAAAAGGTTACAAGATAAGAATTTTAATGATCATTTATATTTCTGTCCCCCACCCCCCACCCCCCCACCCCCCTTTTAAATGTTTTCATTTGCTTTTATATTTAATTTTGTTGAAAAATATCAACGGCGTTATTCAATATCCTCCATGCCCCCAAAGGGATTAAAAGATGAAAAAGATGTTCAGGGCATTATAACCCGCCCCCCCCCCCCCCCCCCCCCCCCCCCCCCCCCCCCCCCCACCCCCACTCATTCCAATTGTCAAGTGTGTTTTTTTATGCATTTTACATTTAGATACTCTTTGTTACCACATTTTTTTCTTTTTAGACGCAGTTACACAACATGCATACTTACTTACTTAAAACGCTGAAGCAGAAGGTGACCATTTCCCCATGCAATGCTACTGATGTGATGGAGACATTTATAATTTAGTGATGCTTGCAACCTCTGTGGGATGAATATCAAAAGTGAATGTCTAGACAAAACAAAGAAATATATTAGAAAATGTCAATAATGAAAGCTAACAGATGATACATGACAGCTGTTACTAGAAATTTATAAAAATGATGCACTAGTTGTCAAAATGATCCAATATGCAGCACTATGTACCAATAATGTTTTAGCATAACTGTTTTGTCAACCCCTCTCCCTTTCCCAAGATCCCAGAAAGCCCTGACACCATGTTTAAATACTTTGATTGACTGTCTTAAATGTATCTGACCATTTGTATGTGGTCATGTTATTAGGGATCAAGGACGCGAACAAGGGACTTCATGAGGCCTCTGAAAAAGCTAAGTCAACCCCCCGCACCCCCACCCCCCCACCCCCCTTATCTCTCCATTCTGTCTTGTCTGTCTGTCCGTGTGTGTGTGTGTGTGTGTGTGTGTGTGTGTCCGTCCATCTCTGTCCCTCCCTGAGGATGGTTGCCTTGAGTGGATGTGCACACTGAGTTGAGCATGATGTTGAGCTTAACTCTAACCCTCTAATGTGTCGGGTCAGGTCATTAGATCTGCTACTGGTAACCTGTCATCCAGTACAACCTGTTCAGGGTCGGGTTGCCGGCGACTAAATCGGCACTTCCACCGCTCCCTTCCGGGACTGGTGAGGCGGGTGGCTAGACACCCTTATGGAATTAAAAACGAGATCCATAAAAGGGCGTTGGCTCAGGAGAGCCACCGACGGCCATCTAGCTCCACCGTGCTGTGTGCATGCCACACGCAGTTGGCCCCCGGGGTGTGTCTACCCATGCATGCGAAGTCTGGATCCGGCAGAATCTGCGGAAGAAACCTATCGGTTCAATGGAGAGGAAGGCGGTTACAGCAACGCACTGTGGAGTGCAGAGAGAAAGATGAGACACCGAAAGGATATCTTGGTCATCCACTGCATCCGTGCTCATCCTCCAGTCGTCTCGACTTAGTCTTGCCACTGGAAATTGGTGGACCCGGACGAGAGAGTGAGGTCGACGTTGCGCAACTCCTCTTCACTTTAAACAAACTCATCGCGCAAGTCATCAGTCATCCAAAATGACCTTTCATCCTTCATTATTTCATCACCCCCAAGTCCTGTGGCGACAGGCGAGCGACGAAACGACAGGTGTGGGTACACTGGCAGTCGCAGCCGCAGACCTGCATGCAGGCGGCTCAGGCCATAGGGTCGATCTTCGTCGACAGGAGCAGCGATGGAGCTCGGCAGCCGTCTGAGCGTCTGAGCAGCCCTCTTTAGGAATGCACTGCTCACCTCCCTGGCATGAGGAAGGGGCTAGAAAAGGTGCCCTAAAAATTGCCTGCTCCATATCACCCTGGCCAGCATACTGCGACTGGCAGGGACCCTACATCAACGGTCGAAACAAAAAGAAAGAAAAGAAAAAAACAAGGATCGTTCCTCTCACCATTGGTGCTTGGAACATAAGGACTCTCCTGGACAGAGATAACGCGGACAGACCCCAAAGGAGAACGGCACTAGTTGCATCCGAACTCGCCAGATACAACATTGACATCACAGCCTTGAGTGAGACTCGGCTTGCAGGCGAAGGCGAGCTCTGTGAACGGGGATCTGGTTATACCTTCTTCTGGAGTGGACGAGGAAGCGAAGAGCGACGTGAGGCTGGCGTTGGTTTTGCAGTAAAAACAGCACTTGTCAGCAAGCTAGCTGGAATCCCAAAGGGAGTCAACGATAGGCTTATGACCATGAAACTCCCACTGGCATCTGGCCAGAAGCACCTCACCATTGTCAGTGCCTACGCCCCAACCATGACCAACCCGGATGAAGTGAAGGCGAAGTTCTACGAGGACCTTCACTCTGTCATTGCTGCTATCCCTAAAGCAGACAAGCTCATCATTCTTGGGGACTTCAATGCTAGAGTTGGCTCTGACTACATCTCCTGGGATGGAGTGATTGGAAAGCACGGTGTGGGCCACTGCAACCCAAATGGATTGCTTTTGCTTCAGACTTGTGCAGAGCACGAACTGCTGATAACCAACACAGTTTTCTGCCTCCCTACCCGTAACAGGACGTCATGGATGCACCCACGCTCAAAGCATTGGCATCTCATCGATTACGTCATCGTCAGGAAAAGGGATAGGCAAGATGTACGTGTAACAAAGACCATGTGCGGCGCCGAGTGTTGGACAGACCATCGCCTTGTAGTCTCGAAGCTGAATATTCGAATCCAGCCCAAGAGACGCCCCCAAGGCCAGAAGGCTCCAAAACGGCTTAACATCGCTAAGCTGAATAACATCACCATCAAACAGTCCTTTGTGGAGCTGCTGGAAGATCGTCTGGAATCCGCCTCTCTGGACAACCAGAATGTGGAGTCTGACTGGAGGACCCTGCGTGAGCTGATCTATAGTACAGCTTCAGAGACCCTGGGACCCATGACCAGAAAGCACAAAGACTGGTTTGATGAAAACTGTGATGAAATCAAGCAGCTTCTGGATGAGAAGCGCCGTCTGCATCAAGCCTACCTGAGCAACCCAAAGTCCACATCAAAAAAGGATGTGTATGATGCCATCTGCAGGACTGGTTCAGCAAAAGTTACGCCAGATGCAGGATAAGTGGCTGAGTGACAAAGCTGATGAGATCCAGGTATATGCTGACAGGCACGATATGAAGAGGTTCTATGATGCCTTAAAAGAAGTCTACAGCCCCACATCCTCAGGATCATCCCCCCTCCTCAGTGCAGATGGGAATACCTTGATCACCGAGAAGGAGAAAATTCTCGAACGCTGGGCTGAGCACTTCAACAGTGTCTTAAATCGCCCTTCCTCCATAAATGATGAAGCCATAGACCGTCTCCCACAAGTCCCCATCAACGAAGCACTGGACGATCCGCCAACACTTCTTGAGACCCAGAAAGCAATCTGTCTGCTATCCAGTGGCAAAGCACCTGGCTCAGACTCCATACCAGCAGAGGTCTACAAGGATGGAGGCACTGTGCTGACTGAGAAGCTCCATCAGCTGTACTCACTCATGTGGAAAGAAGAGACGATCCACCAGGACTTCAAAGATGCATCTATCATTCACTTGTACAAGTGAAAGGGGAACCGGCAGGCCTGTGATAACCATCGGGGCATTTTCTTGCTCTCCATCGCAGGCAAGATACTTGCCAGGATCCTACTAAATCGCCTCACAGCACACCTTGACCAAGGTCATTTGCCTGAGAGTCAATGTGGATTCCGGAAAGAGCGCGGAACCACCGACATGGTGTTTGCTGCAAGGCAGCTGCAAGAGAAATGTCAGGAGCAAAATGCTGATCTGTTCTCCACCTATGTCGACCTCACTAAGGCCTTCGACACCGTGAGTAGAGAGGGACTGTGGAAGATCATGGCCAAGTACGGATGCCCTCGGAAATTTATTTCCTTGGTCGGCCAATTCCATGAAGGCATGCAGGCTCGAGTCCAGGACAATGGCGAAACATCTGCTCCTTTTGCTGTCACAAATGGTGTCAAGCAAGGCTGCGTCCTGGCTCCAACGCTGTTCAGCCTCATGTTCTCTGCAATGCTTACTGATGCCTTCAGAGATGGCGATGTTGGAATCGGCCTAAAGTACCGAACAGATGGCAAGTTGTTTAACCTCAGAAGGCTTCAAGCAAAAACGAAGGTCATGACAGACATCATCAGAGACTTTTTGTTTGCTGATGATTGTGCCCTCAACGCTGGATCTGAAGCTGACATGCAACTCAGCGTCGACAAGTTTGCCACTGCCAGCAGGAACTTCGGCCTTACCATCAGCACGAGGAAAACTGAAGTTCTCCATCAGCCAGCCCCAGGGAAACCCTACGTTGAGCCCAACATCCCAGTCAACGGTCAGAGACTTAGTGCGGTGGAGCGGTTCACATACCTTGGCAGCACACTGTCACGAAATGCAACATCGACGATGAAGTGAACGTCAGGATTGCAAGAGCAAGCACAACTTTTGGCAGACTCAGTGCAAATGTCTGGAACAGAAGAGGCATTAGTCTTGAGACCAAGCTAAAGGTCTACAGAGCAGTAGTTCTCCCCACACTACTGTACGCCTGAGAAACTTGGACAGTGTACCAACGACATGCCAAGAAGCTGAACCACTTCCACACAACATGCCTCAGGAAGCTGCTGAACATCAAGTGGCAAGACAGGACCCCAGACACAGAGGTGCTCGCAAAAGCCACCCTTCCCAGCATCTTCACCATCCTGATGCAGTCCCAGCTTCGCTGGGCTGGAAACGTGGCGCGCATGTCAGACCATCGGCTGCCCAAAAGGCTCTTCTATGGCGAGCTGCAACAAGGGAAGAGATCACACGGAGGTCAGAAGAAGCGCTTCAGAGATACTCTGAAAGTCTCTCTTAAAGCGTTTGATATCAACCCTGACTCCTGGGAGGAATCTGCAGTGGACCGTGACAAATGGCGCGCTACTGTGCACAAAGGCGCCAAGTTGTGCGAGGCCAACAGGACTGCTGCAGCTGTTCAGAAGAGGCAGGCCAGAAAGTCACGGGCAAACAAGCTCCCTGACAATGATATGCCTGTCTTTGTCTGCCCCAACTGTCAGCGAACATTTCGTGCGCAGATTGGACTATTCAGCCATCTGCGCATTCACAGATAGATTCATGAGCATCCTCCCCCCACTCCACCACCACCCTCCCCCCATCCCCCAGCTGGATGACAACTATGGTCATCATCGATCTCGATGGACACACCACCACCAACCCTTCCTAACCCTAACACACTGCACAGTATGGATGCAGTGTGTGTGTGTGTGTGTGGATTGTGAACAACAAATAAGTGTGGCGCGAATGCCCTGAGTTTCCTAGTTTTCAGGCAGCCTACTGAGGACAGCGCCACGACTTGAGAAACACCGGGGCTGAGCAGGACACCACCTGCGGGATCCAGGAACATGGGGCCACCACTACTTTAGGGTGAGGGACTGCTGTCAAAATCGGGTCTTGTGCCTTGACTAGATGTAAAGACAGACAAGACAGTAAGGCACTCCTATCAAAATCAGACTGTACTTAACCCCTTCACTGCCACAGTAAATAACCCTTTTAATTACACATACTTAACCGTGACCCAACTAGTGCAGACTCCGGCAGGGGTCTGACATTTCTGCCAGATAGAAAATTTCCTTTTTGGATTGTGTGCCAGGCCTAATTTTAGCCTTTTTGGGGTAGGTTCACCAACGTTTTCACTGCTCATTCATTTATAGGGGTATCTCAAAGATTTTTGGCTTTTTTTTTTCCCTCATACCCTTGGCAATGAAGTGACAGCATTATGTTATGATGTTTCCAGTTTTTGTGTTATCCTTGGTAATGTATATTTTAAAAACAACACACTTTCGGAACGTACACTCACACATTCCTAACCATAAAACATCAAACGTACTGGAAAAATGGGTTTTCTTGTACATTTACTGAGAATGAAAATACTTCACTCGGTGTTAGTGCCAGTACACAATCTTGGCATGGTAACCCATGAAACGACCCTACTGGTATTACTGCGTGCCGGGGCAAAATACTGCTTTCCTTGGTATGTTCACTGAACAGTTCACTGCTCATTCAGTTATTGAGATATCTCAAAGATATTTGGCATGTTTTTTTCTCACATCCTTGGCTTTGATGTGACAGTACAATTAATTTGATATTGGTAGAGTAAATATGGATACACATGATATAAAAAAATAACTCACGTTCAGATTATAAGCACGTATTACACAACAAAATCATACAAGTACAGGAAATACTGGCTTTCTTTGTACATTTACAGACTCGGAATGAAAATATGTAAGTTGCATGAATTTGTGACACCTTGGATCGTAAAAAATGGAATAGAATGGTGGAAGACAACAATGCAGATGAAATGAACAATTTAGATCCAAAAAACACCAAAGCAGATCAATCAGTTTTTAGATTTTTTCAAACTGTGAATAATTCTTTATCTTGGCAAAGTAAAAGGAGTTGGATTGTTAAAAATTTATAGGTATCATTTTTGGCCCTTTTTTTTTTTTTTTTTTTTTTTTTTGAAACTGTCAAAAGCAATATTGTGTTACTATTAAAATAAGTATCTATCATAAGTGTCAATGACAAAAAAATACATGTCCAGGGGACAGAGGGTGCCAACGCCAGCACTGGGGAGGACGCTACCGCTGCCAGTGGGTTCCAGACAGATGGAGCCACCGACGCTGACAGGTGAGATATTCCTGTCAAAATCAGACTGTATTTAAAACTAGAAATCATGTGGATTTCTGGAAGTGTAACATAGCTTTGGCTGACTCACTTGAAGATCATGTCAGCAGTCAGCATTGGAAAAACCACCACCACAAACACTGGCTTTGCAGATGACCTTAAATGTCTGGCAGGCAGTGAGCAAGAATTCATCATACAAGTTGGTGTTAACTAATTTAGAAAATGAAATTTTGTCAACACATTTTTTTTAGGATTTTTTGACAACTTTGGTGGATTCTATAAAATGGAATAGAATGGTGGGAGATTACAATGTTAATGAAAATGATAGGATTTAAATCCAAAAGAATCAAAGCAGATTAATCAGTTTTCAGATGTTTTTCAAACTACACCTATTTATTTTGGTAAAATGAAAGGAGTTGAATTGTTAGATAATTAAAGGTGTAATTTTTGGCTCTTTTTTCCTTAAAACTGTCAAAATCTGAAAGTAAGCGCGTTTAAGTATTAAAATTATCAGTCATAAATGTTACTGACGAAAAAAATATATGTCTAGGGGGACAGAGGATGCCTACATCGGCATGAGGGAAGACGCTGCTGATGCCAGTGCCCAGGACGCCGCTTCCAGTGGGTTCCTGACAGATGGGGCCACCGACACCAACAGGTGAGGTATTTCTATCAAAATCAGACTGTACTCGACTAAAAATCGAGTGGATTTCAGTAAGTGTAACCTAGCTTTGACTGATTCACTTGAAGATCATGTCAGCAGTGGGCATTAGAAGAACCACCGCCGCAAAGACAGGCTTTGCAGATGACCTTAAATGCTTGGCAAGCAGTGAGCAAGAACTCATCGTACAAGTGTCTAACTAATTTAGAAAATGAAACTTCGATCAAGCATTATGTGAATCTTTTGTCAACAAATTTTTAGGATTTTGTGTTATCTTTGGTGGATTCTAAAAAATGGAATAGAATGGTGGGAAATAATAATGGAGATGAAAATGTTAAGAATTTGAATCCAAAAGTATCAAAGCAGATCAGTCGGTTTTCAGATTTTTTCAAACTACGCATGTTCATTAATTTTTGTAAAATAAAAGAAGTTGAATTGATAGATATTCATAGAATATTCCCGAAACTGTCAAAAACTGAAAGTAAGTAAATTAATTATCAGTCATAAATGTTACTGATGAAAAATATATGTCCAGACAGAGGACGCCAATGCCAGCACCGGGGAGGATGCTGCCGATGCCAGCACCCAGGACGCCACTGCCAGTCAGTTCGAGAAAGATGGAGCCACCGACGGCGACATGTGAGATATTCCTATCAAAGTCAGACTGTACTTAAACTAGAAATCATTTGGATTTCAGGAAGTGTAACATAGCTTTGATTGACTCATTCGAAGATCATGTCAGCAGTCAGCATTGGAAGAACCACCACAAAGACAGGCTTTGCAGATGACCTAAAATGTCTGGCACGCAGTGAGCAAGAACACATCATTTAAACATCGGTAAATGACTTAAAAAATGAAACTTGGTTAAAACGTCACCTGAATCTTTTGTAAACAAATTTCTAGGATTTTGTGTTACCTTTTGTGAATTCTAAAAATGGAAGAGAATGGTGGGAGATTACAATGTAGATGAAAATGTTAGGAATTTAAGTCCCAAAGAATCAAAGCAGATTAATCAGTTTTCAGAATTTCAAACTACGCATATTTATTTTTGTAAAATAAAAGAAGTTGAAATGTTAGGTAATTATAGGTGTCATTTTTGGCTTTTTTCTCCTTAAAACTGTCAAAAACTGAAAGTAAGAGCGTTTAACTATTGAAATTTATCAGTCGTAAATGTTACTGATGAAAAAATGTATGTCTAGGGGGACAGAGGACGCCTACACCAGCATCGGGGAGGACGCTGCCAATGCCAACACCCAGGACGCCACAGCCAGTGGGTTCCAGACAGATGGGGCCACCAACACCAACAGGTGAGATATTCCTATCAAAATTGGACTGTACTTTGACTAAAAATCATGTGGATTTCAGTAAGTGTAAGATAGCTTTGACTAACTTGAGTGACTCACGAGCAGTCAGCATTGGAAGAACCACCACCACAAACACACACTTTGCAGATGACCTTAAATGTCTGGCAGGCAGTGAGCAAGAACTCATTGTACAAGTGTGTGACTAATTTAGAAAATGAAACTGGGATAAAGCATGACCTGAATCTTTTGTAAACAAAATTTGAGGATTTTGACCCAAATTTGGCAGATTCCATATATGGAATAGAATTGTGGGAGATTACAGAAAAGTTGAAAATGTTTAGAATTTTTATGTAAGAGTTTTTAAACCAATGGATATTTATCTTGGCAAAATAAAAGGAATTAAATTGTGAAGTAATATTGGTAGGTATAATTTTGGGCAGGTTTTTCCTTGAAACTGTCAAAAACGAAATTAAGTGGGTTTAACTATTGAAATGAAGTATGTGTCAAATGTTACTGATGAAAAAAATTATGTCCAGAGGGACAGAGGTCGTCGACACGACACCGCCGCTGCCAGTGGGTTCGAGACAGATGGAGCCTCCGGCGCCGACAGGTGAGGCATTACTATCTAAATGAGACTATACTTTTTAAACCAGAAATGATGTGGATTTCAGGAAGTGTAACATAGTTTTGACTCACTTGAAAATTATATCAGTCAGCATGGGAAGAACTGGCACTAACATAGGCTCTGCAGATGACATTAAATTTCTGGCGGGTAGCCAACAGGAACTTGTGATACAAGTGTCTGTAATCCATTAAAAAAAAATGAAACAACATGCATACTTACATTCTTAAAACGCTGAATCAGAAGGGAATGTGATTCTGCCATGGCACTTCCTGATGATGAACAGCAAGAAATAAGTTGCCAAATACAGAAATGGGTGCTAAGGACAGTGATACGGACCTGTGAACTCCTTACTGAGCTATGTTAGTGACCAGTTCGCCATGGAATGCAACTGGTGTGACGGAGACATTTGCAATTTAGTGATGCTTGCAACCTCTGTGGGATGAAAATCAAAAGTGAACGATGTCTCTAGAGAAAACAAATATATCAGGAAATTTTAATAACGAATGCTAGCAAATGCAATGATAAACGCCAACTGTTACTAGAAGACATTTATAAAAATGATGCACTAGTTGTCAAAATGATCCAATATGCAGCACTATATACCAATAATGTTTTAGCATAACTATTGTTTTGTAAGATCAACCATTGGCTTTATTTGATATATTTTTGCTTGCAAAAAGCCCGTCTCCCTTTCCCAAGATCCCAGAAAGCCCTGACACCATTCATGTTTAAATAATTTGACAGTCTTAAATGTATTTGACCATTTGTATGTGGGCATGTTATCAGGGATCTGTGACATGAACAAGGGACTTCATGAGGCCTCTGAAAAAGCTAAGTCAACCCTTCCCCCCTTATCTCTCCATTCTCTCTGTCTGTCTCTGTCTTGTCTTGTCTGTCCATGTGTGTGTGTGTGTGTGTGTGTGTGTGTGTGTGCGTGCGTGCGTGCGTGCGTGCGTGCGTGTGTGTGTGTGTGTGTGTGTGTGTGTGTGGATGTGTGCACCGAGTTCAGCATGGTGTTGAGCCTAACCCTTCCTAACCCTAACACACTGCACAGTATGGATGCAGTGTGTGTGTGTGTGTGTGTGTGTGTGTGTGCACCGAGTTCAGCATGGTGTTGAGCCTAACCCTTCCTAACCCTAACACACTGCACAGTATGGATGCAGTGTGTGTGGTGTGTGTGGTGTGTGTGTGTGTGTGTGTGTGTGTGTGTGTGTGTGTGGATTGTAAAGAACAAATAAGTGTGGCGCGAATGCCCTGAGTTTCCTAGTTTTCAGGCAGCCTACTGAGGACAGCGCCACGACTTGAGAAACACCGGGGCTGAGCAGGACACCACCTGCGGGATCCAGGAACATGGGGCCACCACTACTTTAGGGTGAGGGACTGCTGTCAAAATCAGGTCTTGTGCCTTGACTAGATGTAAAGACAGACAAGACAGTAAGGCACTCCTATCAAAATCAGACTGTACTTAACCCCTTCACTGCCACAGTAAATAACCCTTTTAATTACACATACTTAACCGTGACCCAACTAGTGCAGACTCCGGCAGGGGTCTGACATTTCTGCCAGATAGAAAATTTCCTTTTTGGATTGTGTGCCAGGCCTAATTTTAGCCTTTTTTTGGGTAGGTTCACCAACGTTTTCACTGCTCATTCATTTATAGGGGTATCTCAAAGATTTTTGGCTTTTTTTCCCCCTCATACCCTTGGCAATGAAGTGACAGCATTATGTTATGATGTTTCCAGTTTTTGTGTTATCCTTGGTAATGTATATTTTAAAAACAACACACTTTCGGAACGTACACTCACACATTCCTAACCATAAAACATCAAACGTACTGGAAAAATGGGTTTTCTTGTACATTTACTGAGAATGAAAATACTTCACTCGGTGTTAGTGCCAGTACACAATCTTGGCATGGTAACCCATGAAACGACCCTACTGGTATTACTGTGTGCCGGGGCAAAATACTGCTTTCCTTGGTATGTTCACTGAACAGTTCACTGCTCATTCAGTTATTGAGATATCTCAAAGATATTTGGCATGTTTTTTTCTCACATCCTTGGCTTTGATGTGACAGTACAATTAATTTGATATTGGTAGAGTAAATATGGATACACATGATATTAAAAAAAAACTCACGTTCAGATTATAAGCACGTATTACACAACAAAATCATACAAGTACAGGAAATACTGGCTTTCTTTGTACATTTACAGACTCGGAATGAAAATATGTAAGTTGCATGAATTTGTGACACCTTGGATCGTAAAAAATGGAATAGAATGGTGGAAGACAACAATGCAGATGAAATGAACAATTTAGATCCAAAAAACACCAAAGCAGATCAATCAGTTTTTAGATTTTTTCAAACTGTGAATAATTCTTTATCTTGGCAAAGTAAAAGGAGTTGGATTGTTAAAAATTTATAGGTATCATTTTTGGCCCTTTTTTTTTTTTTTTTTTTTTTTTTTTGAAACTGTCAAAAGCAATATTGTGTTACTATTAAAATAAGTATCTATCATAAGTGTCAATGACAAAAAAATACATGTCCAGGGGACAGAGGGTGCCAACGCCAGCACTGGGGAGGACGCTACCGCTGCCAGTGGGTTCCAGACAGATGAAGCCACCGACGCTGACAGGTGAGATATTCCTGTCAAAATCAGACTGTATTTAAAACTAGAAATCATGTGGATTTCTGGAAGTGTAACATAGCTTTGGCTGACTCACTTGAAGATCATGTCAGCAGTCAGCATTGGAAAAACCACCACCACAAACACTGGCTTTGCAGATGACCTTAAATGTCTGGCAGGCAGTGAGCAAGAATTCATCATACAAGTTTGTGTTAACTAATTTAGAAAATGAAATTTTGTGAACACATTTTTTTTAGGATTTTTTGACAACTTTGGTGGATTCTATAAAATGGAATAGAATGGTGGGAGATTACAATGTTAATGAAAATGATAGGATTTAAATCCAAAAGAATCAAAGCAGATTAATCAGTTTTCAGATGTTTTTCAAACTACACCTATTTATTTTGGTAAAATGAAAGGAGTTGAATTGTTAGATAATTAAAGGTGTAATTTTTGGCTCTTTTTTCCTTAAAACTGTCAAAATCTGAAAGTAAGCGCGTTTAAGTATTAAAATTATCAGTCATAAATGTTACTGACGAAAAAAATATATGTCTAGGGGGACAGAGGATGCCTACATCGGCATGAGGGAAGACGCTGCTGATGCCAGTGCCCAGGACGCCGCTTCCAGTGGGTTCCTGACAGATGGGGCCACCGACACCAACAGGTGAGGTATTTCTATCAAAATCAGACTGTACTCGACTAAAAATCGAGTGGATTTCAGTAAGTGTAACCTAGCTTTGACTGATTCACTTGAAGATCATGTCAGCAGTGGGCATTAGAAGAACCACCGCCGCAAAGACAGGCTTTGCAGATGACCTTAAATGCTTGGCAAGCAGTGAGCAAGAACTCATCGTACAAGTGTCTAACTAATTTAGAAAATGAAACTTCGATCAAGCATTATGTGAATCTTTTGTCAACAAATTTTTAGGATTTTGTGTTATCTTTGGTGGATTCTAAAAAATGGAATAGAATGGTGGGAAATAATAATGGAGATGAAAATGTTAAGAATTTGAATCCAAAAGTATCAAAGCAGATCAGTCGGTTTTCAGATTTTTTCAAACTACGCATGTTCATTAATTTTTGTAAAATAAAAGAAGTTGAATTGATAGATATTCATAGAATATTCCCGAAACTGTCAAAAACTGAAAGTAAGTAAATTAATTATCAGTCATAAATGTTACTGATGAAAAATATATGTCCAGACAGAGGACGCCAATGCCAGCACCGGGGAGGATGCTGCCGATGCCAGCACCCAGGACGCCACTGCCAGTCAGTTCGAGAAAGATGGAGCCACCGACGGCGACATGTGAGATATTCCTATCAAAGTCAGACTGTACTTAAACTAGAAATCATTTGGATTTCAGGAAGTGTAACATAGCTTTGATTGACTCATTCGAAGATCATGTCAGCAGTCAGCATTGGAAGAACCACCACAAAGACAGGCTTTGCAGATGACCTAAAATGTCTGGCACGCAGTGAGCAAGAACACATCATTTAAACATCGGTAAATGACTTAAAAAATGAAACTTGGTTAAAACGTCACCTGAATCTTTTGTAAACAAATTTCTAGGATTTTGTGTTACCTTTTGTGAATTCTAAAAATGGAAGAGAATGGTGGGAGATTACAATGTAGATGAAAATGTTAGGAATTTAAGTCCCAAAGAATCAAAGCAGATTAATCAGTTTTCAGAATTTCAAACTACGCATATTTATTTTTGTAAAATAAAAGAAGTTGAAATGTTAGGTAATTATAGGTGTCATTTTTGGCTTTTTTCTCCTTAAAACTGTCAAAAACTGAAAGTAAGAGCGTTTAACTATTGAAATTTATCAGTCGTAAATGTTACTGATGAAAAAATGTATGTCTAGGGGGACAGAGGACGCCTACACCAGCATCGGGGAGGACGCTGCCAATGCCAACACCCAGGACGCCACAGCCAGTGGGTTCCAGACAGATGGGGCCACCAACACCAACAGGTGAGATATTCCTATCAAAATTGGACTGTACTTTGACTAAAAATCATGTGGATTTCAGTAAGTGTAAGATAGCTTTGACTAACTTGAGTGACTCACGAGCAGTCAGCATTGGAAGAACCACCACCACAAACACACACTTTGCAGATGACCTTAAATGTCTGGCAGGCAGTGAGCAAGAACTCATTGTACAAGTGTGTGACTAATTTAGAAAATGAAACTGGGATAAAGCATGACCTGAATCTTTTGTAAACAAAATTTGAGGATTTTGACCCAAATTTGGCAGATTCCATATATGGAATAGAATTGTGGGAGATTACAGAAAAGTTGAAAATGTTTAGAATTTTTATGTAAGAGTTTTTAAACCAATGGATATTTATCTTGGCAAACTAAAAGGAATTAAATTGTGAAGTAATATTGGTAGGTATAATTTTGGGCAGGTTTTTCCTTGAAACTGTCAAAAACGAAATTAAGTGGGTTTAACTATTGAAATGAAGTATGTGTCAAATGTTACTGATGAAAAAAATTATGTCCAGAGGGACAGAGGTCGTCGACACGACACCGCCGCTGCCAGTGGGTTCGAGACAGATGGAGCCTCCGGCGCCGACAGGTGAGGCATTACTATCTAAATGAGACTATACTTTTTAAACCAGAAATGATGTGGATTTCAGGAAGTGTAACATAGCTTTGACTCACTTGAAAATTATATCAGTCAGCATGGGAAGAACTGGCACTATCATAGGCTCTGCAGATGACATTAAATTTCTGGCGGGTAGCCAACAGGAACTTGTGATACAAGTGTCTGTAATCCATTAAAAAAAAAATGAAACAACATGCATACTTACATTCTTAAAACGCTGAATCAGAAGGGAATGTGATTCTGCCATGGCACTTCCTGATGATGAACAGCAAGAAATAAGTTGCCAAATACAGAAATGGGTGCTAAGGACAGTGATACGGACCTGTGAACTCCTTACTGAGCTATGTTAGTGACCAGTTCGCCATGGAATGCAACTGGTGTGACGGAGACATTTGCAATTTAGTGATGCTTGCAACCTCTGTGGGATGAAAATCAAAAGTGAACGATGTCTCTAGAGAAAACAAATATATCAGGAAATTTTAATAACGAATGCTAGCAAATGCAATGATAAACGCCAACTGTTACTAGAAGACATTTATAAAAATGATGCACTAGTTGTCAAAATGATCCAATATGCAGCACTATATACCAAAATGTTTTAGCATAACTATTGTTTTGTAAGATCAACCATTGGCTTTATTTGATATATTTTTGCTTGCAAAAAGCCCGTCTCCCTTTCCCAAGATCCCAGAAAGCCCTGACACCATTCATGTTTAAATAATTTGACAGTCTTAAATGTATTTGACCATTTGTATGTGGGCATGTTATCAGGGATCTGTGACATGAACAAGGGACTTCATGAGGCCTCTGAAAAAGCTAAGTCAACCCTTCCCCCCTTATCTCTCCATTCTCTCTGTCTGTCTCTGTCTTGTCTTGTCTGTCCATGTGTGTGTGTGTGTGTGTGTGTGTGCGTGTGCGTGCGTGCGTGAGTGTGTGTGTGTGTGTGTGTGTGTGTGTGTGTGTGTGTGGATGTGTGCACCGAGTTCAGCATGGTGTTGAGCCTAACCCTTCCTAACCCTAACACACTGCACAGTATGGATGCAGTGTGTGTGTGTGTGTGTGTGTGTGTGCACCGAGTTCAGCATGGTGTTGAGCCTAACCCTTCCTAACCCTAACACACTGCACAGTATGGATGCAGTGTGTGTGGTGTGTGTGGTGTGTGTGTGTGGGTGTGTGTGTGTGTGGATTGTAAAGAACAAATAAGTGTGGCGCGAATGCCCTGAGTTTCCTAGTTTTCAGGCAGCCTACTGAGGACAGCGCCACGACTTGAGAAACACCGGGGCTGAGCAGGACACCACCTGCGGGATCCAGGAACATGGGGCCACCACTACTTTAGGGTGAGGGACTGCTGTCAAAATCAGGTCTTGTGCCTTGACTAGATGTAAAGACAGACAAGACAGTAAGGCACTCCTATCAAAATCGACTGTACTTAACCCCTTCACTGCCACAGTAAATAACCCTTTTAATTACACATACTTAACCGTGACCCAACTAGTGCAGACTCCGGCAGGGGTCTGACATTTCTGCCAGATAGAAAATTTCCTTTTTGGATTGTGTGCCAGGCCTAATTTTAGCCTTTTTTGGGTAGGTTCACCAACGTTTTCACTGCTCATTAATTTATAGGGGTATCTCAAAGATTTTTGGCTTTTTTCCCCCTCATACCCTTGGCAATGAAGTGACAGCATTATGTTATGATGTTTCCAGTTTTTGTGTTATCCTTGGTAATGTATATTTTAAAAACAACACACTTTCGGAACGTACACTCACACATTCCTAACCATAAAACATCAAACGTACTGGAAAAATGGGTTTTCTTGTACATTTACTGAGAATGAAAATACTTCACTCGGTGTTAGTGCCAGTACACAATCTTGGCATGGTAACCCATGAAACGACCCTACTGGTATTACTGCGTGCCGGGGCAAAATACTGCTTTCCTTGGTATGTTCACTGAACAGTTCACTGCTCATTCAGTTATTGAGATATCTCAAAGATATTTGGCATGTTTTTTTCTCACATCCTTGGCTTTGATGTGACAGTACAATTAATTTGATATTGGTAGAGTAAATATGGATACACATGATATAAAAAAAAAACTCACGTTCAGATTATAAGCACGTATTACACAACAAAATCATACAAGTACAGGAAATACTGGCTCTCTTTGTACATTTACAGACTCGGAATGAAAATATGTAAGTTGCATGAATTTGTGACACCTTGGATCGTAAAAAATGGAATAGAATGGTGGAAGACAACAATGCAGATGAAATGAACAATTTAGATCCAAAAAACACCAAAGCAGATCAATCAGTTTTTAGATTTTTTCAAACTGTGAATAATTCTTTATCTTGGCAAAGTAAAAGGAGTTGGATTGTTAAAAATTTATAGGTATCATTTTTGGCCCTATTTTTTTTTTATTTTTTTTTTTTTGAAACTGTCAAAAGCAATATTGTGTTACTATTAAAATAAGTATCTATCATAAGTGTCAATGACAAAAAAATATATGTCCAGGGGACAGAGGGTGCCAACGCCAGCACTGGGGAGGACGCTACCGCTGCCAGTGGGTTCCAGACAGATGGAGCCACCGACGCTGACAGGTGAGATATTCCTGTCAAAATCAGACTGTATTTAAAACTAGAAATCATGTGGATTTCTGGAAGTGTAACATAGCTTTGGCTGACTCACTTTAAGATCATGTCAGCAGTCAGCATTGGAAAAACCACCACCACAAACACTGGCTTTGCAGATGACCTTAAATGTCTGGCAGGCAGTGAGCAAGAATTCATCATACAAGTTGGTGTTAACTAATTTAGAAAATGAAATTTGGATAAAGCATGACGTGAATATTTTTTGAACACATTTTTTTTAGGATTTTTTGACAACTTTGGTGGATTCTATAAAATGGAATAGAATGGTGGGAGATTACAATGTTAATGAAAATGATAGGATTTAAATCCAAAAGAATCAAAGCAGATTAATCAGTTTTCAGATGTTTTTCAAACTACACCTATTTATTTTGGTAAAATAAAAGGAGTTGAATTGTTAGATAATTAAAGGTGTAATTTTTGGCTCTTTTTTCCTTAAAACTGTCAAAATCTGAAAGTAAGCGCGTTTAAGTATTAAAATTATCAGTCATAAATGTTACTGACGAAAACAATATATGTCTAGGGGGACAGAGGATGCCTACATCGGCATGAGGGAAGACGCTGCTGATGCCAGTGCCCAGGACGCCGCTTCCAGTGGGTTCCTGACAGATGGGGCCACCGACACCAACAGGTGAGGTATTTCTATCAAAATCAGACTGTACTCGACTAAAAATCGAGTGGATTTCAGTAAGTGTAACCTAGCTTTGACTGATTCACTTGAAGATCATGTCAGCAGTGGGCATTAGAAGAACCACCGCCGCAAAGACAGGCTTTGCAGATGACCTTAAATGCTTGGCAAGCAGTGAGCAAGAACTCATCGTACAAGTGTCTAACTAATTTAGAAAATGAAACTTCGATCAAGCATTATGTGAATCTTTTGTCAACAAATTTTTAGGATTTTGTGTTATCTTTGGTGGATTCTAAAAAATGGAATAGAATGGTGGGAAATAATAATGGAGATGAAAATGTTAAGAATTTGAATCCAAAAGTATCAAAGCAGATCAGTCGGTTTTCAGATTTTTTCAAACTACGCATGTTCATTAATTTTTGTAAAATAAAAGAAGTTGAATTGATAGATATTCATAGAATATTCCCGAAACTGTCAAAAACTGAAAGTAAGTAAATTAATTATCAGTCATAAATGTTACTGATGAAAAATATATGTCCAGACAGAGGACGCCAATGCCAGCACCGGGGAGGATGCTGCCGATGCCAGCACCCAGGACGCCACTGCCAGTCAGTTCGAGAAAGATGG
>NC_134896.1:27512821-27537821 GCF_041734735.1 Babylonia areolata
CTAACGACATAGGGGTAATTCAAGTGAGATCTGTCTGTACCGTGTGTGTGTGTCTGTGTGTGTGTGTGTTATTATATTTATTTTCCTGTAAGCACCAAGAATTTGTGAATCTCTTTGTTAAATGATATAGTCTTCAGGGCAATACCTTGTGTCTGTTTTGTGTACGGAAAAGAGTGGGAGAATGAGACAGTGAACTCACGTGTGAATGTTTGTTGCCTTCCTTTAGTCTGTCTCTCACTCTCTTGTGTAACACTCGATTATTATGTTTATTTTCACCACGCTGCCAAACGTCTGGGGAGGGGAGGAGGGGGAGGACTGTAGATCAATTTAAAACTGATATTTTGTTTGAAGAAGTTAGTACCATTTATATCCCTAATGTGTTTTGTTCATGTCACTTTTCACCCGGCAAAATTAAATGAATACCACAAAAAACGTTTGTTTCACTTTGTTACAATGCAGTGAAATAAGTCTGTTGAGCCGGACAGCTGTCAATCTTCAGAGGCAAGTGCACCTTTTTATTAAAGAAGAAAATGGGATAAAAAAAGAACCCACAACTTGTGATGATGTTAAATTTGTTTCTGGGTCAGTATCACGTAGCACTGCAACTCTGAGAGCTTATCATTAAAAAAACAACAACAAATTTTCATCACTACAAGCTGTCAAATGTCAGGGGCTGTAGGGGGTGGTGTGTGTGTGTGTGTGTGTGTGTGTGTGTGTGTGTGTGTGTAGATCGGTTTAAATATGATATTTTGTTTGAAGAAGTTAGTACCATTTATATCCCTAACGTGTTTTTTCATATCACTTTTCTCCAGGCAAAATTAATGGATTACCAAAAAACCATTTGTTTCACTCTTGTTACAACACAATAAAATAAGTCTGTGGAACTGGACAGCTGTCAATCTTCAGAGGTAAGTGCCTTCGTTTTATTAAAGAAGAAAATGTGATAAGTCACTTGTGTTATTACTTATTTAAATATAAAATTGGGACCCCCCCCCCCCAAAAAAAAAAAAAAAAAAAAAAAAAATCACAGAACTTGTGATGATGTTATTTTGTTTGTGGATCAAAATCACGTAGCACTGCAACTCTGAGTGCGTATCATTTTTTTTTTTAAATAGATTTTCATCACTAGTGTCACCATCACTCGTGTAACCTGATTGTACCAACACTAATGACATAGGGGTAATTCAAGTGAGGTCTGTGTACGTGTATCTGTGTGTGTGTGTGTGTGAGGGGGGGGGGGGGGGTTAAGGGGGTTTGGGTGGGCGGTATGTGCGTGCGTGCATTTATGTGTGTGTGTGTTTATGTGTGTGTTTTCGTGTGTTTGTTTTCACAATGAGAGAGAGAGAGAGAGAGAGAGAGAGAGAGAGAGAGAGAGAGAGAGAGAGAGAGAGAATGAATTAATGAATTAATGAATGAAAGATTACACAAGGACCAGACGCCAAATAAGTAAAAGCAGTCCTAATGGAGTCTGCGTAGTAGGCTTGTCAGTCTCTTTCTGTTCCACATGGCTGCGCGTCCCTGGGTCCAACCACTGCTTCCCCCTACCCTCTTATCTCCCCGCACCCACCACCCACCCCAGGCTGTAGACTGGTGACGGAGTTTATCAACACCTTTGTGTGTGTGTGTGTGTGTGTGTGTGTGTGTGTGTGTGTGTGTGTGTGTGTGTGTGTGTGTGTTGCTGTGGCTGTGGCTGTGTGTCTGTGTGTGAAAGAGAGAGAGAGACACAGACAGAGAATCAGAATCAGAATTGGAGCAATATAATTTTTTTATTTGTCATGAAACTGTAAATTGAAGGTTTATAGACAGAACAGTAAAGGGTAAAAAATAGTGTGTGTGTGTGTGTGTGTGTGTGTGTGTGTGTGTGTGTGTGTGTGCGTGTGTGTTTGTGTGTGTGTGTGTGTGTGTGTGTGTGTTCTTTACCTCTGTGTTTTGTGTATTTAATTTTGTTTTGTGTATTTCTAGGATGATGAAGGATGATGTGAGTCAGTTTTTTCAGGGCTAAGTGTTGGTCTGACAAGGCTGCTGTCTCACGATTATGAACTGTCCTCATCTAGGCTGAGAGATACACGCACCTGCAGTGCTCGTCATGAAATGCGAGCAACACCCCTGAAGATGCCTCCATGAAGTGATGATAATAATGATGTGGATACATATTTAACACCTATCCTCAGTTGGAGAACAGACTCTAAGCGTTTTACAAACACGGAGTCATTTGCAGAACAGGCTGTCTACCTGGGTAGAGCCAACTGATGGCTGCCATTTGGACGCTCGTCATTCGTTTCCTGTGTTATTCAATCAGGTTTAAGATTCCTGACGAGCAGTGTAATCCAAAGCACTTAGTTAGGCATTGAAGAAAAGAAGCAACAAATCTACAAAATAAATGAATGAATGAATATATAGATAGATTAAAAAAAACAAACCAACAAATATTATACAAAATAAATGAATGAATAAATGTATAGATAGATACACCCTCCCCCCCCCCCCCCCCGCCCCCGAAGAAAAAACAACAACAACAAAAAACCACCCAACAAATATATAAACAAATAAATAGGTTGATAAATAGATACATATAATGTATTTTATCAATCATAAAAAAAAAGAACGGAAAAAAAGCTACAATAATTAGTCTGGTCGCTGAGATGAAGAACAAAATTATCCAAGAGCAGCGGCTTGTATGGCATTCATATGTTACAAAACTCCAACCATCGTCAATTTAGTCGTCTTCTGAAACATCTTTACTTCAGGGTGTTTATGAGGGAACGGCATGGTACAGTGTGTTTGAGACTCTTTCCCAGCCTGAAGGTGATAGCAAGCACTGCTCTGCAGAACTATTTAACATCCTTGTGAACCTTCTCCCATTGAACGTGTCCCTTAAGCTAGGTGACATGTGTGAGTGAATGGTGTTGGTGGTGTTCTGCTAAGCTGTGGCGGGTTAATGGTGTTTTCGTTGCTGGGACAATTCAGAGCAGGTTGGGTCTACGAGGAACTTTACTGATGTTGACGCTGTTTTTGTTTGCTCTCTGTCTGTAGTTTACTGCCTGTCTCTGTTTGTTCTTTCTCTGTTTGTTTTTCCGTCTGTCTCTCTTTTATCTTGTTTGCTCGCTACACACACACACACACACACACACACACACACACACACACACACACACACACACATCTCTCTCTGTCTCGTCCAATACGACACTCGGTGAAACGACGTGAAATTAATGAAAACAACAGACACAAATAGCCAGCACAAACAGAAAAGTACATCGAGTGTTTAATATCCCATCTCCTTGTCACAGGTAATGACTTTTGTCTCCTTGTGCAGTGAAGAACCACCACCCATCCCACAGACATCCCAGGCCTTAGAGGGATAATACAACAGGTGAGGGCGGGATGAAGGGGGGGGGGTCACTTTCACTTTTTCAGCTTGCTTTAAAATCAAGCAGAACAGTAAGTCCATTGGCTAAAGTAGCACCCTTCACTTTTCTAGGAGGATTAGGTAACGGACGATATAGGTGAGAATCTAGCACTATTGTCTGCCTCCTAAGATCATTTCCCTATGAGGATTAAAAGGTTCCGTGCGTGAATGCGGTTTCTTTATTGTGTGTGACATCACCTTGGCTCTGTCACTGATCCGCAGGCTGGTTTCTGTTCCTTCCTGCCTGACAGCAGACAAGTCACTGGTCAAACCAAAGAGCTTCCCCCTAATCCAGCTTTTGGTCAGTCAAGAATGTCGTTAGCACCGTCCTTTCATGACAGCACGGATAATACCCCAAAGACATTTGCTTCGTAGTCTTTTGCGAGTCAGTCTGTGTTGTTTCTTCTTCTTCTTCTTCCTTTTCAGGGTCGTCGTCGTCATCGTTGTCTGTGAAGTCACTGAAGAGCAGCAATGAATTGTTTACCAGATACCTCTAACTCTTGTTGATTGTGTGTCAAAGCCCGTACTGGGTCTCTGCAAATGGTGCTTTTAACCTGATCCGATTTATATTTTTTATATCAATTTATATTTCTTTCATGCAGCTTGTTTTGAGTCAAATATGGCGAGACCCAGCCACCTCCAGATCAGATTTTTTCTTTCTTTCTTTCTTTTGTCTTTTTTTCTTCTTTTGTTATTCTCCACTGGAAGCAGATGAAGTACTAAGTTACAATGTTAGCAACAGCAAAGCGGTGCCTCTGGCTTGACCGACGGACTTTTATTAGTCCGGACACAGTGTGTTTATAGCTCCCCATCACCACCGCCATCCTACTCACACCCACCCACCCACTCTAGGATGAGTGTTCTCCTGCCACAGTAATTAAGATACTTGTTAATTGTCTTCTTCTGACTGTGTCGACAAGAGTACACTACACACGTGCCGTTGGCAGTTTTCTGTCAAGGAGAGATACTGAGGTAGCTGAATCACCTCCCTTTGCTGCATGTGTGTTGCTGAAGTAAGCTTTAACTCAAGTGGCCCAGACTGACTGGGAGGTGAGTCCAAGGGTTCTTCTTCTTTTCTTTATTCGTGGGCTGCAACTCCCACGTTCTCTCGTATGTACACGAGTGGGAATTCACGTGCATGACAGTTTTTACCCTGCCATACAGGTAACCATACTCCGTTTTTTGGGGTATGCATGCTGGATATGTTCTTGTTTCCATAACCAACCAAACGCTGAAATGGATTACAGGATCTTTAAGGTGCATATTTGATCTTCTGTTTGCATATACACACAATGGGGGTTCAGGCACAAGCAGGTCTGCACATATGTTGGCCTGGAAGATCGAAAAATCTCCGCCCTTTACCCACCAGGTGCCGTTATCGAGATTCGAACCTGGGACGTCCACATGTTCGACTCCCATTATACGGACTGGGTTCTGTTTTCACCCCACCCCACTCCTCTTCCATCCTCCGCTATAGACCGCCCCTTCCAACAATGACAGATGTCAGCCACTTCAACATGCATGCTTTGCTCCCCTAACCACACAAGAACATCAGCCCTGCTCACAGATCCACTCAAGCTTTGAAAGGCATGGCTTTTAAAGAGCAAATGCCAAAGGCTCATTGCCTTCCATTCATCATCATCGACTACGCTGAGGTTATAGTAGTATAACCATGCAGGTTTCAACTGTGTGGTGTGGAATTTGGGACCACTTACCTCCCCTTTACAACACCCTGAGAGACAGGGGTGGCCACAAGTGAGCGAGACAGGAATAATTGGCGAAACACAGGTGTTGTGTGTGGTTCCCCAATGTCTTCACAGAGAGAAGGGGGAAGAAGGAGAAGAATTGACCTGTTGCATTGTGTTCTCAAGGTGCTAGTACTCGTTCCATGCCCCACTTATCACCTCAGGGGGAGTCAGGTTCACTTCTCCGCAGTTCTTTTGCCAGAGGCTCTATTTCTGTGGGGGACCCTCTCTGGTGACTTGACAACGACCCAGTGGGGATGATGATCGTCCTGTGTGTCCGTACCTCTTTCGTTCAACTGTCCTCCCCCCTCCTGCCTATCTATCTATCCATCTGTCTAACTTGTTTGTTTTAATCATTTATCTATTTAGTAACAGTTATCTATCAATCTCTCTTTCTCTCTCTATATATAAATAAATTAATCAATCAATGTCTGTGTATGTACACGTGTGTGTAATCTTTGACAGCTGCTTGGCAGATGTGGTGTAGCGTATATGGATTTGTCCGAACGCAGTGACGCCTCCTTGAGCTACTGATACTGATACTGATAAAGGGGATTCACAGTGTCGGGGAAATGTCCGCCTGTACTGTCAACACCATTGTACTGTTAAACAGTCAATGTTGTTGGCTTATGAGAACATGAGTGACAGTAGTGAGAAAGAGGATTATGCGTCATTGTAACTGATTGTGCGCCGCTCGCGATACGACTGTGACAACGTTCACTAATTAAAGCCACAGTTGTTTGACAGACAGATAGCACTGTGGTTCTTACAGCCGCCTGGTTTCCCGGGCCGGGGGAAGGGGGAAGGGGGTAAGGGGAGGGGGGTGGGAGAGGCGGGGGCAGTGGGAATGGGAGGAGGTGGGTGGAAGCGGAGGGGAAGGGGGGAAGGGGACGGGGGTGGGAGAGGCGGGGAAGTGGGAATGGGAGGAGGTGGGTAGAAGCGGAGGGGGAAGGGGGGAAGGGGACGGGGGTGGGAGAGGCGGGGGCAGTGGGAAGGGGAGGAGGTGGGTGGAAGCGGAGGGGGAAGTGGGAAGGGGTGAGGGCGCGGGAGAGGCGGGGGCAGTGGGAAGGGGAGGGGAGGGCGGGAGTGGCAGTGCAAAAGAGACCAAAATGATGATTTTTCATGATTTGGGTTTTTGATGGAGTTTGATTCTTGAACATCTCTTCTATCATATGCATAAGTTTTTCCACTGTAAAGATGTCTTTAACAATGAAAAAAATGACAATATAGATTGCTTGCTGAATCACGAAAGTGTTTATTAATAATTTTTTGTTCAATTTCGATGCAAGTCGTCAAGTTTCTGGCTTTGACAACATACCTTGAACTTGCTCAATGATGAATGAACCTACAACCATGAGACTTTGCATGATTGTTTTATGACGCGTCATTGAAGTAATGTCACGAGTATGTATGAAAATATTCTCTGGGTTTTAATTCATAGTAGTTCCAATCTTTTTACTCATTGTAAATTTTGAGGATTTCGCAATACCCAAAATTAAAAAAATTCATTAAAAGTACAATACTTAAAGAATCAACACAATCTCACGTGAAAATGAAGATAATGTCATTGTGTATTAAGTGCACATAACAAAAAGTGTCTGCATGCACCACATGGACCACAAACCCGATTTCTTTGATTGTTTGGTGGCCATTTTGATTTGTTTCCATAGCAACAGGTATTCACAGAAATCTAAGAACACTTTTTTTGTGATCCACAAGTGATGATACACCTAGTAGACCAAAAAAAAAAAAAAAAAAAAGAAAAAAAAAAAAGAAAAAAGAAAAAAAAGAAGAAAAAAAGAGTGATATAGTTGGAGAGAAAAAAGTCGTTATTTGACTGTAGTCTCTGGCCTTAAGTTGAAAATTGGAATCACCATTCAGGAGAGTATGTATCTGGATATATTCTTGGGGAAGATTTAAAACAGTATTTCTACGGGCTGCTCTAAAACGCGGACATGATAGCAAATAGTGCTCAGCTGTTTCTCTACCACAGTGATAGGTTCACAGGGTAGGAACCAATACAAGGGAACTATCACAACCCCCAATCTCCCTATTCAGTTGGTGTATGTTTTTCGTTTGGAGTGTAGACTTTAGATTTACATGATATATCTATTCTCTCCAGTTGATCATCAGTCCAAGGCAGGGACACGGAGAACGTCTACCCTTGTGCTGCACAGTGACTCTGGCGTGTTGAAGTTTACAAGCGTGATGTTCCACTTTCATTATTTCAATACCACCAGATCTATAGCAGATCACACAAAAACATTGTATCACAAAAAAGTGCTAGTCATTTGAAAAAAAACACTCAAATATGAAACAGCTTCCTTACCATTAATTTCGTCATGTTGAACATTATCTGCTGGGCCAATTTCCATTTCGCTTCGGGATGTCAACAAAGTCACATGACATGCATATTTCCGAAGTTACGAACTTACAAATTTATGTCAGTGGTTCGAGGTATGGTGGACTGTTCGCATAATAACTTTGATTCGGTAAAATCACTCAAAATAATTTAAAAAAACAACAACAACATATTTATGCCATGGTGATCATTCCGGACTTTTCACGAAATGCAAAGGACATATTTTAGTTGCATCAAGAAAGATTTTAAAAGCACTTATTACGAATTCAAAACGTATATTGACTGGACTATATTGTCATCCAAGCTGTAGGTCAAAGGTAAACTCATCCTGTAGCTGACTACGTGTAACAGCTTGAGGCGAGGTGTCATGGCAGCCATTGTACTCCCCAACCTCAGTGAACGAGAAAGCGCGCGCGCGCGCGTGCGTGCGCGTGTGTGTGTGTGTGTGTGTGTGTGTGTGCATGTGTGTGTGCGTGCGTGCATGTGTGTGTGTGTGCGTGCGTGCGTGCATGTGTGTGTGTGTGTGTGTGTGTGCGTGCGTGCGTGCGTGCATGTGTGTGTGTGTGTGTGTGCGTGCGTGCGTGCGTGCATGTGTGTGTGCTCTCTCTCAATAGTACATGTGGAAAACTTTGTGCGCTTTTTACATATTTTGAAGATATCACTTTTTGTGTGAGTGTGCGTAATGTTGGAGATTATTATTATTATTAGTAGTAGTATTTTTATGTATTTATCTACATTTAAAATTTTTATTATTATTACTATTTAGTTATTTTTTTACTTATTTATTTTATTGATTTTTTTTTTTTATTGATTTTATTCTCAAGGCCTGACTAAGCGCGTTGGGTTACGCTGCTGGTCATGCATCTGCTTGGCAGATGTGGTGGAGCGTATATCGATTTGACCGAACGCAGTGATGCCTCCTTGAGCTACTGATACTGATACTGATACTGTCACTGGTGGAACCTGATCACTCTGTCTGTCTGTTCTCGGTCTGTCTGTCTGATTATCTCTCTCTCTCTCTCTCTCTCTCTCAGTTGATAACGTATCACACCATAGAATTTTGTTTTCAGAGATGTGAATGTGTTCACACACATACACACACGCATAACTGCACGCATGCACACACAAACACACACACACACATACACAGAAGAAATAAGATAATGAATATGATGATGATGATAATTATACTATAATAAAAAAATAAAAGACAAAAATGATAAATAAACAAATAAGCAAATAAATGAAAAACATATACACAAACATGCATAAGAGACATGCAACAAACATGCTGTTTCACAGATATGAAAGCACAAAGAAATAAACATCAATGTGCACAAGCCCCGACACACACACACACACACACACACACACACACACACACACACCATCGCCTAAATTACCCTGCACCCCCCACCCATCCCTCACACACTCATTCCTAGGCTTCCACCACACACACACACACACAGACACACACACACACAGACACACACACACACACACACACACACACACACACACACACACACAGGCTTTCACTGATTGGCTGCAAGAGGGGTGGGAAAAGATCTCTGATGCCAAGAACGTGGCGTCTAGCATGTTGCTCAGTTGATTGAATTTGGAAAAGCCCACAGAGACTCTGTTCCGTTTTGAAGAAATTTGCGCAATGTTGGTTTGGAAATGATACCAATATTCGTTTGATTTGCAAAGCATCGTGCTCTACCTTTCATGCTAGACTTACTACCACTCCCTCTCTCTACCTTTATTTCTTTGAGGCAATTGATGGTGTGATGGCCTTGTATCTGTTCTTTTTGGTATTCTTTGACTTTCCTGAGGAGTTCTGATTTTCCTAGACGTAGGCCAATCATTCTTGCTGCATTATCAGCAAGTCTGTCAGCTCGCTCATTTCCCTTAACACCTGCATGTCCCCGGCAGTATGACCATGTAAGTTTTTTTAATCTGAATGTTGCACATTACCTCATGCACATTACCTCATGCCACTCTGGGCTTCCCAACAATAACCTGCTATCAACTCAAGAGACTGGACTGTCCTGGACAGAGGTACAAAGCAGGTCCAGTCCCCTTTTGTCACGGAATCCCCCAGAGTTGACACTTGAAGATCACACGAGGAACAGACGCCTAATAAGAAAAAGATGTCCTAAGGGAGTCTGCAAAGTTGAGTAGGCTTGTCAGTCTCCTTTCTGTTCCACGTGGCTGCATGTCCCTGGGGCCTACCACTGCTTCCCCCTACCCTCTTATCTCCTCGCACCCACCACCCACCCCAGGCTGTAGATTGGTGACGAAGTTTATCAACACCCTTGTGTGTGTGTGTGTGTGTGTGTGTGTGTGTGTGTGTGTGTGTGTGTGTGTGTGGCTGTGGCTGTGGCTCTGTGTGTGTGTGTGTGTGTGGCTGTGTGTGTGTGTGTGTGTGTGAACGAACGAAAGAACGAACGAACGAACGAAATTTTGTTTTACGAGGGTAAAGGAGTAAGCACAAAGTACTTGTTTACATCTAGCCCTCTAGGCAAGAATAATAATTGAGAGAAAAAAAGAAAAAAAAAAAGAAAAAAGAAGTGAGAGTCAATTCACAACACCAACGTCAAAATTACACAAGCATGTGCAAACATAAACATAGAACTTATGTACAATACAATATCGCGATAGATGAATAACAACGAGGACAATAGGGTAGGGGCGTAGTGGAGAGCGGAAGGAAGAATGGACAAGGGGAAGAGTAAAGAAGGTAGGGGAGGCTGACTGAACAGACAGATATAGTGACAGCAACAGTGGAGACAGACATAGAGAGAGACTGACAGGGGAGGAGAGAGGTGTATATATATTGACAATCTATACATGTTTGTTGTTTATAATTGATATGTGTCACATAATCACATGTTTTTCAATAAATGTGCATGATATATGTTTTTAAAGTTAGGGATGCTTTTTACAGTGTTTACATTGAGGCAGGATAATAATTTATTTCTTAAACAGACCCCTGAATAAGACAGACTAGATTTAAAAAGATCGATCCTTGGAAGTGGTACCATAACTTTATGAACGTGACGATGAGTGTTGGTGACAAATTTATTCTTTAGTGAGGGGGGAGCAAATCCAGACATGATTTTGAACATAAATAGACCTTTGTTAAATAGAAGTTTTGTTTTCAGTGCGAGGATATTGAGAGCTTTATAATCAGATACAGTCAATGATGAAGATTTAAAAAAAATCAATTTTACAGCTCTTCTATGCAGACTCAATAGAGGTTTTATAACACTGTCACTCGCCGAATCCCACACTGTCGAAGCATAGTTAATGTGTGATTCTATATAAGCACTGACAAATAGTTTTCGGCAGTGAAGATCCAAAAAGTGTTTAATTCTAGACAGTTGATAAATATTTTTTGATACCTGTTTGCATAACAGAAAAATATGATGTGACCATGACAAATTATTAACGATAGTGATGCCAAGGATTTTATGGTGGTCAATTTCTTCAATCTTGTTGCCTTTGATGAAAATAGGCGAACAGTTTATGGACATATTTTGACGTTTTTGCCTTGTTGTGATTATTAGGAATTTTGATTTTTTAGGATGGAGATACATGTGGTTTAGTTCGGACCATTCAATCAAATGGTCAATACTTTCCTGAAGAGTAAGAGACACGGTACATAGGTTAGTATGACTAGTATGAATGGTGGTGTCATCAGCAAACATTTCACATGGTGTCTTGATAGATAAGGGAAGGTAATTAATATATGCAGAAAATAAGATAGGTCCCAAAACAGAACCTTGGGGTACACCATAGTTAATTGGTAATAACATTGATTTTGAACCATTTATGAGCACAAGTTGCAAAGAAGAATGTGTACAAAAAATTATTTGCCCCCTCTGCTGTTGCTGTGATAAATGATTCACTCAAATAATGTTTTTATTCCATTGCCTGTGATTTGTTTATTGTTATGATGGCAGTTGTCTTTCTTCCCTATATGTATGCATGCATGCGTGTAAAGAAAGAAGTGAGGGGAGGGGGTGAGGGGAGAAGCGTGTGGGTGCGTGTGTGTCTGTGTGTGTGTCTGTGTGTGTGTCTGTGTGTGTGTGTGCGCGCGCGCGCGCGTATGTGTGGGCGCGTGCTCAGTGTTATTGTTTTGCCGCAGAGGGGCGTGAAAGGAGTTTTACATGCTTTTAGTCTTGGTGGCGGTTGACCCTTCAACTGTGATCTCATGTTCTTAAATGTTATAATTATCTTACTGAATATTTTCTTATTATATCATTGAAATGTTTCACTTTATCTTAAAATGTAATTTTTGTTTTCTTACCTAAATGTTTTCTTTTAACATGATAGTTAATATGTATGCTGTGATCAAGGAAGGGTGTGCCAGTTGCTCATTCGTTTTTTCGGTTTTATCTGTTGATGAGCATTTGTCTTTTTAAATGTTATTATTATCTTACTGAATATTCTCCTTTTTATAATGATTGAAACGTACACATACGCGCGCGCGCGTGTGCGCTCAACACACAGGCACACACGCGCGTGTGCGCGCGTGCGCACACACAAAACGATGCATGCACACGCACGGGCACGCACACAACACACACACAGTTGTTACACTCTGAATGTAATAGTATCTTACCCACATGTTTTTCTTTTTACATAATAATTGATGTGTGCATGGTGATAAGTGAAGGGTGTGTCAGGTTTTGGTTGTTTTTTTTTTTTGCTGACGGGCATTTTATTTTAAGCGAGCCTGAAGAAAATTTTCTGTTTTTGGTTGAAGCAGATAATAAAGTATTTTGAATTGAATTGAATTGAATTGTTTTCTTTCAGAGAGAAAAGATGAGATAAGTTCTAATGTATTCAAAGACAAACCATAAATCTTTAGTTTTTTCAGGAGGAGAGAATGATCAATTACATTAAAAGCCTTCATAAAGTCGACAACAAGAGCTCCAGTAATTTCGTTATTATTAATGTTAGTAAGCCATTGATCGACTAAATTTGTTAGTGCAGAATGACATGAGTGATTAGCTCTAAATCCAGACTGATTTGGATGGAACAAGTCAAAATTATTAAAATGCTTAAGAATATGTTTATTTATATGATTTTCCAGGGGTTTTGATAATATTGGCAAAATGGAAATTGGTCTGTAGTTTGATGGTTCAGAGCGATCACCATTCTTATATATAGGAATAACTTTAGCAGTTTTGAGGGTTTTGGGAATCTTATTTTTTTGTAATACTTAAATTATATATGTATGTAAGGGATTCTGCTATTATAGGAGCTGAGTGAGAGTTTTAATATTTTTCCGTCTATGCCATCAAGACCTCTTGTAATTGTTTGTTTTAAATGGATCAGGGCATTATAAACTTCATGTACACATACCAAAGGAATATCTAATGTGGATGAAATATTTTTTGATCTCAGAATTCTAACAGAGCATCTAGAGAGTTAAAGTTTGATTTGTCTGATTTTATAATTGAAGTAGCTATGTTACAGAAATGTGAGTTAAGTCTATCTGTGGATATGCTTGTGAGTGATGTAATTTGTGTGGCTCTATTCTTATTATTCAACTGATTTATGGCTTTCCATAAAGACTTACTGTCAGACTTAGAAGTGATCAACTTTTGAAAATATTTCTTTTTCGCTAAACGTTTCAAGTTATTTACTGAATTTCTTTGTTTTTGAAAATCTTCTCGGGTTCCAGTTGATAAAAGAAAATCTCTGAAATCGATGGCGTCTTCTAGAGAGAGAGAGAGAGAGAGAGAGAGAGAGAGAGAGAGAGAGAGATGGTTTATTCATTTTAGGCCGAGGCCCCTCATGAACGGGAAAGTGAACAGACAATAATCATATCATTTAAGACATAAGGATCAAAACAATGCAGCTATAGATATATCAGGTTAACCAGGAACATCAAGAAGTGAAAATTTCCCTGTATCAAAATGCTTTGTAGAAAAACAGACAAATTTCGCACAACATCATGGTCAGTACAAGACAACAATAAAACCGATAGGGAGACGAGGATAGAGACAGAGAGAGGGAGAGTAAGATACGGAGAGAAAGAGAGAGGGAGATGGAGAGAGAGACACAGACAGAAAGACACAGAGACAGAGACAGAGGGAGACGGAGACCGAGACAGAAAGAAGGAGGCAGGGACAGAGACAGAAAGAAGGAGGCGGGGACAGAGAGGGGGAGAGGGAGATGGAGGCACAGACAGATACAGAGACAGAGACAGTGAGATTTAAAAATATCACTAAGGAGGTGAGAACTAGGTACAAAACAAGAGATCTTCATCATCTGTGATTGATTCCGATATTTTTCTGGACATTTTCCCCAGTGAGAGAAGAATTATGAAGACAGTCATACTCACGAGAAGCCATTCCATTTGTGTATCAGTGTCAGTATCAGTAGCTCAAGGAGGCGTCACTGCGTTCACACAAATCCATATACGCTACACCACATCTGCCAAACAGATGTCTGAGCAGCAGCATAACTCAGAGCACTTAGTCAGGCCTTGACAAAAATTAGAAAATGAAAATAAAAATAACTAAACAAATAAAGAAGTAAATGAATATATAATTAGATATGAAATAAAGAATAAATATTTAAACAAATAAAGAAGTTAATGAATATTTAAATATGAAAAAAACCCACTTAGTTGGGCCTTGAGGAAAAAAAACAACAACAAAATAAATGAATGAATAGGTATATAAATAGACATTATAACAAACAGATAAATAAATACAATTTATTTATCAGCCATCATCGAAAAGGAAAGGAAAAATGGAAAAGCAACAATAATTAGTCCGGTAACTGGGGGGGGGGGAGAACAAAATTACCTAAGAGCAGTGGCTTGTATGGTCTTCATGTGTTATGAAACTCCTACCATTGTCAATTTAGTCGTCTTACCAGCATCTTTACTTCAGGATCTTTTTGAGGGAGCGGTATCGTACGGCATGTTTGAGACTCTTTCCCAGCCTAAAGGCGATAGCAGGCACTGCTCTGCAGAACTAATTAACATCCTTGTGAACCTCCCATTGAACGTGTCCCTTAAGCCGGATGACATGCGTGAGTGAATAGTGTTGGCGGTGTTCTGCCAAGCTGGGGCGGGTTGATGGTGTTTTCGTTGCTGGGACAAGTTGGAGTAGGTTGGATCTACAAAGAACTTTACTAATGTTGACGCTGTTTTTGTCTGCTCTCTGTCTGTAATTTTCAGCCTGTCTCTGTTTGTTCTTTCTCTGTTTGCTTTTCCGTCTGTCTCTCTTTTGTCTTGTTTGCTTGTTCCAGACACACATCTCTGTCTCTGTCTCTCTCTCTCGTCCAATACCACTCTCGGTAAAAAAGACGTGAAATTAATGAAAACAACAGACACAAATAGAAACGTTCGTCGAGTGTTGAATATCCCATCTCCTTGTCACAGGTAATGACTTTTGTCTCCTTGTACAGTGAAGAACCACCACCCATCCCACAGACATCCCGGGCCTTAGAGGGATAATAAGGCAGGTGAGGGTGGGAAGGGTGGGAGGTCACTTTTTACAGCCAGCTTTAAAATCAAGCAGAACAGTAAGTCCATTGGCTAAAGTAGCGCCCTTCACTTTTATAGGAGGATTAGGTAACGCACAATATAGGTGAGAAACTAACACTTTTGTCTGCCTCCTAAGATCAATTCCCTATGAGGATTAAAAGGTTCCATGCGTGACTGCGGTTTCTTTATTGTGTGTGACATCACCTTGGCTCTGTCACTGATCCGCAGGCTGGTTTCTGTTCCTTCCTGCTTGACAGCAGACAAGTCACTGGCTTTTGGTCAGTGAAGAATGTCGTTAGCACCGTCCTTTCATGACAACAGAGATAATACCCAAAGACATTCACTTTGTGGTCTTTTGTGAGTCAGTCAGTGTCGTTTCTTCTTCTTCTTTCTTTTTGGCGTCATCGTCGTCATCGTCGTCTGTGAAGTCACTGAAGAGCCGCAATGAATTGTTTACCAGATACCTCCAACTCTTGTCGATTGTGTGTCGAAGCCTGTACTGGGTCTCTGCAAATGGTGCTTTTAACCTGATCCGATTTATATTTTTTATATCAATTTATATTTCTTTCATGCAGCTTGTTTTGCACGAGTCAAATATGGCGAGACCCAGCCATCTCCAGATCGGATTTTTTCTTTCTTTCTTTCTTTCTTTTGTCTTTTTTTTCTTCTTTTTTCTTTTTAAGCTGAGTGCATTTACTCCCCGGAAGCAGAAAGTAGTACTGAGTTACAATGTTAGCAACAGCCTCTGGCTTGACCGACGGACTTTTATTAGTCTGAACACAGTGTGTTTATAGCTCCCCATCACCACCACCACCCTACTCACACCCACCCACCCACTAGAGGCTGAAAGTTCTCCTGCCACAGTGACTAGGATACTTGTTAACGGTCTCCTGATTGTGTCGACAAGAGTACACTTCACACGTGTGACTGCCGTTGGCAGTTTTCTGTCAAGGAATTGAAGTGAGGTAGCTGAATCACCTCCCTTTGCTGCATGTGTGTTGATGAAGTAAGCTTTGACTCAGGTGGCCCAGACTGACTGGTAGGTGAGAGTCCAAGGGTTCTTCTTCTCTTCTTTGTTCATAGGCTGCAACTCCCACATTCTCTCGTCTGTACACGAGTGGGCATTCACATGTATGACAGTTTTTACCCTGCCATATAGGCAGCCATACTCCGTTTTCGGGGGTGTGCATACTGGGTATGTTCTTGTTTCCATAACCAACGAAAAAATGGATTACAGGATCTTTAAGGTGCATGTTTGATCTTCTGTTTGGGTATACACACGAAGAGGGTTCAGGCACAAGCAGGTCTGCACATATGTTGACCTGGAAGATTGAAAAAATATCCACCCTTTACCCACCAGGTGCAGTTACCGAGATTCGAACCCTGGACGTCCATGTGTTTGACTGCCATTATACGGACTGGGTTCTGTTTTCACCCCACCCCACCCCTCCTCCATTCTCCACTATAGACAACCACTTCCAACAATGGTGCATGTCAGCTGCTTCAACGTGTATGCTTTGCTCCCCTGACCACTCAAGAACATCAGTCCTGCTCACAGATCCACTCAAACTTTGAAAGACATGGCTTTTAAAGAGCAAATGCCAAAGGCTCATTAACTTCCATTCATCATCAACTACGCTGAGGGTATAGTAGTATAACCATGCAGGTTTCAACGGTGTGGTGTGGAGTTGGGGACCACTTATCTCCCCTTTACAAAACCCTGAGAGAGAGAGGTGTCCATGGCAACCGGTCGAGACGGGAATAATTGGCGAAACAGGTGAACAGCTGTCTGCGGCACCCCAGTGTCTTCACAGAGAGAAGGGGGAAGAAGAAGAAGGGGAAGAAGAAGGAGAAGAATGGACCTGTTGCATTGTGTTTTCAAGGTGCTAGTGCTCATTCCGTGCCCCATTTATCACTTCAGGGGGAGTCGGGTTCGCTTCTCCACAGTTCTTTTGCCAGAGGCTCTAATTTCTGTAGTGGGCCCTTGCTGGCTTCTTTCCTCTTGACAACGACCCAGTGGGGTTGATTGTCCTGTGTGTCTGTGCCTCTTTCATTTGACTGTCCTCCTCCTGCCTATCTATCTATCAATCAATCAATCTAACATTTTTGTTTTATTCATTTATTGATTTAGTTATCTATCTATCTATCTATCTAGTAATCAATCAATCAATGTATGTGTATGTATACGTGTGTGTAAACTTTGACAGCAGCAGGAAGACGGAGACAGGGAGAGGGAGACGGGGACAAGGGAAGGAGAGAGAGAGAGACGAAATACATAGAGACAGACGGAGACAGAGAGATGGAGACAGGGACAGATTAGGAGACAGGGACAGAGATAGAGACAGAGAAAGTGATAGGGAGACAGATATAGAGACAGAGAAAGCAATAGGGAGACGAGTATAGAGACATTGAGAGGGAAAGTAAGACACAGAGAGAAAGAGGGAGTGAGACAGAGACAGACGGAGATGAAGAGAGATACAGCGGCAGAGACAGAGAGACACAGAGACAGAGACAGGGGGAGACAGAGACAGAGGGAAATGGAGACAGAGACAGAAAGGAGGCAGGGACAGAGACAGAAAGAAGGAGGTGGGGACAGAGAGGTGGAGAGGGAGATGGAGGCACAGACAGATACAGAGACAGAGACAGTGAGATTTAAAAATATCACTAAGGAGGTGAGAACTAGGTACAAAACAAGAGATCTTCATCATCTGTGATTGATTCCGATATTTTTCTGGACATTTTCCCCAGTGAGAGAAGAATTATGAAGACATTCATACTCACGAGAAGCCATTCCATTTGTGTATCAGTGTCAGTATCAGTAGCTCAAGGAGGCGTCACTGCAATCAGACAAATCCATATTCGCTACACCACATCTGCCAAACAGATGCCTGAGCAGCAGCGTAACCCAATGCGCTAAGTCAGGCCTCGAGAAAAATGAAAAAATAAAATAAGTAAATAAAAAAACAAATGCAGAAGTAGATGAATATTTGAAAATAAAAAAGATAATATTACTACTACTACTACTGATAATGATGATGATGATGATGATGATTATAATAATTAAAAAAAGAAGAAAATAAATAAAAAGACAATAATGATAACAAACAAACAAATAAGCAAAGAAATGTAAAATGCACACACACACACACACACACACACACACACACACACACACACACACACACACACACACACACATACACACGCATGACAGATTTGCAACAAACATGCAGTTTCACAGATAAATAAGTAACAGTTTCACAAACAAACAAAAACGTACACGCCCCCTCCCCACCCCCACACCATCTCTCAAATTACCCTGCACCCATCACATATATATATATATATATATATATATATATATATATATAGAGAGAGAGAGAGAGAGAGAGAGAGAGAGAGAGAGGCTTTTTCTTTTTCCCTGAATGCTGCCCCAATTGTCAAACAAAAAACAAACAAACAAATACAAAAAACAAAAAATCGTGCCTGTTGCTGATGTTTGAAAGTAGGCTACTGCATTTTCTACATTTTCCCGTTTTTTTTCCTCTCTTTTTTAGTATGTTTTCCCCTCTCCTAGCAGTCTGAAGCTGGCCACTTCTAACACCCCACCCTCTCTTTCACTCTGTTCCACCCCCTCCACTTTTCTTTCTCCTTGTGTTCAGTTGTCTTTCTTTTGGTTATATGATAATGTATAAACAAAAAGACATTTGATGTGTGGGGAGGTTCTTGGCCAATGATGTACACGTTTTTTGCCAGTATGATGAGTCGGCAAGAACTTTAAAATAATGTTGTGACGGCTGTACACGGTTTGTGAATTTTGAGCTATCCAATAGCAACATCAAAACATACAAGTCCACCTGTCTGCTTCATGTTTCTGGCAACAGTATCAAAGAAGTTCATCCGTGGATGCAATCTACTTAAGATAAAACAAATCTCATTCCATTAATACGCAGAGATGGTTTTCCTTGCGTACATGGATCTTCGAGCCATGTTCGTACAAGCAGTATCCAACAAAGATACAAGGGACAGTTTCTTTGTCCAGTTTAGTGTGGTGAACACATTTCTTTGTGTTCCCACCTCAGAATGTCCTACGAAAAAAACAACAAAAAACCCAGCGCAGCTCTGAGGTTATCCATGTATGCAAAATTATATCGAAAATAATTTATTTAGATATATATAGCTAGTCACATTATAGTGTTTTTAATCTTTTAGTGATATATAAAAGAACAGTCATAACTTTGTGTGTGTAATCCATCTTTTTGGTGTTGCAGACACTCACAGAACCCACATACACATGACTGAAGTCTATCTTCCCTTCCCTACTCTTGCCTTTTCACACCCCCATAGCCTCTCCTCCTCCTCCCACCCCCACTACCCTCTCAATTTCAGCATGGAGAGAAAAAGCCAAACAGTTTGGGTAGATAGTTGTCAGCTGGGGATGGAGCTTACAGACTTGCAAGATAATAGCTGAGGCAGAGTTTGAAGACTAGCGAGGTGGACTCCCATTCTCTGCTTCCCTTTCCAAGGCAGGAAGCAGGGGAAAGCTTAATACCAATTATTTGCAAATTTTGGCTCAGGAGCTCAGGCAGAAGGGTTAAAATTGCTCAGGGACTCAGGGCTTAAAGGGTTAAAGGCTGGCGCAGTTGAACCTTTTTCCATTACTTTCCTCCCCAAGGCAGTGCAAAAGGTATACAAGCTAACATAAGACTCAACTCTCCACACCAGGACCCAAAGCACTAACCATAGCACCCTTCACATAGAAAAAAAAACAGAACCACATACAGTCTGTCATGAACTCTATGTGAACACCAGGCGCATGTTGTTTGATTTTTCTCAGTTGAATTGTCAATTGCTTGTGGTTGTTGGATGCTTCCTTGTCATCTATTTTCTTTCTTTCATTCCTTCCTTTCTTTCTTTGTTTCTTTTCCAGTCAATTTCAATGGATTTTGTGCTTATAGGTGTCCTTGTATATTGCACCTTTTGGTTCTGGTTTTTAGTATCTAAATAATCATATTTTCAAAAATGGATTTTGAGCTTATATATGTCCTTTGGTCTGGTTTTTGGTTTAAGTATCCGAATAATCAAATTTTCAAAAACCTTGATAGGAAATCGGAGAAAATAATATAATAAAAAAAGGAAAAAAAAAGAAGATGAAACTTAAAAGTAGTGATGGTTCTAAGACACGTGCGAAGAGCAACAGCCCCTGTTTGTTTTTTTTTTTTGTTTTTTTTTTTTTTTTGGGTGGGGGGGTGGGTGGGGGGGGGGTTCATTGAAAGAATGGGGAAAACATGCTTTGGCAGATTGATCGCACAAGTTATCTCCATTGTTGTTGTTGTTGT
Organism: Babylonia areolata; assembly: GCF_041734735.1. Taxonomy (NCBI): domain Eukaryota; kingdom Metazoa; phylum Mollusca; class Gastropoda; order Neogastropoda; family Buccinidae; genus Babylonia; species Babylonia areolata. Next base: position 27,533,193 of record NC_134896.1, read on the forward strand.
TTCTGGTTTGTTTGTTTTTTTCTGAAGCCTTCACCTCTTGTCTTTCTCACTCTACTTGTGGTTTTATTCTTAGTATCAGCAAACTCTTTCACATTTTTGTTGTGTGATTTTTTTCTGGACTTGTTCACCTCTGCTGCAACTCTGCACTCAATCAATTCAACGTGTATTCTTTATTGCAATAACTGACTTACAGGACAGTGCAAGTGTTGTTTCTTAAATCAACAATTGATGGAAAGGTTTTGTGCCAGACATACCCTGGGTTTCGGTACAGTGGTATGACAATGACTAAATATTTCATTTTCTGTTATTGTTTTCATGACCTGATGTTTAAACTAGTGTGTGTTGTTGCTTTGGGAAAATAATATTGAACATAATCAAAACCAGCAAACTGAATGAAAATAGAATTAGTAATGATAATAACGGTAATAATAATAATATGTCGTCAACTAGAATCCGAAATAAGAAGAAATGTATCAAACGGTTGCAGGAAGTACGATTTTTCAGGGGTTTTTGTGTGGGGTTGAGGTTCGGAACGGACGTAAACGGGAGTAAATTATAACTAAGAAATGCATCCCGGTACTAGATGCCTCAATGTGATTGAAAGAAACGACAGACAGATGAAGAAAACACGTGAATTACAGGAAGCTGTGTCTGTTTTTCCGTACGTCAGTAAGTCTGTGTGAATGCTAATGGAGTTGTGCATCATTTTTGACTCACTTGTGTAAACAAAGTGAGTCTATGTTTTAACCCGGTGTTCGGTTGTGTGTGTGTGTGTGTGTGTGTGTGTGTGTGTGTGTGTGTGTGTGTGTACGTGGTAAACTTTAACATTGACATTTTCTCTGCAAATACTTTGTCAGTTGACACCAAATTTGGCATAGAAATAGGAAAAATTCAGTTCTTTCCAGTCATCTTGTTTAAAACAATATTGCACCTCTGGGATGGGCACAAAAAAGAAAGAAAAAAAGAAGCCTAATTATATGCAAACTGCATTTACTGTTATATTTATATTTTTTGTATTCTCTAAACTTGGCACTTTGACCTCTTATTCTGACACAACAACAAGAGGAGTCATTATTATCATTTTTTGTTCAAAGAAGAACTTCTTTTGCTAAGCATGGGATTTTTATTTATTTTGCAAACGTTTTGGTGCAGATAGTAAAAAAAGGGAAATTACTCTGTAATTAATGCTAGGGGACGTAATTTATCACAAGTGAGTCTTGAAGGCCTTGCCTCTCTTGTTGAGTTTGACACAGTGACACCTTCCCCCAGGACCCTCAGATTGAAAGTCAAGCGTTTTAACCGCTCGGTTGTTGCGCCTGTCTCTTTTTGTTCTAAAACTATTCTCCAGATATTGCTAGGTGAATTTTTAGTTTTTAGTTTTCTTTTGATACAAATAATATCCAAGCATTTTTTTAAACATTTATCTAAGATTTTGCAAATAACCGAATATGCTTCTTCATAATGTATGTTAATAATTTCTGGGAATGTCAACTTAAGATTTTTTTCTATTCATTACTGGTATCCTATTTATATATGCATCGTATCAGTGTGGAGATTCTCTTGGATGTGGAGGGAGCCAGGAAATTAAATCATCTAAAACTCAGCAAAATTTATCAGTCTCGTTTGATTTTTGTGCGTTCAACCATGAGTAGTTTGTGGTTGAAGCGTGCTTGCTCGCGTCTTGTTTGTGTATAATTTTTGCAGTGGCGTTTATGATTATAGATATCTTTCTCTCTCGCCAGTTAGTATTTCGATTTATCTCAGTTGCTTCAATTGTGAAGAAGAAACACAGGTTTTCTCCATTTGATTTTTTTTTTAAGTAGCATGGCTTGCCTTTGTAACTTTCTGCTTTACTGATGCAACTGTTTATTTTTATTCTGTATTATCCGTGACCTCTCGTACACTCTTTGTTGTGTGATCTTTGTGTAGACTTGTGTTTGTTGTTTTTACATTATATTATGCAGCACTCAGGTCATCAGATGTTTCTTGGTAGATTTCAATCCGTATCTTTCGGTTGTTACAATAATTATATTACTACGTAAGTTTTTAATTCCTAAAAAATAGCAGCAGAGATATATCCCAGATTTAGATAATTTGACGTAACTAAGCATTTCCCAAGATGTGCGTGCGTTCTTATTTTAATTTAGGTTTTCTTTTTTCTTTCTTTCTTTTTTTAAAATTTATTTATTTATTTATTTAATTACTTTTACCCTTACGGTTTTAACGGAGTTATGCACAGGACGCTTTTTCATTTTGGATATTTTGTTGCGACTCGCTTTCAGCTGTGATAAGGCGTTGTGTTGTGGACTGTACTCACACACAAGAAGAAGATGCTTAAAGTGTCAGGAAGTATTAGCGGTTTATATTTCATTTCATTTTACTTTATTTCATCTTATTTTCTTACATTTTTCATGATTGTTTTTTTCCTGAAGGTGTGGGGGTGGGGTAGTGGAAGGTAATCTGGAGCAAAGAAATGCACCCCTTTGCAAAGTGCTGAATCATGATTGAGCGAAACAACTGGCAGATGAAGAAAACATATTGTTTTGGTGTTTGTGCGTCCGACTGTGTGGTGTTTTTTTTTTTTGTTGTTGTTGTGTTTTTGTCTGACACAGTGACACCTTTCATTCAACCATTGTCCGCTTATCATTTGAAGCCTCAGACAATGGGAAAACATGATATCTGAATTCTTAGTTCCGGTATGACACTGACTTTTATATACATGAACAATTTGCGATGAGTTCATAAGAGTCGTATCGTTAAAGAAGTAATAAGCGCATAGAAAATCATTTACTTGCAAAGTACACCCTTTTTTCAAATTCCAGGCACATGCATTATACAGTATATGGAAGAACTCAAAGCGAAAGGTTTCAAGCTGCACAATCACTCACATATATATTGAGTCCCTTCTTCTCCTTCCTTATCAAGGCAACAAGCAGGCAGAGAGCAGGGGCGGAGCTTAAAGACACAATGACAATGACAATGAGTTTATTCACATTAACTCTTTTGAGTCATAGAGAAACAAGGAAACATGACAATACCAGGATGACGGCCACAGAAGAAGAGCGAAGATGTTTTAAACCGAAGAAACAAAACGGGAGATAATACAAATGGGGAAAAAATAAAATGAAATAAAATAAAAGGCCAAATGTAATCATCAGTCTGATACAATGCAATAAGAATAGCGAAAGCAATACTCCACAGACAAATGCACAGATCACAACTTAGATTTACAATAATTGTGAGTGAAGTGACATGTTCGACTCTGTATCTGACTAGTTGAGCCAAAACTGAGAACTGAGGGGTTAGCTGGAGCACAGCAATAACAATGACGTGGTGCAACAAAATAAAATACACAATAATTTGTTATTTTTTAGCGCCCATTTGCCAGTAATACTGGAATTGGTTTGATATGTACAGGAGAGCAAAAGACATAAAAAAAAATGATCATGCAATTGCAAATGGATATGTACAGGATGCAGTGTCCAGATTAGCACATGTCATTATTCTAATTCCTCTTCAACAAGTACAGTTAGGGCATCAGTACAGTGGTAAAGAATCCAGACTGAGACTGACTCCTAGCAAAACACATTCTTCTTCTTCCTCGTTCGCCTCCCATTAGATGAGCAGCCCGGTGTCCTCGATGAAGGCTGCCGTCCGTCGCAGCTCCTCCAGGGTGCCATACACTTTGGCTTCCACTGCTGTCGGTGTTGGCCAGTACTTCCTCGCAAAACACATTGAAACCTTCTTTAATGAATTTAGCAACGTTTTCTTACTACAACTTGACATTAATGTTGCATATTTGTGGAAGCTGGGACGTGTTCTGTAATACTTAGGTAAATGCTGACTGCGGAGATTTTGAATTGCAGGACATTCCATGACAAAGTGGTATTCGTCTCCCACTCGATTCGTGTCACAAAGATGACACAATCTTACTTCTTGTGGTATTCATATGTATACCTTTCTCATTTGGTAGTTTGTGATTACTTGTTCTGAGTTTCGACATTGGGATGCTATATAGCACCATGGCAAAATGTGTAGATAATCTTCAAAAGCTGTTCAGCTTTTAAATAAACTGTAGTTAATGGATTTTGGAGAGTTATAGTTTCTACCCATTTTTGTGTATAACTAGGTTTTGGGTCAGATTGTTTATCAGCCATGCGGTTGATACACATTGTGGATAGTACCACACAAAGACAGCCCATTTTCATCTACAATCTGACACACACATGCTATCTTGGAAAGGTTTCAAAACCAGAAACACTTTGAAGCTCATATGAAAACCCACCGTGAGTACACGGTGCACACTGGCAAAATGGGCGAGAAAATTTGTTATCTTCAGCGTCGACACAAAGCAGCACCCAGTTCAGGGAGATGTTTTTTTAATTACAATAAAAACTTGATATTTTTAAATTGTGTGTGTGTGTGTGTGTGTGTGTGTGTGTGTGTGTATCAGAAGTGGACTTGGGGTCAAGCACCTCCACATCCTTTTGGTTTGGATAAAATACAGATTTCTCTGTGAGACATGGAAAAATTCGCCTTGTTTAATGGTTTCATCAAATATTAATGTATGCTTTCAGATAGAGAGACTCCTCATTAAGATTATACGAAAACAGCTCTTTATCACAAAAG
>NC_134896.1:27542821-27615321 GCF_041734735.1 Babylonia areolata
CACACACTCTCTCTCTCTCTCTCTCTCTCTCTCTCTCTCTCTCTCTCCATAGCTTAGCAAAGCACAACAGCACTAAGTCAACACTCACTTATTTACACTATGTTGCCTGAAAGTCTGCATACATGGATTTTAGTAATCTGAAATAAAAAGCTCTCTGATCATCTTTCAAAAGAGCTGTTCTATCAGTAGAGTAACGCTCACCAGGAAGGATGTGATGGTCATGTATACTGCAGTGTTTCACTGGATTGGCTTTTAAGTACAGGGTGCAGGATAGGATGTGGGGCACATAAAAGAAAATCAGAGCTTTTGGCTGATGTTCATCAACTGTGCTAAAGGCAATTGATCCAGTACATTCACCTCAAGCAGCAAGTGTTGACTGCATTGATTCAAAAGAGAGAGAAAAAAAGTGATGTGTCTTTTGAGAGTTTTTTGTTGTTTTGTTGTTGTTGTTGTTGTTGTTTTGGGGTTATGACTGTGGCTGATGCATTTTGTGCAACATGTCACTTGTTTGAATTTGTGGATGCTCATGGACAATATACAGTCTATGGTTTTCATGGTGGTACTAATCCCTTGCCTTCAGTACTGCTCCTTTTAAATGATAAAAAAAAGAAAACAACCAAAATCTCTTCAGTTCCAATGCCTACCTTATAGAAAGAAGAACTTAATTGGAGCTATTTTAAACATGTTTACAGAAATGTGTGCACTCTCTTGGAGTCTCTCACATACAGTAATTAATGCACACAAATGTGTGTATGTATTTGAGACAGACATCTTTTGGATTATAGCAAAAGATGTGATAAACACAAATGTTGCGCATGTGCCCAATTGTGTGCATGCTATGGTACATGTGTTGTGAGTTGAGTTGATCAAATAACAACCCCCAGAAAATCATTTCAGATAGGAGAGTATCATGAGTGTGTGGAAACGTCTTCAGCGTGTTGGGAAGTCTGCTGCAAAGTTTCAGTTTACTGCCTCCTATCAGGAACTGGTTGTGGAATGCACCAAAAAATGGTAAGCACATTCGATGTCCACTGTTATTTATTATTTGAACAGCATTTTACATTGTGTCCTTTACAGTAACAATGTAAGGTGCCAGGTGGCAGAATAGTTAAGACGCTCAACTGCCGGTATAGAGTCTGTGAGGGTGTGCGTTCAAATTTTGCTCTCACCCTTTCTCCCAAGTTCATCTGAAAAATCAAACTGAACGTCTAGTCTTTCACTTGAGACGATAAACTGAGGTCCTGTGTGCAGCATGCACTTGGCGCTCTAAAAAAGAACCCATGGCAACAAAAGTGTTGTCCTCTGGCAAAATGAAAATTGTGTAAAAGGAAATCCACTCTGATAGGTGCACAAATATATAAGCATGCACTCAAGACCTGACAAGCGCATTTGGTTATACTGCTATTATGCATCTGCCTTGCAGATGTGGTGTAGCTTATATGGATTTGTCTGAACTCGGTTTTGCCTCCTTGAGAAACTGAAACTGAAACTATAGTAACAATAAATTTCAGTCTTGGGGTGTGTTGAATTATTTGATTTAAAGCAGATACACCAGGGTTTCAGTTTTTAAACCTTGCCCTTGTATCGGCCTTATCCATTGGTCTGTGGTGTTTTATATTCTTTTGTCACATCTGAATTATTTATATATATATATATTTATTTACACATGGCTATGCTTCTAGCTTAAAACATGGTGGCATGATGCATATGAAATTGCAGTGTGGTGACACCTTGAGTAATCTAGAAATGAGTTTGTGAGTTTACTAATCTCTGTTGATTCCATGGCATGAAAGCAGGATCTATTAATGATGGGCCTTTGCTTTTCAGTATTGAAACTCAGTGCGTAGTCACTACTTTTTCTGCTGTTTACATGTTTGCAGGGTTCTGTCTATTTTCAGCTTACAGCAGATATTCTGGCACACCCTTTTCACAAATTGTTGTCTTCTTTGAAATATATTTTATTATGCATATGTCTTGGTATGTTTTCTTTGCAGAGCATCACCTCGGTAGCAGATTTTAAAATGAGATCATACAAAACAGATTTTGTATTTAAAGAAAGGTGATATTTAGTGTAAGAATTTGTCACTGTTCATATTTTCAGATTGAGTTTACTTTCTGTATGATACTCATCAATTGGCTTGTCAGTTGTTGTTATTTATTTATTTTTAAAGTTTTCCTGCACAAACTCCATATTTGTTTCTTTCTCTGTTGCTCATGATACTTGTGTCATACAATATTTTTTTCTTTTCTTTTTTTTCTCTCCAGGCAACCTAACAAACTGTGTGTGGTGTGGACTAGACGAAACAGACAGAAGTCGTCTCAGGTTGGTGTGGACAAGAGTCAAGACACATAATCATCACAGATGCTAAACAGCAGAAAGTGGCGAACTTGCATTTAGCACAATTTTGAATTTTTGTGTTTTACAGACTTTTAATCTCAGCATTTTTATTCATATGATTAATTCATAATTATAATGTTTCCTCTTCATGCTTTGATAATGCTTGCATTTTACACAGTGACGTATATATACATGTTTTATTTGTAAGGTCTGCTTTGTTGTGAAAAATGAAATATAGTTGAGAAAAGCCAGAAAAGGGTATGATTCTATTTCAGGGAAAACATAATTAATAAGACTTGTTTGCATCTGAGAACGTGTCTCGCATGATTTTATTAGGTACTGTTTATTGCTTATAGTCAAGTGGAAGAGAACTTTTTCATAATTTTATTTTGTTTTTGTTTTCACTGCCTTCAGCCATTGCAAGACTGATCTGTTATGTGCTTGGGCTCTGTTTGGATTGGACAAGGATAACAAGGTCATTTTGTTGTTTCAAAATGCTAAGCACGTACTTACATGATCTTATGTACTTATAGTTATAACTTACATTGTTCCAATTGATGGTCTTTTATGTTACGGTAAAGTTGAAAAAAGACAGGAGTTGTGTTGATGTGTTATAGCTTCACACCTGGAACCCCACCCTGCAGAACCCATATTGTGGCCAGGTGGTGTGGACGGTACATGAGAAAGTGGAGATTCAGGTCACCCTCTTCCGTGACTCGCGCAACTCTGAGTATGAAGACAAGGAGTGGACCTTTGTGATTGAGGATGTAAGATGTTGTTGATACTTCTGTTGTGCGTGCACGTGCGTGTGTGTGTGTGCTCTAGTTTAGCATCCATTCAGATAGAGTGATTTTCAAATAGAAAAAAAGATGCATATAATGATGTATAAAGGGGCAAGAACATAAAGAGTGCAAGTTACAAAATAACAAAAAAAATATCAACAAAACCAAAATTCAATGCTGATAATTTGTGCGGCACTCAAATGACTTTTCACAGAGTTTTTGGGGGGCGGGTGGTGGGGGGATGGGGTGGGGGGAGGGAGAGAAGAAGACAATTGGAGCAAATGCCCAACTGGACTGTGAAGCAGGTGTGTGTGTGCATGTGTACATTGATGTGTGCATGTTTGCGTGTGCTTAAGTGTACGTACATTACGTCTAATGTGTGTCCAGATGTGCTTGTGAGTGTGTGTGCGTGTGTGTGCGTGTGTGTGCGCGCGTGCGCCGACCTATCTGTATGCAAATCCTTGTCCACAATACTGCAGCACTCGAAAGGACAGAAGAAGAAGATCCTTGCCAGTGGCACTGTGAACATGAAGCAGTACGCCACCCCAATGCCCTCCGAGGTGGATGTTAAGCTGAAACTGAAGCCAGTCAGCAAGAAAGTGGTGTCTGCCTCGCTGCAGTTCACCCTCTCCTGCGTCTTTCTCAGAGAGGGCAAGGCCACGTGAGTGGGTCGTGTTTGTCTCCCTGCTTGGTGGATATCTGATACATGTCAATAGTCCCATGTGAGAACGTCACAGGGAGATAAAGACTTATTTATGGGTGTGTTTTTATTCTGCTTTTTTTCTTTTTTTCTTTTTTTTATTACTGCGCTTAAATTGTGTTATAAATACCACCAAAACTAATTCTGTTGAATGATTTACATGCATGTGTGTGCGTGTGTGTATGTGTTTGTGTGTGTTGGTGTGTGTGATAATAAAACAATTTTGTTTTGTTTTGGCAACAGTAAATGTGAGCATAATGAAACTTGGCAGGGTAACAATGTTGGTAAGATTTTTTTTCCAGCTGTCCTCGTTATAAGGGCATGATAAATTTTTAGCATGATGTAGAATCTTTAGAAACGATTGTATTTCTTGCATCTATTGGTGAGACTAGTATTTTGACCAGCATTATAATCAGTATTTAATGACATCTGACGGTTTGGTTTTTGCTCACATGTGATCAATGTTCAGATCCAATCCATTTGGTTTCTGTTATTATGTGACCAATGTTCAGCTCTCATCCATTTGGTGATTGTTATTAAGTGACCAATGTTCTGTTCTTATCCATTTGGTTATTGTTATCATGTGATAAGTGTTCTTTTCTCATGTGTTTGGTGATTGTTATTATGTGATCAGTGTTCAGCTCCCATCCGTTTGGTGATTGTTCAGATATGATCAAAGTTATGCTCCCATCGATTTGGTTATTGTTCACTTCTGTTTGTTGTTCACATGTGATCAGCATTGTGCTCCCATCCAGTCCCATTTGTTTGTTTTTTTACATGTGTTCAGTATTCAGCTCCCATGGGTTTGGTTTTTGTTGACAAGTGATCAGTATTCACCTCCCATTGGTTTGGTTTTTGTTCACATGTAATCAATGTTCAGCTTCCATCTGATTGATTTGTTTTTTTCTTCACATGTGATCAGCGTTCAGCTCTCATCCTATCCATTTGGTTATTGTTCACATGTGATGAGCGTTCAGCTCTCATCACATCCATTCGGTTATTGTTCACATGTGATGAGCGTTCAGCTCTCATCACATCCATTCGGTTATTGTTCACATGTGATCAGCGTTCAGCTCTCATCCCATCCATTCGGCTATTGTTCACATGTGATCAGCGTTCAGCTCTCATCACATCCATTCGGCTATTGTTCACATGTGATCAGCGTTCAGCTCTCATCCCATCCATTCGGCTATTGTTCACATTTGATCAGCGTTCAGCTCTCATCCCATCCATTCGGCTATTGTTCACATTTGATCAGCGTTCAGCTCTCATCCCATCCATTTGGACATTGTTCACATCAGTGTTCAGCTTCCATACCATCAGTATGGTTTTTGTTCATATCCATTCAGTCATTGTTCACGTGTGATCAGTATTCAGCTCCCATTGATTTGTTTTTTGTACATATATGATCAGTGTTCAGCTTCCATCCCATCGATTTGGTTTTTGTTCATATGTGATCAGCGTTCAGCTCCCATTGGTTTGGTTTTTGTTCACATGTGATCAGCTTTCAGCTCCTATTGATTCAGTCTTTGTTCACATGTGATCAGTATTCAGCTCCCATCGGTTTGGTTTTTGTTCACTTGTGATCAGTATTCAGCTCCATTTGGTTTGGTTTTTGTTAACATGTGATCAGTAATCAGCTCTCATCGGTTTAGTTTTTGTTCACTTGTGATCAGTATTCAGCTCCCATCGGTTTGGTTTTTGTTCACTTGTGATCAGTATTCAGCTCCCATCAGTTTGGTTTTTGTTCACTTGTGATCAGTATTCAACTCCCATCGGTTTGGTTTTTGTTCACATGTGATCAGTATTCACCTCCCATCGGTTTGGTCTTTGTTCACTCTTGCTGAGCACTTTGCTCCCATCCTGTTGACAGAGATGAGGACATGCAGAGCGTGGCCAGTCTGATGTCCATGGGCAAAGCAGACATTGGCAACCTGGAGGACCTGGAGGAGGATGAGGAGGAGGACAACGGGGGTGAGGGGGGTCCGGAGGGTCGGCGCCAGCAGTTCAGCTTGGAGGTGAAGTCGTTCACCAGCAAAATGCAGCAGCTGGACTCACATGCTGGTAATCCTTTTGAGGAGGACGATGACTCTGGACTGCCTGACCGTCATCATCATTTTTATGATGATGATGACGATGATGCCTTGAATCCTTTTGGTGATTGCTTTGAGCTTTTTTTTTTTAGTTTTCTTTATTTGCTTTTGTACTGTTTGATTGTGATGAAACTTGCTAGTGGGAGAGAGTATGGGGAATAAGGAGATACCTTGATCCGGTAAAGTGTCAGAGTAATACTGTATGAAAACGAATAACTTTTTTGATATTACTCTTTTACATGATTATTCTTTTCTTTTTAACCCTGTGAATATAAATTCCACATATGTCAAACTGTTTTTTGAATCCATATTATGTATCCTGATTCTGATGTGAAAATTACAGTAAAAACTATGATAATAATAGAAATTGGCTGAAGAAGAAGAAAATAACAAACTGTGTTTGCATTTTGTATTCAGTTGTCTCTAATCAGCATGTCATGTAGCATCAGTTTAACAGATAACCTCCAAGGTTTTTAACACTTGAACTGTGGTTTGGATGACCCTTTTTTTCCAACTTGTTTGAGCATTCAAAACCTGAAGTGATTAACAACATAAATTAATATGATTTTTCAGTGAACAAGACAAAACTGATTGTCAGATGATTCATGTAGGTGAGCTTAAGGATGTAAATCAGACCACAACTTTTAGACATAATGATGAAAGTATTGACATATACAAACATGCATGCACTCCAACACTCACGTGCACATGCAGAAAAAATACTTGTATACTAAAATACCTATGTTTTCATACTTTTCTGTCCAGATGATAGCCCAGACTTGCTTAGCCAACAGTTAAAGGGAGGCAATTTCATTGTGAGCTGGATATCAAAATTTGATGATCTCTTTCATATTCTGAAAAGAAGTTATGAAGACAGTATTCTCAAACATAAATATGTGCATGTGCTAACACATTCACACAGAGTAAGGGTACTGGTACTCTTATACAGATATAACTTTGATACTTGCTATCCAGATAACTCATGCAGACATGCACTGACAGTGACCAGACATGCTTAGCTGACAGGTAAAGGGAGGTAATTTCACTGTGAACTTGGTCCATTGGTTTCACTTGAATTAGTCAGCTGAATGGCCAATGTGGACGACTTTTTTTGGGGTCTTTTCCCTTGCTTTGTAAATAGGGAGGAAATAGTTTTAAAAAAAAATTAAGGTTCTCTGAATGGAATCATTCATAAAAATGATTAAAAAAGCAAGAAATTAAAAAAAATCCTTTTTTTTTTGTTTTCTTACCCAGTCATACTTTCAAAGTTGCCAATCAGATTAGACAGAACAAAACAGTAGAGGACACACACACACACACACACACACACACAGAGAAAAAAATAGGTATACCATTCAGAAGATGATTGACTTCACAAAAAAAGCGGGGCAAAAAAAGAAAACGCACACACACACTTGCACACGCACACACACACACATGCATACTTACACACATACTTAAGTAAACAACATATCCAAATAAAAGTAACCACACATGCTGCAGTATTGTGCAGCCCATTCTGCATAGTAACATATGCGCTTACCCATGGGCACCCCCCCCCCCCCTCACACACACACACACACTGAGCTGTGTATCTAAGGAATATTACTAACTGTTTGAAAGGTTTCTGCAGCAAGTTTCATTGTAAAACAGTTTCATGCAGTGTTTGTAAGTATTTGTTATGTGTGCATCGTTCTTTGTATTTTGCTTTCCTTATTTGTTAATTGTTCTTATCTTCCTCTTGGGTGTATGCATTGTATATCAGTTGTGTATTTTGTTTCACTGTTTATATTATTTTTGCTTTATTTGCTTTATATTTTTATTTCATCTTCTATATAATTTTATTATAATTTATGTGTTTTTCCATTCAGTTTTATTTTGATTCTTTTCTTATAGTGCTTCTATTTATTTTGATTCTGTTGCAGTTTATTTCATGTCAGTTTTGTGTACTTTATTTGTGGAGTATTTTTTGAAAGACCTTTTACTCCTGTAGACATGGTTCATTATTGGCAACAAGTTCAGAGCATGTGCTATTATAATCCTTGCACGTATGTCACCAAGCCATGTTTATGCCTGTGCATGGATTGTGTTCACCAGAAACCATACTTGTAGCAAATTTGTTGCGTTCATGTACATTTTACAGGCAGTCCCAGTTTTTTGGTTGGTGTTATCTTATTGATGTCTTTGATATTGTTTGGTTTGTAACTCAATGGAAGTGTAGGGTGGGGTGGGGTGGGGGTGGGGTCTCACTGATAGCAGGAGGCAAGTTGTCATTGAACCTTATATGGTTTTGCATTAAGTATCAGTTCCATGCCTTGAAATAAGAGGCTGGAGAGTTTTCTTGACTGAAAGAGTTCCAGACTGGAGAGTTTTCTTGACTGCAAGAGTTCCGCTGCAGTCGCTGTCTTATTGAGAACGCGAGTCCTGGAGCCATGAAACTCACAGTTCAGATGTTTGAGGAAGCACACTGCACATATTTCTGTTTCTTGCACTCTGTTCTGTTATATTTTTTAGGTTGATTTCATCAAAATGGCTGTGTGTGGAAAACCATTACAAAGATCGATATCAGGATCTAACATAGATACAATCCATACAGTAGCCAGAATTACATATTTCTCATTATGTAGTGGCTAAATTTTGTAAGTGTGACTCAAGCCACATTCCTTACTTTACTTCTATTTGTGTAGAACTGTGTGTTATGTGCCTGCATAGATTAGTACTCTCTGCCTGCAGTGGTCATTATTTTTCTTCTGCTGCTTGTTGTACAGTGCATATACATGTATCTGCCAACTTGCAAAAAGTCAATTATAGTGTTTGTGATTCTGTAGTGAAAGGCATAGACATTAATGGCTATGCACTAGTCAGTTATTAAACAGGAACACATGATTGTGTCATACAGTGTGTCCAACAGTGTTATGTGACAGGGCAGTGTTTTCTGTGAAATATGTTCTCAAAATAATGAGATGAGCAGTATGAAAGACCCACAGATTAAATTTAGATCCTGTAACTGACAGCTGACAACTGAGTGTGAGACAGTAAGTGCACTGCATGGCTAACTTTGGAACAGAATTAGTCCTTGGTTGGTGTCTGACTGCCTGTTTTTCAGCCCCATTTCTGAAGGCTGTACATCTTGAGCTTCACAGCATAGTGCGGCCATTGTAGAAGTTAAGATTTCTCCATTTTCAGATTTTGAATTAAGCCGGTATTGTTGTCAGCCACATTCAGTTGTCGTATGAAGCGGGCTTACATGAAATGATTGGCACTGTTCAATGGCCCATGGTTGTGAAGTGAATTATTCCTTTGGACTCCTTGAGGACCACAGGGCCACAACAGCACTCTTTCAGTGGACACGGTTCTGGGCTGTCATCTTCAGTTTCCAGTTTCAGTATCTTTTTGGTTCAGTGACTCATGCTTGTAGCATGTCAAAACATGTTGCAGAAAAATGGAGCATGCTCCGAACAGAGAATACATATTACAGTTTTTAAATATATTTTGTTCAGTAGTATGTAACAGACAATTATAGAAAATATCAGAGATTGTTTCAGCCAGAAATAAAGTTTGAATTTCACGCGTGATATTGGCCTGGTAAGGTCAGAAGAAAGTGATTATATCCTGTGTTAAACTGTTTGCTGGTTTCCTGTTTAATGTTTTTTGGATGTATACATTTTGTCAGTATTTTGTTTCCAGTTATGTGTGTATGTTTGTGCAAAACTGTAGTTCTTTACAACTTTAATTCATTATGTTGTTTTTATTCTGGGGGGTAAAATGCCTTTGAATTGAATATTGTCAGTGAATGATTTACTCTTGAAGTTTTCTCTAATGAACTGGGACAATTATCTATATTACTGTCATATAAGGAATTTCATCTTCCATATTTACAAACATATATATATATATATATATATATATATATATATATATATATATATATATACAGATAGATAGATATAGAATAGATATTGATATGGATGGATTTATATATATAAATATATATATATATATATATATTAGATGTGTGTGTTTGTGTGTGTGTGTGTGTGCAATTATTCAGTCATTTGTTGTTGTTTTTATTTCTTTTAAAAAGAAAACCAAGAATGGTCAAGCATCCTATTTTATTTTCCTGTCTATTCGTTTACCATTTTTGATTTTTCAAATTTATTTTTCTAACTTTGTATGCTTGTTTAAAGTTTTGGATTTTGTTTATTTATCACAGCTGAAAGGAAAGCACCAATTTTTGAGAAAGTGAAACCAAAGAAGAGGCGAGCACCACCACCTCCCAATCCGTTTGGGTCAGACGAAGAGGAAGAGGAAGTGGAGAGCATTCCAAACCCCCCTTCTCAGCCTGAGAAATCTGTCAATCCATTTGAGGATTTGGAAGAGACTGAAGAACCCTCATCTCCAGGTGTTGGCAACCCGTTTGCAGAAGATGAAGATGAGGTGACTCATTTTTTAGTGATTTGGTTTTAGTAAGTAGTTGGTACTGGTTGAAAGGGTGTTGAATAGTTTGTTGGCTGCTTTTGGATACGTGTAATGAGCATTCTTTGTGTTCATTGAGTTTGTATATCTTGATTGTGTGGTTCCTTGATTGAGTGGCTAGTCTTTCCACAGCCATTAGATTCCATAACTCTGGAAAAGTTTTGGTAGGGATGATTAAAAACAAATGATACTCAGACAAATGTCTTGGTAGTGGTGACAAAAAAACCTTGATACTCTCAGACTTCTGATGGGGTTCAGACGCATTGTCTCCCTGTCATCAGTCCATAACTCTGTATCTCTGCTCTTCTGTGGCTGGTATCATGTTCTGAAGTTGCTAACATCAAAAGTTTTGTTAATGGTATGCATGACACTTCTTTCTTTTCGTTTTAATAACCCAAGGAGCTAACATGAAGTATTGACTTCAGTATCTCCACATAGAGTTTCAACGATTTTGAATACCAACATTCACATATGCAGATCTTAAACTGTCAAGACAAAAGCAATTTGCTTTGATGTTTCATTATTGTTCTGCGTTCACTCGTATGCACACGAGTGGGTTTTTACGTGTATGACCGTTTTTACCCCGCCATGTAGGCAGCCATACTCCGTTTTCGGGGGTGTGCATGCTGGGTATGTTCTTGTTTCCATAACCCACCGAACGCTGACATGGATTACAGGATCTTTAACGTGCGTATTTGATCTTCTGCTTGCATATACACACGAAGGGGGTTCAGGCACTAGCAGGTCTGCACATATGTTGACCTGGGAGATCGTAAAAATCTCCACCCTTTACCCACCAGGCGCCGTCACCGTGATTTGAACCCGGGACCCTCAGATTGACAGTCGATGTTTCATTAAAAATTGATCCAATTTGTTGCCCGACAGATTCCTTTGTGGTCAAAGGGAAGCAACTTTGTTTCTTTGGAGTTCTAAGCAATTATTGGGAATATTTAGAAAGCTTTGAAAAAACTCCCCAGATTAAATTGGCTTTAATCGGAAGGTTTTCATTTGTGTAAAGCTCCAGTACTTTTGTAGACTAAATGTTGATATTTTGTTTTTAGAGAATGCGTAGAACTTGTCAAGTCAAACAGACAATCACAACAGCATGTCCTCTAAAAAGCAGTAGATTTTCAGTGATGGAACCAGCCAGAGCAGATATGTTTGATTTTTTCTTTTGATTTTTTTCTTTGGTGCTGAATGGTGTGAGATTCTGTGTTAATAATGCGTCATGAATGTCTGTACTTTATACTGATTTAAGTATTTTTTTGTCAGACATAATTAAAAGTTTTACCCCAAGTGAAAGCAGGGAGGGGGCGGGGGGGGGGGGGGGGGGGGAATCCAGAAATAGTCTTGAAAAATGAGAAAAAGAAACAAAAATCATTTGAGGAAAAACTCTTTTTGTTGCAGTATATAAACTCACTGACATGTTTTTGATGGCGTACATAGAAGGTCAGTTATTGAGTTAACCTTATCATCTTAACTTACAAACCAAATAACTCCATCCCCCCCCCCCCCTTTTTTTTTTCCCTCCAGCAGCAAAAAGAAATTAGCTCCGTGAACAAAACGCAAGACGACTCCATCCTCGAAACACCAGCCACCAAGCCCCAACCCAAGAAACGTCTGGGTGAGCCCAAGTTTTCCACTCTGCCTGCTAAAATGTCCAGCAAAAATTCTGATGGAAAATCGAGCCGTAACAAGTTCAACCTGTCGCTGAAGTCGTCGCAGTCGGCAGTGGAGCGGCCAATCTATGAAGGAACCCCTCCAGCCACACCTGAAGAGGAAAAGACGCCAAACCTGGTCAGGCCTATCACTCCACCGGCAGTGTTCAGCATGGATGATTCGATCAGTTCTGTGGAGAAGTGAGTTGTGGTTTGAAGGTTATTTTGATTAGTTGATAAAATAATTTTTTTTTTTTTTTTTTTTTTTTTTTTTTTTGTAACTGCCAACAGTGTTCAGCATGGATAATTCAAAAGCTTTTTTTTTTTTTTTTTTGGTAATTGCCGACATTGTTCAGCATGGACGATTCGATCAGTTTTGTGGAGAAGTGAGTTGTGGTTTGAGGGTTATGTTGATTAGTTGATAAGATAAAAGCTTTTTTTTCTTTTTTTTTTTCTTTCTTTTTTTGTAACTGCAAACAGCATTCAGCATGGATAGTTCAAAAACTTTTTCTTTTCTTTTCTTTTTTTTTTTAATTGCCGACATTGTTCAGCACGGATGATTCGATCAGTTCTGTGGAGAAGTGAGTTGTGGTTTGAAGGTTTGTTGATGCTTGATAAAATAAAAGCTTTTTTTTTTTTTTCCACTGCCGACAGTGTTCAGCATGAATGTTTCAGTCAGTTCTGGTGAGAAGTAAATTATGGTTTGAAGGTTATTTTGATGAACTGATAATTAAAGAAAATTTGTTCAGGACGTTTGTGCTAATGTGTAATTTACAACACAAGGACGCACTTATGTACTCATGTATGAGACGTAAAGTTAAGTTGATGTAAGTATGGATAACATGATAACTTGGTTCACATTTTCTTTTCCTTTTTTTTTTTTTTAAATTTTTTTTTAGAAATGTGTACTCTATATGATGGACTAGAAGTTTTACAATCACATTCCTTTTTTTGTTGTTGTTATTTGATTCTTTTTTGGAAGAGGAGAAATGTAATATGTTCACCAAACAAATGCTTGTTTTTATTGTCTTTGACCCCAAACCCCCTTAAGAAAAAGAAAAGAAAAAAAAGTGCTGTTTATCTCAAATGTCATGTACTTAAAAATATCTGCTTGTTTTTATTGTCTGAGAAAATAGTGCTTGTGATATATATTTGAGACAAGGTCCCAGTGGTTGACCCCCCCGCCCCTTCCTGGTTAACCACCCCCCACCCCTCCTCCTCAACACATAAAAAAAGAGAAAAAAGAAGATGTATGGTTTGACCATGCTGTTCAGATCTGGAGCTGAAGGACAGGCATCTGGAGACTTGAGCCTCAGTTCCACTGCCGAAGACTTGACTGCTTCCCAGGTCAGTGCTAACATTGAGGCATGGATCTTTGTTTGCCCCTGGTATGTTTTCTCTCATCTTGATGTGTTCTTTGTCAGGTGGGACATTACTAACTTGGTGTGTGTGTGTGTGTGTGTGTGTGTGTGTGTGTGTGTATCTATCTATCTATCTCTGCTGCTGTCCTGACTATGTGGACTAGAATTTCATTATAGTGGAGAGAGTCTTGCCCAAGTAAATCACAACTCTCTTGGCCAAGAGGGATTAAGACAGTCTTGGGATTGTCCCCAAAGGCCAACTAGCCCCTAAGGCTGCTGCATTAAAAGCCAGTGCAATCTTGCCTTCTTGTTCTAGAGTCAGTCCTCCACAAAAGACTAAGCTGTGAATTAATTCCCATTGCAGTGGAGAAACCTTTCACCATACAGCTCTCGCTTTGCTGTTGGCTTTTGATTTTGTCTGGAATGCTTACAATTTTTTTTTTTCTGTGGTGGAGTTGTTAAGGTTCAAAATGTTTATGTTAGAGGCATAACGATGTGCCTCTCTTTTTTGGCTTCTTGGTTGTATTCTGTTCAGCTGATTGTGAATATCCCATGGTAAAGGATGTTTAACAAAGTGAAGAGCTTTGGAGTCTCCAGTTCACTGAATTTTGGCACACACAAAAATCTTTCTGCTGACTTTTTCGGTCTTTCAACAATCCACCAAATTTTTTTTTAAGGATAACAGGATCTTTTACCTGTTTATTGTTATCTTCAGCATGCACATGCACACAAAGAGGGTTTGTGAACTAGCAAGTCTGCACATCTGTTTAACATGCACTGGTGGGTCCAGTCCAGGATGCCCAGATTGGAAGCCCAGCCCCAATGGCAGGGCAAAAACGGTC
Source organism: Babylonia areolata (assembly GCF_041734735.1). Taxonomy (NCBI): domain Eukaryota; kingdom Metazoa; phylum Mollusca; class Gastropoda; order Neogastropoda; family Buccinidae; genus Babylonia; species Babylonia areolata. The sequence goes on from NC_134896.1 coordinate 27,557,072, forward strand.
ATATACATAAAAGCCCTTTCATACATATGACTGAATATGGGAGCTGCAACCCACAACCTGCAGAAGAAGAAGAAAGTCCAGTGCTTTAACCACTTGCTTATGGTGCAGGCCTGTGTTCAGCTTAGAGTTTAGGAGGAATGCGGCAGAATGGTTAAGACACATATCTGCCAATACAGTGTCCGTGAGGGTCTGGGTTCAAATCCCTGTCTGACCCTTTCTCCCAAGTTTGACTGGAAAATCAAACAGCATCTAGCCATTCGGATGACATGATAAACTGAGGTCCCATGTGCAGCAAGCACTTGGCACACTGAAAAAGAACCCATGGCAGCAAAAGGATTGTCGTCTGACAAAATTCTGTAGAAGAAATCCACTCTATTGGTACGTACACATATATATGCACACGCACTCAAGGCCTGACTAAGTGTGTTGGGTTATGCTGCTGGTCAGGCACCTTCCCAGCAGATGTGGAGTAATGTATTTGGATTTGTCTGTACGCAGTGATACATTGAGAAACGGAAATAAAAGAAGAAGGAAGTTCACCGCTCTAACCACTCGGTTATGATGCAGGCCTATGTTCAGCTTTCAAAAAAAAAAAAAAAAAGAAAAAAAGAAGAGTTCAGTAATATTTGGAATTCTTAGCGTAAGGATCATGGATCAAAGTAGAGGTAAATGACAGGCTGGAGCTGTGTTGTCGTGGTTTAACTGTTACTGGGGAGTGCTTCACTAGCTGGAGTGATCTGGCCTAGATATTGCGAAATAAAGGTCCTTTTAAAATTCCTTTATTTTTTTTAAGGGATAGAATGAATGTTTGCTTCTTCTTGCAGATTCCCACCATTAGTGACAAGAATCAACAGATGATTGTGATCAGTATCAGTATCAGTAGCTCACTCAATGGAAGGAAGGGAGGAAGGTACAGCTTGACAGCGAGGGGTCCTGGATGCATGTTTTTGTTTGTTTTTTTTCCTCAAGGCCTGACTAAGCATGTTGGGTTATGCTGCTGGTCAGGCATCAGCTTAGCAGATGTGGTGTAGCGTATATGGATTTGTCCGATTGCAGTGATGCTTCCTGAACTGAGCTGAACTGCACGTTGTTTTCAGGGCGAGTCCTCTGTGTCCAAGCCCAGCAACACTTCAGAGGAGCTGCTGGAGTGGTGTCGTGAGGTGACTGGTGGGTACCGGGGGGTGCGCATCACCAACCTCACCACCTCCTGGCGCAACGGCCTGGCCTTCTGTGCTCTGATCCACCACTTCCGACCTGACCTCTTGTGAGTTTGTACTCTGTTGCGTTGTTGTCTTTGGTGTGTTTGGTTGCTTGGTTTATTTGTGTGTGTGTGTGTGTGTGTGTGTGTGCATGTGCGTGTGTGTGTGCATGCATGTGTATGTGTGTGCATGTGTGTGTGTGTTTGCAGTTTGTGCTGAAATGTTGCTTGGAATAATTTTTGTGACAGGAAGTTTATTTTTGTACACTGAACAGAGGATACATACAGAACCTGGTATTTTATCTGAAACAGATATTCATTCACTTATGTATGCACACTCATCAAACATACCCCAAACCCCTGTTTTAGATGGTAATGTGTAAAATAAAAAAAAGACTTTTGCAGCATCTGAGTTTATGTTGTTAAGCAGTTGTTCATTTCATTTTTGGGCTTTATTCTATTCTTTACAGAGATTTTGACAAGTTGAACCCCCATGACATCAAGGCCAATAACAGAATTGTAAGTGAAATGATTATTTTCACTGTGAAGTTTTCTTTTGGTGAGAATCTGTTATTTCATCAGAAATTTTAAACATAATCTGTTTCTTCTTAAGTTCATTGTGAATTTTAAGGGAATCTGTTTTATTTCACCATGAACTTAAAAGGGGGATGTTTTCTTTCATTATGAATTTTACTTTGTCACATCACTTTAAAGGGAATCTTTCTTCCATTTTATTTTGAAGTTTAAAAGGAATTGCCTTGTTCATTGTTAAACATTTGTTGTGTTAGATCTTTGATGGTGTATGTGTGTTGTTAGGCATTTGATACTATATGCCTGTGTTGTTTAGATCTTGTATGCTGTATGCGTGTTGTTAGGCATTTGATACTGTATATGTGTGTGCTGATAGATCTTGTATGCTGTATGCGTGTTGTTAGGCCTTTGATACTATATATGTGTGTGTTGTTAGATCTTTGATGCTGTATGTGTGGTGTTGGGCATTTTCCGCTATTTGTGTAAGTTGTTAAATCTTTGGTGCTGTATGTCTGGTGTTAGGCCTTTGTTACTGTATGATTTTGTTGTTAGGTCTTTGACATTGCATGTGTGGTGTTTGGCCTGTGATGCTATTTGTGGGTGTTGTTAAATCTTAGATGCTGAATATATGTTCTGTTAGGGATTTGTTGCTGTATATGTGTGTCGTTTGGCCTTTGAAGCTGTATATGTGTGTTGTTGAGCGTTTGATGCTGAAAATGTGTGTGTTGTTAGGCCTTTGATGCTGTATGTGTATGTTGTTATGTGTTTCATGGTCTGTGTGTGTTGTCAAGAGATTGACGCTGTATGTATGTTGTTAGGCTTTGATGCTGTGTATAAGTGTTGTTTGTCCATTGATGTTGTATATGTGTGTTGTAAGGCCTTTGACACTGTATGTTTGTGTTGTGAGGCTTTTGCTGTATATTTATGTGTTGTTTGGCATTAGATGCTGTATGTGTGTGTTATAAAGCCTTTTATGCGGTGTGTTTGTGCATTTTTACTAATGTTAGGTGTTTGATGCTGTGTGTAAGTGTTGTTTTTTGTCTTTTGATGTTTTATATGTGTCTCGTTTGGCATTTGATGCTGAAAATGTGTGTGTTGTTAGGGGTTTGATTGTGTATGTGTGTGTTGTTAGGTCTTTGACACTGCATGTGTGTTGTCAGGCATTTGACGCAGCAGCCACATTGGGCATCCCCAAGGTGATCGAGCCGTCAGACATGGTGATGCTAGCGGTGCCGGACAAGCTGTGCGTTATGACCTACCTGCATCAGCTGCGCTCCTACTTCACCGGCCAGGCCCTGGAGGTCATCCAGATCGGCACCAACTCCAGCGAGAGCACCTACACCCTGGGGGAACGCGATGTGGACGATGAGAAGCGGGTCTCCGAGGAGATGTACGGGCGGAAGGAGAAAGCCCCGAGTCCTCCCAACCTGCGAAAGATTTTGGTTCCGGGCCTGTCCTCCCCGTCCAGTGAAGCGAGCAGTGATAACGGGCAGAGTGCAAAGATGTCAGATCGGGAAAGCTCACCGGTAAGTGTGCCCGCCGATGTGGAGCAGGAAATCCAGTCAGCAAAGGCGGTAGCCACGTCAACACCATTGAAAGGGATAGTGTCTGAAACAGACACTCCTGAACCTCAGGCAGAACCTGTGGTTGTGTCTGAACCAAATGCAGAACCATCACTTGAATCTGAACCAAAAACAGATACTTTACCTGTTTCCACACCAGAAGCGGAATCCGTGTCTGTGTCCAAACAGAAACCAGATTCTTCGGCTGTTTCCAAACCGCTGACCCAAAACCAGTCAGCAGACTCTGTGAGTCAGCCGTCACCACCACCAGCAACAACCACCAACAAGAAACGTAGAGCTCCAAAACCACCCCCACAACAGCAGCCAGGGGCAGAGGGAGAAAAGCCCAAACTGATGACACGCAAACAGCTGATGAATCCTTTTGATTCTGATGATGACGATGATGCAAATGCGAAAGTTGAGGAGGCCAGATCAACTAGTCAACCAGCAGCTTCGGCTGAGAGGTGTGTGTTTGCAGTTTTATGCTACTAATACAGTACAACAGCTATGGCAGCAGTATAAGAAAACATATACATTTGCTTGCAAACATATGTGCGGGACACACAAACACACACACACATACACAAACACACACAATACACACACACACACACACACAATACACACACACACACACATATATATAAAAGTATATATAAATATTATATATATATATATATATATATATATATATATATATATATATATATATATATATATATAAAGAGAGAGAATAGCCACTTGCAAACTTCATGTAGTCATGTAGAGGTGCAGAAAAATGTGCAGTATTGTACAAAACCTGTGTGAAATAAAAGAGGAGTATAATTTCTTGACAGATGTGTTAGATACAATAATTTTGTTGTTGTTGATCAGTATGAAGTGTGAACTAACAAACTTTGGTTATAGTCTAGGCATATTTCAGTTTCATCTTGAAGGAGGTGTCAAAGTGTGTGATTTGTATACACTACACCACATCTGCTTTTAAAAAAAAAGAAAAAAGAGCTGGGTTGGGATGTGGGGGGAGGGAGGGGGGTGGGGGGATTCTTGATCTATGCATTGACACAACGCTCTGGTTAGCCTCGTCAGGGCTTGATAGCCCATCAAATGTTGATATGTGGTGTGTTGGATCCCTTCACTGAACATTTTGCTTCTGGCGTTTGGTGATGTTTAATTAAGAAGAATACATTATTAAATCCAGAAGACTGTTATTTTATCACCAGTGATCACAGTAATCATTGTGTGTGATATGTTCCAGGTCACCAATGAAAGCTGCATCTCCAGTTAAAGATGTGAGTTAACAGGACATGTGGGGGATGGGAGGTGTGTGTGTGTGTGTGTGTGTGTGTGTGTGTGATTGTGTAGGGAGGTGTGTATGTGTGTGTGGGTGTGTGGTGACTGATTACATGAGAACACTCTTTTGGTCTAACCATTTATGTTCTCTCCTTCACTCAGGTGAAATGTCACTCCTTGATCCAGAATGTCACTATCAAGTTGGGAAATAGTCATGAACAGTATTTCTTTCACAATGCAAAGATGATATAGCAAGAAGTTTTTTTGCTGTCATCCCTCATGGAAGGTCATGGTCATGGCTTGTGTGTATATACTGTACATGTGTATTGAATTTATGTGTGTGAATTTGTGTGTGTTTGTGTGTGAGCATGCATGCGCGCTTGTATGCATGAATACATACTGTAAAGTTTGGTCTATAAACCACAACTTTATCTCCCAGCTTCAACCTCTGCGGCTTATACAATGATGCGGCTTATTTGAGGATTTTAATGATCCCAGGAGTGTCACGTTCCATTCTAAGCTTCCCTTCCAGTTCAGCTCACCGAAATCATGATTTCTGTCCATTGCTGTTCACGATTTAAAAATCAAATCTGCACACATTAAAGCCTTGAGATCAGCATTCAGGTTTACTCTTCTCAAGCGCACACCCACATCATGCTGAAAACGCAATGAAATGCCTATGATGCAGCCTTCAAATTGAAGGCAGTCGACCTAGCAGACGACAGTGCAAGCGATGAACCAGCAGCAACCTCCACCTTGTGTTCATGTTCATTTTCAGTTTCAGTATCAGTAGCTCAAGGAGGCGTCACTGCATTTGGACAAATCCATATACGCTATACCACATCAGCCAAGCAGATGCCTGACCAGCAGCGTAACCCAACGTTCATGTTCATCAAGTGAAAGTGAGGCTGAAGTCAGTGACAAGATAGCGGAGAAAGCTGCGCTGGTTCTCTTCAACTCGGACACTGAAGACGAAGATTTCAGTGGATTCAGTGAGCAGGACGACGTTGAATAAATTTAACTATCCCTAAATTATGGATCTTATTTTCGTTGTGTTTATTTTTTGTGTGTGTGTGTGGCACTAGCAGTATTTTCGCTTGCTTTTCTTTGTGTTGTTTCCGCTTGTGTTTATTTCATAACCTAAAGTATTGACAGCTTTTTTGTAGTATCGGTATGTGTTCCAGTACCGGTAATAAGTGCGGCTTATAAGCCAGTGTGGTTTATGTGTGTATGAAGTTAAATTTTTTCAAAATTTAGTGGGTGTGGCCTTATATACCAGTGCACTCAATAGACCGAACTTTACGGTACGTGTTCTTTCAGTATGATAAACAAGAACTGTAACCATGACCATGTTGGCTTATGTCAGGCTATCAATCCTCTTTCCCGACATGATGAGCTGAAAGAACGAGCGAAACAGTTGCTGGAGAGAGCACGGAACGAAACGCAAGCTGGACGCAGCCCTGTTACCTCCCCTGTATTAGAATCCCAGTCTGCAAAGAGCGCTTCAGCCACTGCCATTGATACCAAGGTGCTGTTGATGCTTGTTATTTTGTGTGCTGTAGCTTATCTCTATCAGATTACCATTTTACGTGCTGTGGCTTATCTTATTAAATCCAAAAATATAAAGCATTGTTTACTTGTCTGTTTATCGCAAGTTATGTTGATTAGCAGATAACAGCTAAAGGCATCAAAAGCTTTCATTTTGATAGGTGATAGGTGACTTCAAAATAAAGAAAGTGTGCCTGAGCTACTTTTCTTTTTCTTCAATCTGTCCTGTCACACAGCTGTATCACTGTTCAGCCTCTATTGTATTGGCCTGTATTGCATTGTGTCATGGTTTTGGTCAGACTTGAGATGAATCTATTTATGGTATTTTTTTTATGTAAAATGTGTGAAATTGTTCAGTTTGGAAACTTTGGCCTTTGGAAGTTACAGGACATGTGTGATAGGGATTCGAGCGTTGCACTCTTGTCTCCAGGAGGAAGAGAGGCAGAAGAAGCTGAGGGAGAGAGCAAGAGCACTGCTGGCAGAGGCTCGAACCTCGCAGGACACACCTGAGACAGCGGAAGCGACAGACCAGCAAAGCCAGGATTCTTCCAGGTCCGCGTCTTTGGAGCCAGGTAGGCAGGAGAGCTGTGGATTGAAGCTGTTCACTTGGGTGAAAGCTAACTTATTATTTTGTTGTGTGTGTGTGTGTGTGTGTACACATTTATATGTATGCATGTTGTGTGTGTGTGTGTATGTGTGTGTGTGTGTGTGTGTGTGTGTGTGTGAATGCATATGCAAGCATGCACATGTGCATGATATGTGTGTGCATGTTGATGTGTTCATCCAGATGCTTGGGATATTTCAGTCATGCACTTTTTTTTACAGGCAATTGCTCCTGCTTGTGTTTGATTTAGTTTAATTTGTGTGCTAACAGTTTACTGTTTTACACTTTTTAGGGGAAGTTTGAGTGGAGTTGTGAAATTTATTTTGCATCTGACAGGTCGTCATTGTTTCTTGGTCAGATTCTTGCATATTTTGATTGCAGCGTGCTTCTTTTTTTTTCTTTTCTTTTTTTCCCTCCTACTTTTTATTGCAAAGAATTTTATTTTTTGTTTGAATTATTTCCCATTGCAGTAAAAAGTCGAGAAAAAACAACCACAGAAAAACACACTCTTCTAATACAAACTGAATTGATGTTGTGTTGTCATTATGGCACATGTTTTGTTTTATGTTTAGGTTTACGTGTAGCAGAAAACTCTCATTTTTTTTTTCATTGCCTTTTTGTTTTGTTTTTCTTTGTGTGTTTGCATTTGTGTGTCAGTTCTGTCTGTCTTGTTTACTGCATTAGAAATGTAATTGTGTTTTCATTCATTTTTGTTGAAGACTCATCATCAGTGGTAGTGTTGGAAATGTCATGGATCAGATCATAGCGTATACCAGCCACAGCCACATATGTTGATGAAATATGGACTTCATGCTTCACCTTTTTTTGCAACTTTACACACTACTCCTCTTTATTAAGCTGTTCGTTATTTCACTTGCTTATTTATGTTTCATTGGTTTTGTTGGGAAGATGTTCAAGGCTGTGAATGCTGCTAGAAAAAAGTGTATCAGCTTGTACTTTTATGTCAAAGTAGTCAGCAGTGAAGAAATTTTATATGGCATGTGATCATATGTTTCTGTTGAGTGAATCCAAAGGTATGTTCAAAGAAAAAAGCAAAAAGTGTATTTGTGGATGAGTGGGCAGGGGTGAGGGGGCATGGGGGGAGGTGATGGGGTGGGGAGGTGGGGGGGGGGGGGGGGACAACAAAATAATGCAATTGGTCTCTGATTCTACTTTCCTGAAGTCCTTCAGGTTATATATTCAGTATATCTTAATAGGAATTGTCTCCGGGTGTCTTTCTTTACTGATATTTGGAAGGAATGATGTCCCCTGAGAGCAAAATCATAAAAGAGAAGGATAGCAAAATAAAACAAGAAGAAAAAAAACAACAACAAAAAAAAGGGATTGGTTGACAGGTGTGAAGAGAATCAGTTGTTTGCCTTAAGTATTTTTCAAACTGATATGTAAGTATTCATTCAAAGAGAAAATATAGCGCTCAGTTGTGCCACACCCACTTAAAGAGACAGTGCTGGTAATCTGGAATCTGTTGTCAATGCTTTTTCATGAATTCTGAGTGCTATTTTGGATTATTCTTGCAGTGTTCAAACTGGGATATCTGTAGAGCAGAAAACACAAATAAGTTTTGGAATGGTAAAGCATGTGTGGAACTTTGGATTCATGCGAGCAGGAACACAGATTATGTCTTGCTACATTGAAGTGTGTTTAGTGCTGTCCAATGATAACTGGTTGTTGTGTTGCCTTTGGTGTGTGTGTGTGTGTGTGCGTGCGAGCAGAATCACAGATCATAAGATGTGCTTTTTTCAAGTGTGTTGGTGTTGTCCAATGATAACTGGTTGGTGTGTGTGTGCACATTGGGTTGTCAAGCACTGGCTTTCAGAGCCTATCATCTGCGATGTGGGCTGCGTTTTCTCAGTGGTAGGTAACCATTGCATGTCCCTTCTTGGCTCTTGCCCCATGCAGAGGCACCACAATTGTCTCAGAAATGAAATAGATATGAAAGAAATGAGACTCAAGAATTTCAAGTACATATAGAAGGAAAGGAAGAAATTGCTTTGGAGAGTAAGGGCACATTTGTGTGCAGCACAGTAATAATCCCCAAAGATCTTTGAATTAAGAGCAAAGACGGAATAAAACCCAAACAAGAACAGAAAAAGCAGTTTCTCACAGATTTGACTTGTCTCCTAAATTTTCTCTCACTAAAAGAAACACCGATGAAAAAAATTTCGGAGGTGGTTGTCACATTATTTAAATAAACATCGATTCACCCACTTCCTGTCAAAAACCACATCCAGACATCTCCACTAAATGATGTGGTCATATTTTGATTTCAGTATGTTCTTTCCAGCCGATGCAGAGTATTACACTATGAAGCACAGTCATTTCCAGCTGATGGTTTGTTAGTTTGATTTCCTGTTGTTTGGATTTGTGTGGACAATTGTGGTGCCAAGGTTTTCATTCCTGTGGCTTGGGGTTGTGGTGGTGGTCACTGTGCCAGCCTCCTCATCGCCATGATGTATATGTGTGTATTTGTCACTCGTGCCTTTGTATATATATATTAGTAGTGATTTTGACACATGGTAGCAGATGAACTTAACGACTGCTGCTATTTTGACTACCATTTCTACTGCTGGTAACAAAAACTTCAAAACATCAATTATTTTCAGTGTCAGTAATCATCATTTGTGTTATTAGATATGTAATAATGTTATATACATTATTATGATTTATACTATGATAAAGTATAACAATCATGTAATATCATATAATGTAATGTAATGCATAACATATCAACAATAACACTAATCTGTAATCTTGTGTGCATAGATAGCAGTAACGATGACAAAATGACTTGCAGTTAATAGTGGTGATGCTGCTGCTGTTGATAACGTTGTTGACAAGTACAAGAATGAGGAGGGGCAAAAAGAAGAAGAGAAGGCAAAAAGCTCTTTTTTATGGGTAGGATGAGTACTCCAAAAATAGAATATTGTTTATTCAGTGTGTGGTATTGGGTTTTTCATTTTGTAAATTTGAATCCTTGTACTGTACAATTAATGCATTCACACAACTTTAAACTCTTGTTTTTACTTATTTGATGTATATGAAAATAAACTATGCTACTTAACCTACTGATTTTTTTTTAAATGTCGTTTTTTATGATATTTTTGCCAAGTAGAAAAAAAAATTGTTTAAAGAAAGTTAATGCCAGAAGGTAGCAAATTGTTTCTATGGTTTCTTTTAGAACGTAATGTGTTTGATCTCTGAAAATTATTTTCAGATAATAAATTGGCAGAAAACGAATTGTGTAAATAGGAACTGTTCATTTACTGGTTGCTCTCTCTCTCTCTCTCTCTCTCTATATATATATATATATGAAAAGAACATTTCCTGGTCACACCATATTCAGTAAATAATAAAGTTCACAGACTGGCTGCATCAAATTTTTGACATTGGCTCACATTAATGTTCCAGTTCTCAGTTTTTGTTGTTGATTTTCTTCATTCTTTCTGTCAAATATCCATTTTCAGCATTCACACTGGATGTATTTCTTCCATGTTTATGTATATTGTATACATACACACTTAATGCTGTGTATTACACCAGCAGTTTTGACAGAATAAAATTGTATTCATTTATTTTGTATCATTATTTACGTTATGTATGTTGTACTAGCAGTGAACGGTTCACTCTACATCAAACAAAACAAAATATAAGTAACACCATCAGCAGCCATGTTAACAGCAACTAACTACAAACAGCAACAGAAAAAGTCAGAAATGACTAATTATTTTGTAGATTTTATTTTGCATTAAAATAACGTTGTACATATTAATAAACCTGTTGCACAGTTTGTTACCATGAGGTAGTCTAAATACTATTTAACTGACAGCAGAACATCATAAAGTAAACATTTAACATCTAACATTTCAGAATTAACAGTTTAAATAATCACTACGTTTTTGTGTGAACACTTGCTGAAAATGGTAAAGTGTGGAATTAATTTGTTGTTAGTGTCTTTTGTTTAAACAATATCAGATGTAGGAGAATGGAAATCCTTCAGTGTGTGTTGAATCCATAGTATGATTGTCAGTTGTGTTTGACTATAACCATCAGAACAGCAGAGGTGACAACTGCTGTTGCGACTATCTGGGCTAGAATTTGAATATAGTGGAGAGTGTCTTGCCCGAGTTACATCCCCACTCTCTTGGCCAAGAGGGCTTCAAGACAGTTGGTGCTTGGATGGTCCTCAAGGCTACAGCACTAACAGCCAGTGCAATCTTTCCTCCTGGTTTGAGAGTTATAGTCCTTCACAAAAGACTGAGCTTTAAATGAAATACCATTGCAATGGAGAAACCATTGATATACAGCTCTCACTTTGCTGTTGGCTCCCATACCCTTTTGTTGAGTCCCCTTCACACCAGTTGCTGATGCTTGTGTGTTTCCCTGTGACACCAGATGTGGTTGTCGATGGAGTTTGTGTTCACAAAGCAGATTGTGGACGCCGAGTAGAGGAGAGTAAATTGGACTGAGAGGGAGGTGGTAGTGGGTAAAGAGGGAGAGAATGAAACAAATTTTGACAGAGAGAGAGAGAGAGAGAGAGAGGGGAGGGTGGTGGGGGGTGGGGGGTTGACAGATACAAAGAATTATGTTTTCACACTCACACACCAAAAAACAAAACAAAACAAAAGACAACAACAAAAACAACTCCACACTCACACACACACACACACACACACACACATGTACACATACATGTTCACACAAACATACATATAAGGGAAGTGTACACATATTTTGTACTTATGAACGAACATCATATAACTGATTATGAGAAAATATTTTTTTCAAAGAAGAATACTTGTGTATGAGAGATGCATAATTTTGTTCATGCTGGTAACATTTATGTAATATTTATGCACAATTGTCAGATATTGAATTCATGCATTGCTGTCAAATGTGTTAGTTACTTTGCTTTATACTTTCAGAGACAGATGAAGGCGAAAGGAAAAGGACACTTGTGTATCTTGATTATTTGTAGTTGTTAATTTGATGTTCCTCACATGTTTAGTAGATTGTAAAGGTTCAGAAAGATTGGGTTAATATGTTACTTTTAAGTGGAGGAAGGCACACTGTTTCACAGACAGAAAGGCAGACATATAACCAAATGCATGCATGCATACACACACACACACACACACACACACACACACACACACACACACATTTTCTCTTTCTCTCTTTTGATCTCTCTCTCTTTATCTCTCTTTAATCACTCTCTCTCTCTCTTGCTAATTTCTGCATATGCACACACACACACACACACGCACACACGCACACACAACACATGCACCCCCCCACCCACCCACCCTCCCCTGTACCCTCCCCTCTCCACCCCCACACACATGCACTTACCCTTACCCCCACAACAGAGCGGTGGAGATGAGAGGGGAAGAGAAAAAGATGACTGCAGTCACTAACAGTGTGTGTGGTGGTTGTCTGACAGAGCTTCAGACGAACGGGGCCGTGGCTGACAGTGGACAGGCTGAGGTTAAGCTGAAGCGACTGTCACTGGTCAAACCAAAGATACCAACGCTGGGGTCCCCTGCTGTCATTGACACCACCATAGAAGTGGAAAGGGTCAGTTTAATAATAATAAAAACAACAACAACAACAACAGAAAAAACAAGAAAAAACCCCCAACTCATTTGCATGTTTTGATTCATACACATTTGCCTATATGAAGGTATGCACATACCCACACGCTTGCACATGCAGATGCTCATGAGAGTTTACACACACACACACAGAGACACACACACACACACACACAGACACACACACACACACACACACACACACACACATGCCATGCAAAACACATATACATACGTACACACACATGAATATTCACATGTACATGGACACATTCTTCAAATATCTGTATCAGAGAGAATAAAGAATGCAAAAAACAACCACCAAAAAAAAAGAATGCATACATATATGCACATGCATGTGCAGACCATCTCCCCCCATCACAGTGATAAAATGAATATAAATCAGTTTTATTTCAGAACACCCCAGTGTAATGTGTAAGTTGATAAACAACAACTGACTTACATGATGCAAAAACGAAGAGAACAACATCAGATGCGTCATGCACTGGTCAAAGGGAGACAATTCTGATTCGCCCACATCTCCTGGAATAGTTGCTGCTAACGGTTTTAACAGGTGATGAATAAACGAAAGAATGAATAAAAAGATAAATGAAACTCCAAATAAACTTCAGGTAGATTGTGCAGAGATGTTTTGTTTATTTGTACAGCTTAAAAAAAAGAAGATCCATTTTGCATCCTTACATGATCGGACGTAATGTAATCCGCTTGATTTGATTTGATTTGTGTTTTGCAGGAACAAGGAGTGGAAAGGACTTCACTCGTGGAATCACAAGGTATACTCCTTTAACCCCATAGTCATGCATATATCTATCATGAAAAGGCGGGGGTGGGGGGGGTGGGGGTGGGGACAACAAAGGAGAAAAACACTGTAATTGAAAACAAAAACAAATTATTTAGGATTCTGTACTCAACAGTGAATGTGAATAAAGGATTCCTTTGCTTGTGAATCAGTAATAAAAAAGAATATTACAGTTTGGATTTTTTTTCTTTTTTTGTTTTGCTTTGTTAATTGTTTTGTTGAATGTTTATTCATTTGTTTGTTCAGTGGTAGCCTTAATCTAAAGACAACGTTTGTTTTAACAGAAAGTCATATATGAGGAAATAGAGTGAAAAAGAAATGTTTGTCCAAAATTACAAAAAAACAAAAAACGAAACAAACAACAACAAAAACAGTCAAACAATCTTTGGACTCTGTTCAAGAATGGATCGCCTTGTTTATAAAGCAAATTGTGGAATACAACAAAAGTTATATATTGTGTTTATTGTGTTGTCCTTTTAATTACAAATGTTCAAGAGAGGAAAACATATTTGATGACTTGAAGATTTTGAGAGTTTCAACAAATGAGGAATTGGAATGTGAGATAAGCATATTTCAGAGAGATATTCTGTTTTGGATGCAATTCAACCCCACAATAATACAGCACATTTAAATCAGCCTGATCTTGGAATTGTTTCTCTTCCTCTTCTTTCTTTTGAAAAAAAAATTTTTTAATTGTTTTTAAGTAATGCGTGTGAGCTGTGTAACATTTAAAAAAAAAAGATGTTTTAAAACATGGATATAATGCAACTTAAAATAAATGGACACACATACATTCATGTGTACACTTCCATTTACACATTCAGCACAGCAAAGCACAGCAAAGCATATATAGCAAAGTAGAAGACATCTATTTACATACAACACATCACATTAAATGACATCACATATCACACATCACGCACCACATCACACCACATCATATCTCATCACATCACCACATCAGGTTACATCACGTCACATCACATCACACTCCATGAAAAAAAAGCCTACCTCAAGCTCCTCATTGAACATCTATATTAGTGAATGTAGAAGATGAGGGCACAACTCAGCTCATAATACCTGCTTGCGCTTGAGAGGGAAACGATTGCAATTATTTATCGAGGTAAAACTGTACACAGCTAGGTAGCACTGCCACCAACATATGTACTGTGATGTTAACATCAGAAGACACAAAAATCACAAGCAGCAAAATGTATCTACTTGCAGGAGGTAGGGAAGACGGTTTGGGTAGTGACGGAGAAGAGGAGGAAGAACCAGACGATCTGGATCTGTACTTGGGGCTCAACACGGATGAGGTGGGTTTCTTCTTTTGCTGTGATGCTTTTTAAATTTTTTTTCTCGTTTGTTATTTTTTGTTTCATTTTTATGATGTGACTGTGCAGGAATATGATTATGATTCTCAGTAATTATTGTGTTTTTATAGAGCTAATTTTGTGTCATGAATGTGTGTGTGCATGTGTATGTGTGTTTGTGTATGCATGTGTGTGTGTGTGTGTGTGTGTGTGTGTGTGTGTGTGTGTGTGTGTGTGTGTGTTTTTCTGTGTTTTATCATGTATTGTAATCAGTGCAGTATGTGTTTTTACCTCAGACTCAGGATATAGAGAAAAAGATATGAACCATCAGCACAAGTAGCAGATAAGTAAGTGGGGGATTGACATATATTTGTGAATAGAAAGCCAGATACTCATGAATAATATACCACAATATTCAAACAAAAATTTAAAAAAAAGCAAGAAAATGTTTTCTGACTGACAGTCAGTTACAAATTCCCATTAATGTAAGCAATAAGTTCTGCTTTCTTTATTAAAAAAAAATTGATAATTTTGTACAAACAGTTGTGTTGTTGAAAAAATAACCAAACTGATTGTACAGCATGCTGTTGCAGTTTCAGTTTCAATTTCATTTTTGTTAAGGAGGCGTCATAGCCTTCTGACAAATCCATACATGCTACACTGGTAATGGTGAGTTTGATGACGTATTGGCAATCTGTCCTTAAGGTCAAGTTGTTTGTGGCTGTGGTCTTTATGCTGCACCACATCTGCTGAGAAGATGACTGACCAGCACTTAGGCCTTCAGGGAAAAAACCCAAAACTGAAATGATTATTGAAAAAATGATAAATGATAATAAATAAATGAATAAATAATAATAAAAATGACAATACTACTACTACTACTAAAAAGGTGCTGCTGCAATTATCACAAACAAGTTACCCATTGTCTCAGTCTTTTCAGACGATTCAAGTTAAGCAGAGAAAGTGGAAAGGGCAGAGTAAAATAGCTTGATCCAGAGGAAGACTGACCTAAATCAGACAGAAGAAGAGCAAGACACAGCCTTTGCAGGCAATGGATAGTTTCTACACAGTTGGCAGGGAGGAAGGGCTGGCCTGTTCAAGGGAGACAATCGCCATCACTCACTTTGTTTACAAAACACCCTGTTTATCTCCCTTGTGTCATGGACTTCGGCTTTATTTATTTATTCATTTGAGAAAAAAAAAAAATTCTTGCCCTTTAAAAAGATTCCTTCAACAGCACCTTTTACAGAAAGTGAAGGACAGCAGTTCGTGTATTTCCCAGCCACATTCAAGTTTTGTTTTCTTGTTTTGTCGTAATGAGAAATTATTTATCATAGAAGGCCTTGCTATTGCTGAAATTAATGGGATTTTGTCATTTTCAACCTCCTCTCTATATGTCTGTGTTTATATACTATGTATGTCTGTCTGCTTGTCAGTCTGTCTGTCTCATTTCTTTTCATGCATGCCTTGTCCATTGTTCAATCTTCTGTCTCTTCGAAGGTCTGCGTTTTGCCTCAGTCTCTTATTACAAAGTACCTTTCAGAGGGTTTATTTTTATTGGCTTTTTCTGTCCTATATTTTCTTTTCTTACATCATGATTCTTGTTTTAAGTTTACATTATAGTCTCAGATTTTTGCTAAATCTTTTTCTTCCATCGCTTTATTTTGTTTGTATACATAGATTGTACATTTTATGTTATTTGTACATGTATACATTTTGCATATCTGTTGAATATAGTCTTCTTGTCCCTGGTGTCTTTATATCTATGTTTTTTTTCTATTATCTACTTGCATGATATTATTGGTTCTACAGAATAATGTTGAGGGCGTTCGTATGGTGGTATGTACGGTGATACAGATTTTGCGCTTGTTTGCCTTGTGTGGCTTTAAACTGAGTGAGCACAGTGTACCAACTTTGTTCTGGACAAAATATGGATTTCAGATTTTTTGTTTGTTTGTAGATATTGATTGTGGTGGAGAAAGTTGGTTGTTGTCATGATATACTAAGGAGGGAAAAGGTGATGGAAGAATGGGAGGATGAAGAGGAGGGTGTGTGTGTGTGTGTTGTGTTGTGTGTGTGTTGGAGGTGGGGGGTTGAATATGGGGTGGGTGATTGAATCTTACTTTCCACACTGTTTAATCATTCCTTTTCACAGGATTTTTTTCTCCTTTTTTTTCCCCTATATTTTGTGGCACCTTTGGAAGTATGGTGTTGAATCAACTGGTACCTGATACTTAGCTCACGCCCACCTCCTGTCCCTCTCACCTCCTTCCTTCCTTCCCACCTATGTAGTGAAATTCAAGTATGCCTTTTTCGTGTGATGAAATTGAAAATAATATTATGCCTTTTTCAAGTGATGAAATTGAAAATGTATGCCTTTTTCACAAGTACTGATTTACCTCCCCTTCCCTCCATTCCTGTCACACTGCCTCCCACTGTCTTCACCCCCGTCTCCATCCCATCCTTTCAGCTCCACACTGTTTCTGTGGTGAAATGTATGGAGAGGTTCGTGAGGGTCTCTTTTCTTTCTCCTTAGATCTGCATGTTCACAAACACACACACACACACACACACACGCACACACACACAGACACACACACACACACACACATGGGGAAGAAGGTAGGGTGGAAAAAAGAGACATATTTTATCCATTCATTTGTTTATATATCTATCAATTCATTTATGTATTTATTTACTTACTGATTTATTTATTTGTTGTTTTTTAAGGCCTATAACAAAGGTCAGTATTTGACAAAAAGAGACAGATAGCCATCACAGTGTACTTTGTCCTGTACCTGAGTTAGATGCTGTCACCCTTTTATTCACATAAACCAGATCGAAATTCTTTCTCACCCCACACCCCACACCTGCCCTCTCCAGACACATGCGCACATCTTCCCCCATTTCTCAGATTAACATATTGTGTAAATGTAGAGCTACAGTCAGCCCTTCTCTCCAGCCACATGCACACATCTCTCCTCTTCTCTCGGGTTGATAAATCATATAAATGCAGAGCTATAGTCAGCATTGTGCTCACTCTGACCTTCAAGACGTACCAGTTCACTGCCTCACAATCTCTGCTTTCTGAATGGCTGAAGGCTGCCGACGTGTGAAACCTGTTGAAAACCAACTGATGGCACTAAATCAGCCAGCATCCAGTTTCCTGTCAAGGAAAACACTAATGTTCTGATGCACTGTGGGAACCTTCCTTTCTGTGCATGACTCTGAAGTTTCTTGTCTTTTCAACTGATGTACAGCAAAGGTGGATTGTGTAGAGTGATGTATGTGGGATTGTGTAGACTGAAGAATGTACATAAGAGCATGTGCACTTAAATGCATGTGTGTGCATGCTTATAGAATTGTACATGTGCAAGAATGCACACACACACACACATAAACACACACACACTTGTGGTTGCAGATTTAATCTCAGATGATTGTAACATTCCTGGAAAATACGGCTAAGAATTACAAAAATTTGTTTTGAATATACACACACACACACACACTGTCTCTCTCTTTTTCTTTTTCTCTCCCTATCTCTCTCTGCCACTCAAAAAAACAACAACAACAACAATTGAGCATTCCTGGTAAAATTATCTTTTTCTTTCAAACAAATGGAGAATATTTGATTGAGAGCTAATCTATAACGTATACAAAAATACTGGCTTGCAAGCACCAAAAATGTGTATTGCTGTAAATGTGAGCATGATTTTTGTGTGAAAAAGGCTAGCTGTAGCCAGTGTAGGCAAGTGAGTTTCTCTCTCTCTGTTTCTGGTCTTGCTTTCTTTCCATGTTCTCAGTTAAAGGTCCCCTTCTTTCTTTCTCTTCTCCCACCCCTCTTCTCTTTCTCTCTCCTCACCCTCTCTGTGTGTGCATCCTTGTGTCTCAGCCTTGATGAATATGATCAGCAATTTGTCAGTGATTTCATCAGTACTTCATCTTCTGAAGCGGACAAACGTGACAGACTTCTGCATGCTTTCTGTCTGATGCCTTGACAACGGGAGAATGGAAGTGCTCCATCGTGGTCCTTACCTAACCCCATTTTTGTGACACAAATGGCATTCTCATCTTCCAGTTATCCTTTAAAGAAAAGTACTGTTTTTTGCATGAAACATCTCTAAAGCACAAGAACATGTACTGATATAGATTGCTTCACCATTGTGTGATACACGAACATCATAGTGTGTCATACACAAAACCTGAGGTAAATTTTCCATTGAAATAAGTTGGCACATTTTAAAATGGGGAAGAGGGACAAGATGTATGTTTTAACATACAGGTGCATGCATACGAATGAGCATGTGTATTTGCACGGAAGTGAGGATGGGAAAGAGAGAGAGAGAGAGTGTGTGTGTGTGTGTGTGTGTGTGTGTATGTAAGTGAATGAAAGAGGTAAAACCATTCATGTGGATTTGCATGGAAGTATATAACGCATGAATGTGTGTGTGAGTGCATGGTAGGGCAGTGTTGCCCATATCATTTGTTGTGATGAATTGTATATTATTTTAAAGAATTTAGAGCCTAATGTCTCAGTTTTTCAAAAGTTGGGAAAGAAGCATAAAAAAACTGTACATATCCTGTTGTAAGTTTGATAGCTAATTTTTCAAGACTTGTGTGAAGAAGGAAAAGGGAAATGAGTGGTGTTTAGTTCTCCAGTGAGTGCTCTGCATAATTGTTCCTTCTAGGGAGATCAGTGTGTTTAGCACCATACATATGAATATTTTGTGTAAAGCATTATTAGTATGTCAAAGAATTCTAATATATCAGTGTTATAGCATGTTATATTGTTGTTGTTGCTGGTTGCTGGTTACGAAAAAGCAAAACAAAAAACACAAAAAAGTTTCGTAGCAGGCAGGTATATTCATGCCAGAACTGAACATGGCATGTTGTGGAAGGTGATTTATTTCATTTTTGCTGTGAGATTATTCATTTTGTATTCATTCATTGAGTAAAAGAAGATAGTGTATATATGTCATGAATTTGCTGAAAACTGATCTTAATCATGTCTAAATGTGTTGTCTAGTTGAATAATAAAAGAAAGAGTGTGGCCTGAAACAGAAATTTTTGGGTCCAGGGGAAATAAGTCAGGCTGTTTGATCAATTTGAGTTGAATTGCCTCCCTTATTCATTGACAGTTTCAGTTTCAGTAGCTCAAGGAGGCGTCACTGCGTTCGGACAAATCCATATACGCTACACCACATCTGCCAAGCAGATGCCTGACCAGCAGCGTAACCCAACGCGCTTAGTCAGGCCTTGAGAAAACGTTGACAGACACACACACCCAGTGCTTTCGTGAAAGTATTTAAAAAAAAAAAAAAAAAAAAAAAAAAAAAATCTAAAACAATACACAGTGTTTTTTTTTTTTTTTTTTTTTTTAATTCAGATGAAAAAAAAAAAAAAAAAATCTCATACATATAATGGACACTTTTTTTTCATGAAGCAGAGTCATGTTCAGTATGACATTTTTTAGGTTAAGAAGACTAGGCAATGCCTAAAATCTTTATCCTTGAATAACAAAGCATTTGTGTCCCGAGTCATTAATTTAGAATAGGGTGAATGTATATTGTGCAGCATCCATTTTCATGTTTGACAAAAGTTGCTGTATTTGGAGTACTTGTGTCATCAGTGTATATGAAGTTGGTTTTCTTTTTCTTTTATTTAGACATGCTGTATTTTGAGTCATTGTATCATCAGTGTATAGTAAATTCATTTTTTGTTGTTGTTTTTAATAGTAATTCATGCATGTATTTGGAGTACACGTATTATCAGTGAACATTTAGTTGGTTTTCTTTTTCTGTATCATCAGTGTATGTTAAGTTAATTTAAAGACAAGCAAATAATTTAATCCAGAACAAAGCTAAAAAAAAACACAACAAAAAACAAAACAACAACAGCCAAAAAATGATGCAGTGCAGCACAATACAATCAAAACAATACAGATTTTACTATCCAGTGCAATGTAACACACACAAAGGATACAATAGAATATAATACAACACAATACAGTGCTATACAATACAGTACAATACAGTTTCACATTTTCTATGTCTTCAACACATCTACAGCCAGACTCACTGTGTAACAGTCTGTGTGACAACAGAGCACAGACATCTGTCAGCACCAGGTCGCCTTGAAGCCACCTGTCACAGGAGACCGCTGGAGTCAGGGCCTTTGCTCTTATCCAAGTGAAATTCCACTTGTCTTGTACCAGTGAACCATTAGAATTTTTTAGGCCTGAACATAATATCTCTGGTCAGGCACCTGCCTAGCAGATGTGGGATAGCATGATATATATGGATTTGTCCAATGCAGTGACACCTCCTTAACTCTTTCACTGCCAAGTTTCTTTGTGAAAAACACTTGCCAGAGCCAAATGTATTTTAGAAAGGATGCTATCGGTCACAGGCTTTGGGTTCCTGTCAAAACAACACAGTGGAGTTGTTCACTTCAAACTCAGCCAGGGGGCAAAGATTAGTCATTGTTCTGTTGGCAGGAAGCTGGCTGCAGCTGTCAAGCTTTGTTACAATGTGAAAAACGGTCTTATCAACATGACCCCTCAATGGTGACAAAAGTTGCCTTTGGCAGTGCACTCTCTAGTCAACTAAAGTCATCTATGGTGGTGAAAGAGTTAAGAAACTAAAACTGATACATTCCTACCACCATGTAATGTCCATGAAAAGTGGTGTGTTCAACAGCTGTGTGCGATGTTGATGTGCAGAACCTGCGCGACACAAACCAGTACGTGAAGAGTGAGCTGGACGCCCTGGAACATGAACAGCTGCAGATAGACAATGAGGCCGCCGAGCTGGAAACCAAACTGAGGCGTGTTATGAACAAAGGTGAGGCAATTGTTTAGTCTGTGTCATTCAGTCCATGTGATCTGAACTCTATTTAGTCTGTGTTGCTTGGTTTTTGTGATCTGTAAACTGTTTAAATGTGAAGTCTGTGTTTAGTCTGTTAAACTGTGAAGCAGTCGTGTGCAAACCAAATCGAGACGTGTCATGGACAAAGGTGAGGCAGTTGTTTATTTGTATCACTTGGTCCGTGTGATCTGAACTGTGAAGCAGTTGTGTAGTCTGTGTCTTTTGGTCCATGTGATCTGAACTTTGAAGCAGTTGTATAGTCTGTCTTTTGGCCCATGTGATCTGAACTGTGAAGCAGTTGTGTAATCTGAACTGTGAAGCAGTTGTGTGACTAGTCTGTCTTTTGGTCCATGTGATCTGAACTGTGAAGCAGTTGTTTCATCTGTATCACTTGGTCCATGTGATCTGAACTGTGCAGCATTTGTTTAGTCTGTGTCATTTGGTCCATCAGTTTGATCTTCCACACAAACTTGGAAAAAGGGGTGAGATTGGGAATTGAACCCAGACCGTTCACAGACACTTTATTGCTTTATTGGCAGATATGCATCTCAATTGACCATTGTGCATCTTGCAGGAAAGAACAAGCGGTTAGAAGAGCAGCTGATGCAGCAGTGGTTCTCTCTGGTGAACAAGAAGAACGCCCTCATTCGCCGCCAGATGCAGCTCAACATTCTGTGAGTACTCCTTGTTTCTCTCATCATCCTTTTTTATGTGTTGGTGGTGGAAGTGTTTGGTCATTTGTGAAGGTATGGTGCTGTCATGCTGGTGGATGTGTGTGTATGTGTGTGTGTGTCTGTAGAGACTTGGCTGAACCATGTCTATGTCTGGAAGAGTGTAGATTAGGACTCTTGTGTGGGAAGACAAGAGAGAGAGGGAGGAGGGGAGGGGTACAGGGGGGAGGAATGGGGCTGGGGGGGTGTGGGGGGTGGGGGAACGAAACAAAATTTTATTTCATGTGGTTAGTAGAGAAAGCACAACCGCTTTTTTACATGTAGTCCTCAGGGAAAAAACCCACCAACCTACCATTCAATCATGCATGCACACACACATGCACAAATGCACACACATTTGTGCGCAAACACACACACACACACACAAATGGAAAGGGGGGAAGGTGAATTGGTTTAAATGAAAGCTTGTACATAAACTATGTTTGTACAAAGAAGACTTGATTCTTGTTGGTAAATGTCTTGAGGAAACAACACAGAGAGAGGATGGAGAGAGAGAGAGGAATAGAAAATATAATGCACATCATTTTGATAGCATTCATTCAATCTTGGTTAATACATCTGATTACAAAAAAGGTATCAAACTTGAAAGATTCATGAAATGTTTGCAAAATTAATGTTTTGAAAGAGAGAGGGTGTGCATGTGAAAAGAGAATTTGAAGGATGTCCACAAGGTTTCAACTTAAACTGAGACAAGGGTAGTTGAACAAAAACAAAAATCTTGGAGAGAAAGATGTTTTGAGGTCTTTAATACTGTTTGCTGATACAAACAAGTCTGTCAAAGCAACAGCATCACTGAAAAATGGATATTCTGTTTGGTCATGGCTGTATGTTGTCACATCTGATTGAAATGGGTTTGGGGCCTACCTGAGCAAACTGCCATGGATAATGATGGATCTGCTATACCATCCTCTCACTATTATGTCATAGAAAAGTATATTGCCATGATGTGGTGTTGCCACCACCCCCACCCCTCTAGTTTCTTCTCTTTTCCAAAGTATTACCATGCGCTACCACTGAGCATAGGAGAAAAAAAAATCCTATTTTGAATTGACTTTCTATCTGGATGCCCTGCTTTTTCTGCGTGTACTGCAACATTTTGACCTTCTCCACTGCTATCGTGCAGAGAGGAATTGCTCCATGTTTTGCAGAGAACTGTGAAAGAGACTAAGGGTGGTGACTCAAGTTTAAAGTCATTTACTCATGTGTGCCCATTTTTAATTTTTGCCTATCATTTTTTCAGTCAAAACAAGATGCTGGAAAGTTGACTTTTGAATTTTTGCCCATCATTTTTTCAATCAAAACAAGATGCTGGAAAGTTGACTTTTTAATTTAAAAAAGGAAAGAAAGTATTTTTATTATCTTTATTGAAATGGAATCATGTGTGAGAGAAAAAAACAACAACACACACACACACACAATAAAACTCTTAAATAGCCTGTCTGTGAGTTCAACCAATCTGTAATTCTATTAATTCTTAAAAGTGTGATTTTCCTGCAAAAGGCTGCTTACTCAGTACCTGTCTCTGTCATGTCTATTTTAGTCTCGCTTTTCAGTGTCAGCTTATTCTCTTTTCCCATCTTTTACATCTGTCTCCCAGTCTTTCTCTTTGTCTCTGTTTGTCTGTTTTTTACCTGCAACTTGAGAAAAAAAGTTCCTTTACTCTAATTTTGAGTTTATTTTGATTTCCTGCAGGTTGAATCTCTTTGTTTTTATTAATGAGTTGAATGCTAGCTCAGAAGATATTGCCCATGTCAGTGTATTTAAATCATTTTTGTTTTTTTACGATGTGCAGACATCATTTCAGAAATAGTAGTTGTATGCAGAGAAAATGGAAGAAAGAAAAAAATGAAAAAGGTGCACAAAAGGTGCACTTTGCCGCAGACAAGTCCATAATGAGACAAGGGAGATAATTTGAAGTCAGAGGTTTTTTTGATACAAGGGAGGGCATTTGAATCTGCATCAAAGTTGGGATTTCTATGGGTTATGCCCCTTGCATTGTATGCAGTAAATTTGTGGGCATTCTCTCTCTCTCTCTCTCTCTCTCTCTCTCTCTCTCACACACACACTGTCTGTCTCTCTTGTCATATGTCCACAACTTGAACTAGTTAACTGAACAGAAGCATGAAGATGCTGACATCTGTGAACAATGAAAGCTATTTTACATGTAGAAATCCCAGGCTTTTTTGGTTTGTTCGTTTGGCTGTTTTGTTTGTTTTTCGTTCTGTTTGGAGAACATTAAAGTTTTGTGGCAAAACTTTCCTCATACTACAAAAGCCTGCTCTGTAGCTGCTGGGTATAATCCTGTTTCATTCTTTTGCACTAGTTTTCCTTGAGTAGGCTCCAAAGCCTCTGTGATCTTTGTCTCAGAGTTGCTGTTTTCTGTGGCCAAAATCTTGTGGGTTTTTTTCTGTGTATTTTTTGTTTGTTTGTTTTTGTTTTCTTTGTTTTGACATCTTGTGAGCACAATTTTTACAGTGCTCTGCCACTTCTGTTAGGGTTGATGTACATCTCTCTCTGGACTGACCAGTCACTGTGGCCAATGTTTTGGTACTTTCCCATGAAATCTTATTTGCAGTCTGCTTCTGAGGTTGTTCGAGTGCCTTTGTTGATGCTTAGATGTTCTTTTATTCTTATACCAGTATTCAGCAGATTTTCTCCCATTTCTGTTTGAGTGTTGTCAGTTATATTTATTTGTGAACAGCACGCTTTAATTTCAGCATATGTAAACATTGACGCACTTGAGAGAAAGTTTGGTTGTTTTTTTTATGTAGGGGTGGGATGTGGGGGAGAGACACCATTTTATAATTCAGTTACAATTTTTTTTGGGAAAAAAGACACCATTATCAACAAGCTAAGTCATGCGAGGAGTGCTGGAGGCAAATACTGTAATCAAGTTTCCTCCATGCCTACCAGGCAAACATACAAAAATGAAGAAGATGGAAAGTAATGATCCCATTTGTGTATTTAAATTGTAGAATTAAGTGTGGTTGAAAGCGGTTTCATGCTGAGTCATTAGAAATACCACTAATAACATCTGCAATAGGAATACATGACTAGTAACTTCAACAGCATAGCAGTAACAGAATAACTGACATCAGTACCACTACCACTACTAATGATAATTAGTATTTATACAGCACTGAATCTTGTGCAGAGACAAATCAAAACGCTTTCACACCAGTCATTCACATACATGTATAACTCTAAACTTGAGAAACTGAAGACAAAGAAGAGGTAGGGGAGGGAGGCTATCTTAGAAAGAGGTGGGTTTTAAGGCCAGACTTGGAAGAGCTGAGTGCGGAGACCTGCAAAGCGAAAGAGCAAGTTCATTCCATATGCAAGTTCCAGAGACAGAGAAAGATCGGCGTCTGACAGTAGAGTAAAAGTAACAATTGTGAAAAAAATGCACCAAATCCCAATGTATGTATGTATGTATGTATGTATGTATGTATGTATGTATCTCTCTCTCTCTCTCTCTCTCTATATATATATATATATATATATATATACATACATACATTGTAAAAATATGTTTTGAAAGATCAGAAGAAAAGAGAACTATCCAGAAACAGAGTACTGCTGCCTTAATGTCAGCATAGAAAAAGTAATTTCTTTCTTTTTAAGCCCACTATTTGTCCTGAAAAAAGTGAGTGTGGGAGTTAGTTCTGAACAGATAATGTGGGAATTGTATCACAAAGATCAAGATGGAGAAGAATTCTCAGTAAGTCTCAAACTTGTCACATTCTGTTTGCATTTGTACTGCCTGTTTAATGTTGTATGCGCAGATACTTGCTGCATCTGTGGGGGTAAAGAGTGAGTGCCTGTGGATAACACTTTTTTTTTATGGTGGTTACCTATTTGACTTAAGGACTCGAGTACAAAGTCATTTTCACTGAGATGGTACTACTTTTCTAGCAGTCTGCAGCCCAGACTGCTAAGACACAAGCCAACAAGCAGTACTTTGCACATCCCGCTTAGTCTGTTGCTGTTAGTACCATATGAGAGAGAGAGACAGACAGAGAGAGATAGAGAGAGAATGTCTTATATGTTTAAGGACACTGTCATTACTGCAGAAATTCAGAGCGAGGAGAGAGACATGGAGAGAGAGAGAGATTGAGAGAATGCACAGATTTACTCCGTGTTTGTACTGACTGCCATCATTAATTTGAAAAATTTGCGTGCACACACACACTCAAAGGCTGAGAGAATGAATTTAAATCACTCTGGATCTTTACTGAACATAATCATTAATTGAAAAATTCAAAAGGGGAAAGAGAGAGAGAGAGAGAGCTAGAGACAGAATGTGTGTCATACTCCACCACTCCCCACCATCCCCCAGGGCCGGTCCCCTCCTCCCTCTGTCCCTCCCCATTATAAACCAGCTTCAGTGGCTGGCGGTGACAAATCCTCTGATGCAAGTCAGGGGGGATAAAGTCAGAAACACTGACGCCTGAGAGAAAACCAGTTAGCGACCCATTGAGACCCTGTTGACATGAAGAAAGTGCAGAGGGATTCCCAGTGCCGCCACCCCGCCACGCCTCTCTCTGTCTGTCAGCGCCAGGAGACATGCAGTCTTTTAGTATCCCCCAAGGGGGACAGCAGGAAAAGAGGGAGACCAAACAAAAGAAGATGGGTGTACCAGCAGTAGTACGCCGTTTCCCATTTTCTGTTGGACATGTGTTGACATTGATACCCTTCCACTTTCTGGTAGCATCATTTCATTTTGGGTGCATTCACTGTTGGTAATTCTTTTCCTTTTTTTTTTTTTTCCTTTTTTTGCGCTACCCCAACTGTCTGCATCATTTTGTTGGCATTATCTTCCTGCTGTTTGCACTGAATTCCCCCCATACATATCTACACAAAGGCTTATTCTGTTGGTAATTCTTTAACAATGAGGATAGACTTCATGACATCAGATTTTGTTTTCCACTGTCCTTGTTTCATTGATTTATTGATTTATTTATGTGTATATTTGCAAATTTCAGTGACATGATCACATGACAGAGCTGCAATGGAATATGAAAAAAAATCTAGTTTTTGTTTCAGTTTTATCAGCAACAAGAATGGTGGCTATGTATACATAAACAGTTCAAACTATCACATATCTGCAGACGCACACTCATAAGTCCTATGTTATTTCTCTGTCTCCGTCTTCCTGTCTCTGTCATCTCAGACTCTTTGTCTCAGTCTCTTGCTCTCCCCCTCTCTACACTTTGTTCTCCTCTCTCCCTTTCATAGCCACTCATTCACACACAAACAGAATGTAATTACTTATGCTCTGTTCTGTTGTTGTTGGATGTTGTCACCCCTTATTTTGGAGACCAGTCTACATTTATGGCATGTGCAGGTGTAGTGCCAAGGACATATGTACAGGTGCACAGGTGAAGTTGGAACAATTTTGATGTAAACTGGGAATAAGAAAAAAATAACAATATATTAAACAGGATAAAATCATGGTGCTGAATTGGTTGAGATCTCCCCGTACTTGCCTGCTTATCATTCCAAGACATTTCATCTCTCCGTACTTGCCTGCTTATCATTCCAAGACATTTCACAAAGCTGGTATGGAGCCCATTTGTGGCACTCGAAGAGGGAGATTGTTCCATGGGCTGATGGCAAAAGGGAGATTGTTCCATGGGCTGATGGCAAGAGGGAGATTGTTCCATAGGCAGATGGCAAGAGGGACGTATGCATGCTGGGTATATTGTGTTTTGCCAACTGACCGAACACTGACATGGTCAACAGGAAAATTAATGTGTGTATTTGTTATCTTGCATGCATAGTACACACCAATGATTTAAGTCACTGTCAGGTCTGCACATATATATACACCTTGGATATCAGAAAGATCTCCACCCATAATCCACTGGGCGCCAATACTGGGATGAAACACAGGACTCTCAGATTGAGAGTCCAATGCTTTAACCATTCAGCTCGTCAGCCCCATGCCCACCCCCACTCACAAATACACACATGCCCTAGCACTTCTTTTTTCATCTCTCTCTCTTTCTCTCTCTCGAACATGTTTGGTGCATATCTGTTATGCATGTGTGGGTGTATGTGTGAATGTGTGTCTTCATGTTTAACATTTATTTGCTTATTTATCATCATTGTTGTCTTATTTATTTATTTATTTATTATTATTATTATCATTATTATTACTACCACTACTACTACTACTACCTTTTTTTCCTTTTCTTTTTTAATATTATAATTATTTTTATTTATTTATTTATTTACTTATTTATGTACGCTTATCTATTATTTATTTACCTTTTTTTTTCTCAAGGCCTGACTAAGCGCGTTGGGTTACACTGCTGGTCAGGCATCTGCTTGGCAGATGTTGTGTAGCGTATATGGATTTGTCCGAACGCAGTGATGCCTCCTTGAGCTACTGAAACTGAAACTCTCTCTCTTTCTCTGTTTCAGATAATAACTGATTCTCTCACCACTATTTCTTTAATTTTTTTAAAGTCTGTTTTTTAGTTATTAGGATTAAAAAAAAAAAAAAAAATCAGCTGTCAGCCTTGTAATAACCGATATAAAGGGGATGGGTGATGACTTGGGTTGGGCAGTCACACCCAGTGAGACAGGAGCATCGGGTGGTGAGCTAGGGTGGAGTGGAGGGGTGAGGAGAGAGGGACAGGGATGGTGGGACAGCTGGTGGATCGCAGGACAGAGCCCCCTTTTAACAGCACTCTGTCTTTGCTTTGATCTTTCAACGGAACCCCCATCCATTTTAACAATGGTGATGATAATGGCGATAATGATAACAGCCAGGGCAACGCCAGTAATGATGACAACAACAACAACAATGATGATGGTAATGATAATAATAGTAATAATAATAATAGAATTAGGTGGATTATGGTTGAGAGAGGAGGGTGTGTGTGTGTGTGTGTGTGGTGGGGGGGGGGGGGGGAATAAGAAGCCATTATATATAGCGCGTACGTGAGCTGCACAGCTTATGACATGTTCATGTGAATTTGACAATTAGTTATAGGCAGAAGCAGAAGAAAAAAAAAATTAAGTAGGTTAATTATTATCGCGATGATGGCATGCCTGTCGCCACGTAGTACTGCTTAAATGCAGGGGCAGTAAATCGTGTAATTATTTTCACGTCTGGTGCAGCGGACATTTTCTCTTGTCCTCGCAATATACCACTGATTTCAGAGATACGGATACGGATACAGATGATTTATTCATCAGGCCATAGCCCCTTTGAAGGGGTACACAAACAACATTTGTTGCGTCACATTTGTTTGAATAAACACGAGAAAACCAAAATCACATGAAACACAGATACATTTGCAAAACATATCATGAGGTTGCAATTTCTCGAAATTTAAAGGCTTTGTGAAGGAAAATGGACAAATTCCATATATCATTTTGCCTTTTGGGCGACATCACAAGCACAACTTGAATGTACAAGGCTGTCGGAAATATCTGGCTGGAATATATCTTTCTCTCAACCCTTTAAGAGCTGAGCAGCTCAAAACAAAATGCACTTCGTCTTCTTTGTCTTTCTGGCATAATGGGCAAATCAAATCATTAACATCAGATTTCCTGTATCTGTAACGATGTGTAGCCAAACTCGACACACCCAGCCTAAATCTTGTGGTTATTATTCTTAGATATTTGCCCATGTTTAACGTCAAATAAGGTTTCATATCATGTAGTCCGCAAAATGTTCTATACATACCGATTTCAAAGAGAGAGAGAGACAGACAGACAGACAGACAGACAGACAGACAAAACTTTAAAGAGTGATTCACCCTCAAGCTGCATATTGGAGACTCACCACAAGGTGGTCATCCCACTTCGACGTCTTGAACTCAGCTGTAGAGACAGACAAATAGCTTAAACCAAATGCTGTGATCCGACATGCAGTATTATCTCGCACAGTAAGTAGAGAAAGCGGATCGCTGGAGAATTTGGAGCGGGAGTAGAGTGAAGAAGAAAAAAAAAACGGCCGGGAGACATTCAGCGCAAGCGTTTTAAAAGGGCATCGAAACCCGCGAAAAAATGAGTGAGTTACTCTCAGTCAAAAGATTGACGTGAAACTGATGATTTGATACGCGCGTTTGTGCATGTTTTGGGAGCAGAGAGGGGGAGAGAGAAGGGGTGTGAGGGGGCGAGGGGGTAGTGTATGGAGTGACGACGAGCCTTTGATGAAGGCTTTGCCGCTCGATGTTCTCCAACAGAGAGAACAATTTATTGTGGGAGATGGTAAGAAGATCTGATCAGACCTTCTGACATCACAGTTCTTCTGTTGACTGAGTCACGTTTCCCGTGATGGTCACCGGGAAATCAAGCCTTTGAGAGGCATGAGTACTAGTGATTTCAGAGAGAGGGCGGGGTAGCGGGGGTATCTGTGAGTGGTTTGTGAATCTGGCGTTGACTTGTGTTCACCAGGAAATCGTAACTTTTGAAGCAGTGATTGTTATTAAAATAAAGGTTAAATAGTGTACCTTTTATTTACCTGTGTGCTAGCTGAATCGGTAGCGTAAGCATCACTGACTTGAAGTTGTGTGCCTTGTGTAATGGAGAGAGTTGCCACCCCTTACTATTTGTTAAATAGTGTGTGTGTGTGTGTGTGTGTGTGCCAATTATCTGCAGCAGTCAGCTTTCAGTGAGTGATGACGTCATTAGAAATTCATGTCCCCTTGGCGTGGAGTTAATGCACTGCCTGGGCACATGAAAACATTCTTACTGATGACCGCTTGCACTTCAAGGCCACGCTGGAATACAGGGCGCATTCCTTCACCGATACCCGCTTTCGTACATTTCTAAACCAGTTATGTGCCTCTCTCTCGCCCTCTCCCCCTCCTCTCTTTCTCTCTCTCTCTTCACTCACTCACTCAGTCGTTTATGGGGCCCCCGTTGGTGTTATCGTGGCTGACTAAAGAAGCTGTTTGTACTCAGGCGGCTGTCGTGTTTTGTGTTGACCTCTTCGCCTCCTGCCTCGTACGGCCCGTGTCCAAACAGCTGTTCGGGGTGGGAACAACGGGACCTCTCTGGCTCTGCCCCCTCCCCCCCTCTCCACTCCTTCCCCCCTCCCACCCTGCCCACAAACTCCCCCCCTCCCCCCGCGCTGATTAAGTGCAGCTCCTTTAACCGTCGCTCGAGGGAGGAGACGAAGACGTCCTCTCAGCCTTCCCCCCTCCCCCCCCCCACACACACACCCTCTCTCTCTCGTCTGTCTTTCTCCCTCCTGTCCCACCCTCCCTCCCTTGACTCTCACTCTCGTCTGTTTCTCTCACCCCCTCCCTCCCCGTTTCTTATCCCCCCCACGCCTGTCTCTCTCTCTCTTTGTGTCTGTCTGTCTGTCTGTCTCCTTCTCTCTCTTTCTCTGCAAGCACTTCTGCCACTTTCTCCACCTACTTGCTTGGTCTTGACCGGTAGTCGTAGTCGCTGCCGGGGTCCCCCGTTGTTGTTGTCGTTGTCGACTGGAAGGACCCGGCAAAGGACGGACCCGGTAAAGGCGGTGGGTCAATATTGTGTCAGGCAGCTTAGGAAGTGCGCCATGGGGACCCATGTCCAGCCAAGCTTCTTCACCGGGGGGAGCTGACGATGGCACCAGCATTTTCACTGTCGAGAGAGAGAGAGAGAGAGAGAGAGAGAGAGAAGGGTGTAGGGGTGGGGGCGGAAGAGAAGGGCGTTGGAGGTGCGAGTACCACCCTTCCATCGCGAACCCCCTCGACCTCCCGACCCCATCTGCCCCCACCCTCCCCTGCCCCCACCCTCCCCCGCCCCCACCCCCTCCTACCTAGCGTCACCGTTACAACAGCCCCAGACAAAATGTTTGCACTGCTCTCGTTTAGGCCTCCCCAATAGCGGAACATGCTTCAGTTTGCAATTCAATTAATTGGGAGGGAATGGGCCAGAGTCGTTCCGCCGTTTCGGGTTTTTTTCCCTCCAGAACTGGAAAGCTGTGGCTGGCCTTGTGTGACATGACGCGCCTTGTCAGCACGGTCTTTGACTCTCTTCCTCTATCTTGCCCCCTTCATCCCCCACCCCTACCCCCGCCTCTCCCTGTGTTATTACCACCGTAGCCATTGCCGGCCCACTCGACGGGTATGGCCCCACCCCAGTTCCTGTGCTTGTGTGTTGTCTTTCTGCTTATCCCCCTGCCCCCAACCCGCACCCTCCTTCCCCCTCGTCCCCACGCCTTTATTGGCCTTTTTCTTGTAGTTCCGTTTGTTCCCTTTTTGCTCGTGTCAAAGGTAGGGAATCATTGAGCTGTATGATAGTCTTCCCCTTGACGCTTCCGGTTTGGAGCATGAAGAGACTGGAGGTATTTTTTTACATGGAACTGAAACGGTGAAGGGGTTATTTCTTGTCAGTTTTTTTTTTTTCTACGCATGGATGAAGCCATAACATATGTATTATTAGG
This sequence comes from Babylonia areolata, assembly GCF_041734735.1. NCBI lineage: Eukaryota > Metazoa > Mollusca > Gastropoda > Neogastropoda > Buccinidae > Babylonia > Babylonia areolata. The sequence continues at coordinate 27,589,546 of NC_134896.1, forward strand.
TATTGGAGTAGAGTGGGCTGGTGTGTGCACGCCGTTGATGATAGGTTGTTTGTTCCTCCAGTTGTCCCTGTCTCTCTTGTCAGGCTTCGTGTCGTGTGTGTGTGTGTGTGTGTGTGTCAACAACAGGAGTTGGTTTTTTTTATAGGGAGGGGATGGGGGGGGGGGTTGTTTGGTTGGAAGATGGTCATATTGGCCTCTGTGACGTAGATATCCTGATTCTCTCTCTCTCTCTCTCTCTCTCTCTCTTTCTCACGCACACACACACACACACACACACACACACACACACACACACACACACACACACACACACACACACACACACACACATCATCATCTCTCTCTTTCGCCTTCCTCTCCAGTCTCCACCCCAAGGGCTTCACAATTGAACCACCGTTGGTGTCAACCGATGGAAAGCTTCACAACATCTGGGAGGCAAGCAGGTGCTCGTTTTTCGTGTGTGAAGCAAAGAGAGAATGGAAACTACTTACGATGTTTTTACAACGGGACGCTGTGCGTACCGTTTGAAGGAATGATTCTCGTTCTCCCCACACTGAAAAACTGTGCGGTCATGTTCCCAGTCGCAACCTGGTTCGGAGAATGGAATCATTAGGGGTGTTTTTACACCCCGGGGATGCTTGGCATACTTTGTGGAAATAGGTGTTCGTTTCTCCCACATCAGAGCGCGCTGTTTGTCTGTCTGTCTGTCTGTCTGACCGTCTGTTTCTTTCTCTGTTCCTGTCTCTTCTCTGTGTCTTTGTTTATCTGTCTTCTCCCTCTCTGGCTGTTTCTCTCTGTCCATTTGTCTCTCTGTTTCTCTGTCCATTTGTCATCTCTCTGTCTGTCTGTCTGTCTGTCTGTCTGTCTCTTTCTCTCAGTCAGTGGCTCTTGAGTCTTTGTCTCGTCTCTCTGCCTCCATCTCTCTCTTACTGGTTCTCGAGTCTCGTTCTCATTGTCTCTGTCTCACTCTGTCTCTCCCCCTCTCTGTCTCTCTCTGTGTCTCTCAGTCTCTCTGTCTGTCTGTCCGTCTGTCTCTGTCTCTGTCTCTCTCTCTCTCTCTCTGTCTCTCTCTCTCTCTCAAGCATGCATGCGCGTCTGTGTTTGAAGTTCAAAAATGTTTTTAATGATCATGCAAATTACTTGAGGTGCATGCAGAGTATGCATAGAGAGTATGCGTGTTCTTTCTCGCCCCCTTGTATGAAGGGCGTTGTAACGCTGAATGGACATTGAAAGCTTTGTCATTGTCATTTTCTCTCTCTCTCGCCCTCTCTCTGGAGCGCGCGCGCGCGCAGTGGATCTTGAATTGACTGAGGACGTCAGTGCCTGTGAGTGAGAGGCTGAGTTTGTGAGTTCGACGGCCAGAAAAAGTTTCATGCTGTTCGTAGTCCAGATAATACTGAGCACTGTATCAGAAGTGATGGTGGGACACTGATACAGGTGACAGGGTGTTGCTCGTTTTGATATTCAGTTTGACACAGTAGCAGCAGCAGCTCTAATACGACCGTGGCAACAGTAACAACAGTGGTGATACTGATTAATTAGGCAATATCCACCATTCCCCCGCTTAAAACAGAATGAGCAGGTGTGGACGTTCACTCCGCCACACTTGGAGTGGAGGGGAAGAAATATGGATATATAGTCATGAAATCAGTACCCTGCTCACCCCACTTTTCAGAAAAAATGTTTTTTTTACAGGCATGTCCAGCAGAATTGCACAGAACACACACCAGTACGCACCTTGCGGAAAGGGACATTTGCACGAAATTTCAGAAATCAGAATTTGCGAAATAGGCTACTCAGAAAGCATCCCGACAGTTATAAACTTCAGGAAATTCACTCCTCCATCCATGATCAGCGAATCCAGAATAAACCATCGACAAAATCGTAACTATTATTATGCGAGACACCCCTGACATCGGAGTATGGGTGCCTACATGGCGAAAAAAAAACACACAAAAAAACAACAACAACCGGTCATGGACGTAAAGGCCCACTCGTGTACATACGAGTGAACGTGGGAGTTGCAGCCCACGAACGAAGAAGAAGAACCTGCGAAACAAGTCAAGTAAGCAAGGATGGGAAGACTTAAGTGAATGGGCAGGTGGTGTGTGTGTGTGTGTGTGTGTGTGTGTGTGTGAGCAATTAAGATGGGTGTGGTGGTCACTGTGAGATGTGGAGTGGGAAGAAAAAGCGATAGCGGTTTTCTTGGCGAGCGGGAGATCCGAATAATTAGAGTGCTAGACTTTCAGTCTGAGAGTCCTATGTTCGATCCCGGCAGCGTCTGGTGGGAAAAGAATGGAGATAATGATTTTCTAATCTCCTAGATCAACACACGTGAAGACCTGCATGTGCCTGAACCTTCCTTTACTTAGTATTTTCGCATGAAGAAGATCAAAATACGAATGTTAATGACTGCGTAATCCATCCATCCATTTCAGAGTTCAATGTTTTATGAAAGCAGAAATACCCATCATGCACCAACCACGACAGGATTCATCAGAAAGTTGATTTCGGTCATGTGATAAAAAGAAACAGAAGTTCGGGAGTGCAGCAGTAGGTATAAAGTAGCAATTGTTTCAGGCTGACTTGGGTTGTTTTTTTTTCTAATCGGTCTTTATAATTTTGTCAAGTTGGTATTGTAGATGATTTGTTTTTCATGTCTTCAGTTTTCTTTGATTTGATTTTGTTTCTGACATGTATTCAGAGCAGAGATAATCCCTGAGGTCGGCTTGAAAAAAACACAAGATAACCTCCCCCTCCACCCCCCACCCCAAACACGCACACACACACACACGCACGCACGCACGCACGCACGCACACATGCACCCACACCCACACCGACACACACGTTTTTAACTGAAACAGGACAGCCGTGGGAAGACTAACGCTGAACTGTCAGTGTAAGTTTGCAAGTGACAAGGGAACAGTGATAATGGAACAAAGGAACTTACAAAATGGCGGTTTTCATACAGGGACACACGACTTGGTGAATGGACCCACGACGAGCTTGGGTAGATGAAAAGCGCCTCGAAACTAGTTTGAGTGACGTTCATATATATGTAGAGGGTGTCCTAAACCTTATTTCATGCATGAGTCGCTTTGTGTATGTGTGTGTGTGTGTGTGTGTGTGTGTGTGTGTGTGTGTAGTGAATCAATGTATGTGTATGTTTGTATGTGTGCTCGTTCATGTGTTTGCGAATACATGCTCAAGCACACACACACACACACGCACACGCACACACATACATACATACACGCACACACACACACACACACACACACACTCTCTCTCTCTCTCACACACGCTCGCGCGCACGCACGCGTGCACACACACACACACACACACACACGCACACACACACACACACACACACACACACACACACACACACACATACAGAGAGAGAGAGAGAGAGAGAGAGAGAGATCGATAGTAATTTCGTGCACTTTCGCTAAGCTGTTAATTTAGATCATTTCTTTTCAGTGCAGCTCACGCAATAGCATTACATCACTACGCTGTGACAAGCTTAGTGCACAGCAGGGAGAGAGACACGAATGAGGGAAAGAAAGAAAAGGGGAAGAAAAAAAGAATAAAGAAGTGGAACAGAGAGAGAGAGAGAGAGAGTTGGGGGGGGGGGGAGCACTGGAGAAAGAGAGAATTGGTTAGGGAGGTATAAGAAACAAACACTCAGAGATGGGAGGAGGGAGAAAGAGAGAGAGAACAAACCATTCCCAGGGAGAGAGAAGAATGAAAAAAAGAGAGAAGAAAACAAGGATAGAAAAAGAGTATAAGATGGGAGAATAAAATGCGAAGGTATGTTGTGTGTGTTTTGGAGAGAGGGGGAGAGAAGAAAGAGAAGGAAAAAAGTAAAAGATGTGAGAAGAAAATGTAAAAGTGTTGGCGCATTTTAGACAGAGAGTAAGTGAGAGAGGGGGAGGGCAGATAGATAGATAGATAGATAGAGAGAGAGAGAGAGAGAGAGAGAGAGAGAGAGAGAGAGAGAGAAAATCTTGTGCCCTTTCCCAAGGCCATATTAATTAACCTCCTCGAATCCATCGAATTTTATTGTATTTTATTCCTCCCTGTTCCTTTTATTCGTTTGTTGATATTTTCAGTTTGTGTACAATACATACCTTTTTTTCTGAATAAGATGAGATTGAAAAAATAAATAATTCTACACGTTCTCGTTCATGTTTTCTATCGTGTTTTGTTCCTTTATTTCTTTTGTATTTTGTTTCCTTTTTTCTTTCATCTTTCTTTTCCACCTTTCATTGTTTCTCCCCTTTCTTTTTATCGTTTTCTTTTATTGTTGTTGTTGATTAGACCAATTCCTTTCTATTGTTTTGTCTTTTTTCTCCTTCTTCGCATGTTTCTTTGCCTTTTATCCTGTCTTTCCTTCATAAATCTTATCTGTCCTTGTCTTTATTTCTGTTCTTTTTTCTTCTTCTTCTTTCTTTCTTTCATTGTATTTCAGGTTGTCCCCTTCTCCGCATTCCGTTATGTACTTTATCAGCCATTATTCTTCCTTTCATCAAATCTGTACGTTCTTTATGTATGTATATATGTATGACTGTCTGTCTGTCTGTCTCATGTCTATCTATGTATGTCTGTCTGCCTGCCCGTCTGTTTTCTCTCTGTCTTTCCTTCTTTCTTTCGCTTTGTCCCCCTCCACTCCATCCTTACCCCCCCACCCCCCCTTTTTTTTCTACCTTGGCTTTGTCACGAGTTCCCCCATTCATTCATTAACCGTTTCTGCCAGTGTGATTCTGATTCTGTTTTCTTTGCCCGTTCTATCACACCTCCACCTCCCCCAACACACCCCCACACCCCATTCGCCAAACTGTTTTTGGCAGCACCATCACCACCACCACTAGCACCACCGTCTCAGGGAGAGATCTGGTTCTCTCAAGGGCCCGTGGAGAGCGCCGGCGTTGTCCAGGCCCGTAATTGATGGGGTGGGGGGGTGGGGGGTGGGGGTGAGTTTAGGGAGGGCAGCAATGTGATGATGATTAATCAACACGCTTCTAATTGGCCGACAGGAGGGGGGGAGCTGCATGGGTACAGCAGCCCCTGTGTGTTGTTGCCACATAAGGTGTTGCCTCCCAATCACGGGCGATTAGGCTTGGCCGGCGGAGGCCGATTGTTGGCCGGTAGCGGACCGGCCGAGTGCCTGGGGAGTGGTGGTGGTGGGAAGGAGGGGAGGGGGTGGGGGTGGCTTGGTGAGGAGGGGTGTGTGGGTGGCAAAGGGAGGAAGAGGATTGCGACGGAGAGAGGGGGGCTAATTAGGCCTGCCCAGGTTCTTCCTCTTGTGTTGGAGGATTACTGTCCCCGTGGTTCTGTGCGGTGCTCTGTTGTGCTCTGCTGTCTGTCGGTCTCTCTCCTTCTGTCTCAGTGTGTTCTCCGCTGGCGCTTCCAGCCGCTAACGGGACGCGGAACTCTTCACGCTACCCTCCCCCCCCCACCCCACCACCTTGCCCCTAAACTCCATCAGACCCCCTCCCTCTCTTTCAAACCTTCCCTCCTGTCTTCCCCTTCTTTCTGTGGCCCTCCCGTAGCATCATCCCCATCCTCACCAACGGCAACAACCGGGGCTTGGGGGGCTTTCTCAGTCCTTCCCAGTCCCACCCACTGCTATAACCATCCGTCATCCCGTCAGAACCTCGACTTCCCTCTCTTTCTCTCTTTGTCTCTCTCTGTCTAACTATCTCTCCACCCACCTCTCTCTCTCTCTCCCCCTCCCTCTCTCTGACATAATTTAGTATTGTGTAGTGTATGCTCTGTTACAGGGCGGGGACTGGATGAAAAAAAGAATTTTGTCTTGTCTTGTCTTATCTCTGTCTGTCCGTTCCCCCCAACCCCCTCCTTCGCTCTCTCTCAGTGCGGCCTACTGCTGGTATCTTCAGAGCTCCCCTCTGTGTTTGTGTGGCTAGTAACAGATGCAGCAGTTCTGTTCTCCAGTTTTGTCTGGACTTGATATATCCCCAAACCACCTCTCTCCCCCTTCCTGCCTTCCCTCACCCACCTACCCCCTCCCACGGCTATACCCATCCGTCCTTCCCTCAGAACCCCCCTCCCCCTCTTAGCTCCCTCCCTCATAACGGCATCCCCATGCTTCTCCATCACCCCTCACGCCTCCTTACAGAGCCGCCGTTTACATCCCGGCCTGGAACTGGCAACACCCCCCAGGCACCCACCCACCCCTTTTCTCTCTTCTTATTCCCTCCCGTCTTCTTGGAGCCCCTCCTCTTTTCGTCCGGTTCCAGCCTGGATGTGACGTCACCTCCCCTCCCCGCTACTCTCTTTCTCTCTCTCTTTCCTTCACGTATTACAGCTCTCACCGCCGTTCTTCCTCGGATCTCCGCCCCTCCCTCCCCCATTCCCCAGACACCTCCCACCTCACCCTCTACACTGTCCCCGCACCCCCACTCGCCACTCCCTCCTCACCCCCACCCCCACCGTTTTTTTTTTTGTTTTTTTTTTCGCAGCCTTCACCATCCTGATAGGATCTCCCTTCCACTCCATCCACCCCCCTCACGCCCTCCCTCCCCCCCCCTCTTCCCCCGTCTTCCTCACGCTGCTGCTGCTGCTACTGGTGCTTATTGCTGCCCTCTCCATCCTTCCCGCCTGCCATCTCCATCAAGATCAGCCCCCCACAACCTAGCAGAATCGACGAGGTCTGATTTTGGAGGAGCGATGAAGGGAGTTGTGTGCTGGGAGGAGAGTAGGGAGGGTAGGGGCACGGGGAGAGGGACTGAATATGGAGGATGGGACAGCGGTGGCTGTATGGTAAAGAGAGAGTGAGAGAGAAGAGGGTGCGGGGTAGGTCCTGTCCCTCCATGGTGGTCTGTAGTTGAGCTGCTGTTCTGGTGGACAAGGTTTCAGATTCAGAGAAGTTCTGGCAAGAAGAGCAGTTGGGGGCGTGACTGGTGGGTGGAAAAGCGAAGATGGTTTGTGGGCGTGACCAGGAGCGGGAACAACGACAGTAGTAACTAATAGTATCAGGAGTGTTTGCTATCATACTAGCAAGACAGTTACAATACAAGAATATGTAGGGGGTGCATAAGGGGGAGGGGGGGAGGTGATGATGATGATGACGATGGTGATATATTGATGATAACGATGATGATGTTGAATCTAAATACGGGCGACCTTTATTTATTTATTTTCACTTATTAAAACACAATTCACACCTGATAAGCAGATTTTTCATTTTCACAAAGAATACAAATTCTTTCCCAAAAAGACCAATCCAAATGCACAGAGGCGCCAAACGAAAGCGGACGCAATTTTAGATGTCCCACATGCAGATAGCAGAGTGATTCATGTTGTGGAACTCAAGACCTGATCCCCAGTGTCGGTCTGTTCTCAACGTGCATGACGTCTCTTAACTCACGGCGCAGTGTTTTGAACGGCAGTTATCTCCTTCTGCTAACTGTATTATTAACGTTTTGTTCATGGTAGGAACCTCAGACATACCTTTCTCAACATCTGCACGCAATTTAGGGTACATGCTCTCAGATGACATGACACTTGATATACACTTGACATACACATCAACCACATTTGTAGGTCAGCAAACGCAGCACTCCGACAAATCAGCTCCATCCGGCAATATCTAACCACAGAAACCACAAAGACTTTGGTTTGTTCTTATGTTCTATCTAGATAAGATTATGGAAATGCTCTTCTTGCTGGCTGCCCCAAACACTGTGTTGACATACATAAAAAAATTCAAAACTCAGCAGCACGACTCACTTTTAAAGCTAAGAAATATCAACAACACATCACTCCTCTACTCACTTCCCTTTAATTGCTCTCCATTCAAGCAAGAATACAATACAAACTCTCAGTCCTTTATTACAATATCTTCACTGGTTCTTGTCCTGTTCATCTTTCGGATCTACTTTCTGTCTTCTCACCATCCAGACAACTCCGTTCTTCAAATGACAAGCGCACATTATCTATTCCAAAGATTCGTGCAAAACCTTACGGTGAACGTTCCTTTTCTTGTGTTGCACCTGAACAGTGGAATTCACTACCCTCACACCTCCGTTACACCCAAACACCCACATTGAAGAGTGCACTCAAAACGCATCTTTTCAAACTGTACTTTTCTCACTTAAACTTTTTTTCCCATTTGCATATGCTTGCTGTGATTTTATTGCATGTGCTCTTTTTATTGATTTGTTTGTATTTGTGATGATTTTAGTGTGTTTTTCGTGATGCCTGAATCCTTGGTGTTTATTTTGTTTTATTTTTATTCATCTATATTTGACAGTGAGGAATGTGATTTGCGCCTGTCTGATTTGTCGGTCTGTTCTCAACAACATCATTTTATTGATGCCTGTGTTGATTTTCATATTTTTTATGTCACTTAGTCTTACATATGTATATTTTAGCCAGTGTCATTTGAGACTGTGTTGACTTTGTACGTATTTTTGCGTCAGTTAGTCTTAAATTTATATATTTAATTGTAAAGCGCAGTGAGCCTCATCTGAGATGGGGGTACTGCACTATATAAGTCTGCATTTATTATTATTATTATTATTATTATTATTATTATTATTATTATTATTATTCTGTGTGTGTGTGAGATTCTGGCTGCTTTCGCCACCTTTTTTTGTTTTTGTTTTTTCTGACTACGTTTTTGTTTTGAATAGCGTAACAGGCAAGGAAAGGGAAAGGAATCAAACTGAAACATAATAAGAGAGAGGAGAGTGGCGTGGAATAATGCTACAGGACACGTTAAGAGTCGAAATAAGGTGCTGAGACTGAAAGGGAGTGGTTGAGAAAAGATGACATAAAATACTCAGGTACAGTGAAAGAAACAATATACACTCCATTTCTCGTGAAACATGTAGATGACACCCATGCATCTTAACCATTTTTGACTGCCATTCAGATCATAGCCATCTTGTTTTGCCTCTTCAGAACTGTTTCAAAAGTTAAATCGTGGATGTCGAACAACCGTTTGAAAGTGAATGATAAGACAGAAGCCATTCAATTCTACCCTCTGTCTGTCGACTCATCTCATCTGCTTCCTGAAAACATGTCTCGTTCTCTGAACTAGTCAGTGCTGCTCATGCTACCGATTCAGCTAGCACACAGGTTTGTTTGTTGTTGTTTTTTTGTTGTTCTGGTTTTTTCCCACCCGCTTGCTGATTATAGAGCACCTTTGCGGGTTCTTTTGGTTTTTTTGTTTGTTTTGTTTTTGTTGGTTTTGGTGTTTTTTTCCCCACATAATTTTACAGATTACATGTATATTTGACTACTAAGGATGGACATTTGCTATTCACGTCTATACACTACACACACACACTCACACACACACACACACACACACACACACACACACACACACACACGTGTATGTGTGTGTGTGTGTGTGTGTGTGTGTGTGTGTGTGTGTAACACGTATGTTTTGTACAGTACACACAGCCACGTTTAAAGAAACGAAAAGTGAAATAAATAGATTATCAGTGTTACATCCCCAGTTTGAAGCAGTGTCATGGTCTGTCTGCTAATTTAAGCAATCTTCATTCGCTGCATTTTCTTTAGATAAACGGCGACAGTGATGTTATATACCCGAGTTTGATCTTGACATGATTAATACGCAGGCATGAGTGAGTGAGTGAGTGAGTCTCACTCTCTCTCTCTCACTCTCTGTATGTGTGTGTTAATCTGCAGACTAATATATAGCTGTTTTTTAATTGCTTGCTAATTCACTACTTTACGCTTAAAGTCGACAGCAGTATTTGTTCCTCTTTCAGTGATCTGCACCGGATTTGTTGTTCGAACATCAAGTAAATAGATGTCTTAACCTTTGTTTTCTTCTGTGTGCAAGTACACATTGATTTTTCCCTATCAGGATTATAAATATAGCTGATTATATTTTTCATTTGATTGTCTTTATCCTGCTCTTCTTCTTGTGACAGAATGTCACAAAGAGTTAAGTTTAACCAGGTATCAGTCTGATAGTGTACAAAACCGGGCAACATCCTTCCAGGGGGCAATAGTAAAAGAAATGGTCCATGTAATCTACTTCAGTTTTGCACAAGGAAGCTAGCACACATGTAAATGACAGGTACATTGGAACAAACCCAAACACTTCCTATAAAAGGAAGCTCCGGGGTTTTCCTCATACCGATCATTTGACATGTGCACACAGCACCAATAACAGAAGAAATGTTCAACACAGTCGGTGACATAAGCTGCATTGACCTGAAGTTGTGTACCTTGATCAAAAAATGAAAATATCTTGACTAGTGGCATCATTTGTCTACAAAGCACTGAAGCTGTTGTATATCAGTACAACATGTATTCATGTGTTTCGTTTGTGCTAATCTTGTTTGTATTGGTATTATAACTACGACATTTACGACAGTGTGATGTCCCCTTCAGAAAGGGTCTATGGCCTAATCTGAATAAAATATTCGTATTCACATTCGTATTCACATTTGCTCTCTCTCTCTCTCTCTCTCTCTCTCTCTCTCCACGCCCATCCCTCCCCCTCTTTGATCCTCCCCCCTCCGACCCCACCCCACTCCATACCCCCCCCCCATACCCTCCCACCCCCTTTCCACACACACACACACACACACACACACACACACACACACACACACACACACACACACACACACACAACCCCCTCAACCAACGTACACGCGTAGAAACAAAACTAATACCACAGGAGGGAGCCGAGAGATGTGAGAAGGGGCAATATTGGGCGAGAAGGGCTTCCAGAATGTTCAGGCGAAACCCTAAGAAGAACTAACGACGTTGGGCTGCTGGCCGGGGCGCGAGGAGGAGGGAGAGGAGGAGGAGGAGGGAGTAGGGGGGCGGGCGGAGGGGCGCACACCCCTCCTAATCTGCCCCGCTAGGGGCTCGTCATGATCCGCGCGCACGCCGCGGCTTGAGAACGGGAACAGCTTGGCAAACTCTGGTGATGGTGGTGCTTGGTGGTGGTGGTGGTATTGTGTGTGCGTGTGTGTGTGTGGGTTTGGGGGTGGGGTGTATGTTTGTGTGTGTGAGTGAGTGTGTGCGTGTGTGTGTGTGTGTGTGTGTGTGTGTGTGTGTGACTTAGACTAAGACTCACTCATTTTATTTATCGTAAAACCTGTCGGGAATTATGGACACTAAAACTAAACACAACAGACAAATAAAAGCGGTAATCTGTGAGTCTGTACACGTTTTTGCAGAATCTTGCAGTGGATATCGGTTATCAGCTGCGAGCATTAAAACAGTCATGTATGAAATGATATATATATATATTTTTTGTTTTATATTATGTCTTGCCCGTTCGGGTTGAAAGAAAAGCTCAATGGCAACAGGGATAAGCGCCCTGAGAGTGTTTTCTTTGCAGTCCAAGGAGACGTTTATGGTGTTTGAGGGAAGGAGTAGGAATATCTATCTATTTAGCTGTCTGTCTTTCTGGTTGTCTAAATCTCTCTCTCTCTCTCTCTCTCTCTCTCTCTCTCTCTCTCTCTCTCTCTCTCTCTCTCTATATATATATATATATATATATATATATATATATATATATATATATGTATGTATATGGTAGGTAGTAGGTAGGCCTCCTTCGGTCATGGCTGACCATGGATAGAGTATATCCGACCTAATGTCTAATTGGGCTGTCTGCTTGGACCAAGCAGCGTCGCCTGTGACAGTAGAGACCAATGGGAGAGAGACAGTCTCTGTCGCAGCGATAACATGTGTAAGCTGGTGCTGGTCTGTCGGTTGCCGTCCCTTTTCTGCGAGCTCGCTTTTCTGCTGCAGCAGCTGACAGTTTGTCCTCACCAATCCGTAGCTGATTCTTGAGAGTGCTTCTCCATCTGTTGCGGTCATCTGCAAGGTCCTCCCAGGACTCAGTGTTGATCTCAAGCGCCTTCATGTCACGTTTGCAAATGTCTTTGTATCTCAGCTGTGGGCGGCCGATGCTTCTCTGCCCCGTGGCGAGCTCTCCATAAAGGATGTCTTTTGGGATGCAACCATCTTCCATGCGGCGGACGTGGCCCAGCCAGCGCAGCCGACGCTGTCTCAGCATGGTATACATGGTCGGGAGGCCAGCGCGAGTCAGGACTGCGGTGTTTGTCACCCTGTCTTGCCAGGAGATGCCGAGTATGCGCCGTAGGCTTTTCAGGTGGAAGGTATTGAGCCTTTTCTCCTGACGAGCATGTGTGGTCCACGCCTCACTGCCATAAAGCAAGGTGCTGAGGACGCAGGCGTTGTATACAGCCATCCTTGTCTTCGTGGTCAGCAGGGATTTGTCCACACTTTTGTGCGAGGCGGGCTAGCGTTGTGGCTGCCTTCCCGATCCTCTTGTCGATCTCGGTGTCAAGGGAGAGGTTGTCGGTGATGGTGGACCCAAGGTAAGTGAATTGATGGATGGCTTCAAGCTCGTAGTCATCAATGGTGATGGCTGGTGGAGATGGCGTGTCTTGGCCTAGGACATTTGTCTTCTTGAGACTGATGGTCAGACCGAAATCTTTGCAGGCCTGGTAGAAGCGGTCCATTAGTGACTGCAAGTCCCGCTGGGTGTGGGTCACGACTGCCGCGTCGGCAGCAAAGAGCGTGTCTCTGATGAGGGCTTCGCGGACTTTTGTCCTTGCTCTGAGGCGGGCGAGATTGAAGAGCCTGCCGTCTGATCTGGTCCGCAGGTAGATCCCTTCTTGCTCTGTGCTGAACGCATGTCTCAGGAGAAGAGCAAAGAAGATTCCAAATAGGGTGGGGGCGAGGACACAGCCTTGTTTGACACCGCTGCGTACGTCGAAGGGCTTGGTGAGGTTACCACTAAACTGCACCGTCCCTTTCATGTTGGAGTGGAAGGACTCAATCAAGCTGTGCAGTTTTGGGGGGCAGCCGATCTTTCGAAGAGCCCTGAAAAGGCCGTCTCTGCTGACTAGGCCTTGGTGAGGTCAATGAATGCGACATACAGGGGCATCCTCTGCTCTCTGCATTTCTCCTGGATTTGGCGAAGGGAGAAGATCATGCCTACCGTGGATCCCTCTGCTCGGAAACCGCACTGTGATTCCGGGTAAACGCGTTCGGCCAGTTTCTGCAGGCGAATTAGGAGCGTAGACTTTGCCTACAATGCTGAGAAGTGAGATGCCTCTGTAGTTGTTGCAGTCGCTCCTTTCACCCTTGTTTTTGTAGAGGGTGATAATCTTGGCATCCCTCATGTCCTGCGGTACAGCTCCTTCATTCCAGCACTGACAGAGGACTGTGTGCAGAGGATGCAGAAGAGTAGTCTTGCAGTGTTTAATGAGTTCTGGGGGAATTCCGTCACTACCAGGTGCCTTGCCTGCTTTCAGGCTGTTAATGGCCTTGCTGAGTTCGTCCTCAGTTGGCTCTGCGTCAAGTTCTTCCATGACCGGCATGCACTTGATTATGTCTTGCCCGTTCGGGCTGAAAAAAAAAGCTCAATGGCAACAGGGATAAGTGCTCTGAGAGTGTTTTATTTGCAGTCCAAGGAGACGTTTATGGTGTTTGAGGGATATATAGGCATCTTTCAGTCTCGGAAGACTATGGAGTTGCGCTCTAGGTGTTTATTCAGGTTCACCATCGGGTGTGGCTGGCCAGTCCGACACGGGAATGACAGTCACTGTGGCAGAGGGCACAGATGAAGTCTGACGCTGGTCTGTCTGCCTGGGCTGCAGCCTTTCTTCTCATTCTCTTTTCCTCGTGCTGCTGAGCGAGTGTCTCTTCGAACTTGGAAAGACCTTTCTGCACAGTCTGTCTCCAGGCTGACCGTTCGAGGGCTGTTGCTTCCCAATTGTTCTGGTCGATGTTCAAGGCTTTTAGGTCCCTCGTGCACACGTCTTTGAATCGCAGCTGTGGTCTGCCTGTGGGACGTTTTCCCTGTACAAGTTTTCCGTAGAGGAGGTCTTTAGGGATCCGTCCGTCGTCCATGCGCACGACATGGCTGAGCCAGCGTATGTTTGAGGGAAGGAGTAGGAATATCTATTTAGCTGTCTGTCTTTCTGGTTGTCTAAAGCTATCTATCTAACTATCTATCTATGTATATGTATATGTGTGTATATATATATATATATATATATATATATATATATATATATATATATATATATATATATTAGTTTGTCTCTTTTTTGAACGATTTTTTCCGAGATTGCGCAAGCGCGCTGGTGTGTAAATGAGGAAGTAGGGAGGGGCGGTTTTTTTCATTAATATAAACTTGCGCATGCAGTGTTTTCATAGACCACTTTGTCATATCCAGAATTCTTAACCAATCCAGTTTATAATGATCATACCCACAGTCTGCAATATGTTGTATATGTTTTCATGCAGATAGATTTGAGTTGGTTCAGTTGCTTCATTACATAATTTCCGTGTAAGGGAAAATCGATGCAACCCAGAATAGAATCGGTTACTTTGACGAGTGTTCTTTGGCAATTTGGTGTACAAAAAAGCTCAAATTCTGAAGATGTCATATTTAAAGATGGCGATCGCAGAATCAAACAAGGACGTGGGCAGTCTTCTTCTTTTTTTTTTTTTTTTTGTCCCAATAACTTGGGTATGCTCACTTTCACTTGGGGTCGATTTAACACGACTGCATGTTTTCGTATTATTTATAATAATAATAATGATGATAATAATAAATAATAATAATAATATTTATATAATGCTGAATCTTTTGCAGAGACAAATCAAAGCGCTTTTGCACCAGTCATTCACACGCATGCATAACTCTGAAAGTGGAAAAAACTGAAGACAAAGAAGGGGCAGGGAGGGGAGGCTGTTTTGAGAAGAGGTGGGTTTTAAGGCCAGACTTGAAAGATCTGAGTGCGGAGACCTGACGAAGCGGAAGAGGAAGTTCATTCCAGTTGCAAGGTCCAGAGACAGAGAAAGAACGGCGGCCAACAGTCGAGAACTGGGTATGCGTAAACAGAGTGGATCCGAAGCCGATCGTAGAGAGCGAGATGGAGTGTAGAGGTGAGGGCAGCCACATAGATAGGAAGGGGCAGATTTGTGAATGCATTTATAACATAGAGTGCTGTTCTTGTACTTTATTCTGTGTGAGATAGGTAGTCAGTGCAGATGTTGCAAAAGAGGAGTGATGTGCTCAGATCTTTTCTTTCTGAGGACGAGTCGGGCAGCAGAGTTTTGTATGCGCTGAAGGGACTGAATGGATGAAGCAGGCAAACCAGACAATAGAGAGTTACAGTAGTCAAGGCGAGAGGGATGACAAGTCTAGATGTCCACACTCCGTTTAAATCACTGGCCTTCGTACCCTCCCTCTGAAGCGTTGTCGGTTATGGGGCATGTCTGGTGATGATCCTTAGTTTCCGTTCATGTATGATCTGTCAGTTGAATAACTACCAGCCCATAATCCATAAGTAGATTTTCTTTTTCTTCTTGTTGGTTTTTTTTTTTTTTTTTTTTTTTTTTTAATAAATCGCACTTCCGATCATTTTCGGTTTAAATGTTCATACCGTGCGAACACCGCTTGAATTTCGACATCGCGAAGGACCGTGCATCAAATTTTTTATATGGGCGAATACTCAGACGTAGACTTCAAAGCCTACAGTTGGGACGAACACGGACAAGGTGGTTTCCTTTTTTTTTTTTTTTCTTTTTTTTTCCCCCCCAAGGTGGTGTATACCGACAACCGACTACTTAATGGGGAGTATTGCACTCAGTGAAGAAGTTGTGAAACCATTCAATATTCGATCCATTCCAGCTGCATTATATTGTTGTATCGTTTGTCGAGACTTATGGCTTCTTTCAGTACGCAGTACGTATAAAGTATAGCAGGTCGAAGAATTGCACCACGTCCCTTGATGCCATTTCTGTTGCTCACGCCCTGAACCCAGAATTAACCCCCCCCCCCCCAACCCTCCACCGTTCGCCCCTCACTGAACACACACACGTAAACTCAAAATGGGTGCTTGAACTCTCTCATTGTTTTGACAGTCCCCGCATGACCACCACGTTGAGGTGTAATGTGATGAGGAACTACTTGAAGTGTGTGTGTGCGAGTGTGTGTGTGTGTGTGTGTGTGTGTGTGTGTGTGTGTGTGTGTGTCAGACAGAGACAGACAGACAGAGCGACAGATATTTTTTTTCGAGTTAAGAGGTCGGAGTTCACACTTCACGTTTTATGAAGTCCTTGAACAGTACCAATGTTGCCCCGTTGCTCTTTTTGCTTGTAACCCTCACCCTTTACATATATATTCCCACTCCGCCCCCTTCCACCTCCTGTGTTATCGTTCACATACCATCTACAACACCCCTTTAACTCCATCCCCGTCCAACATCCATCAGAAAAAAAAAAGAAAAAAGAAAGAAAGAAGAAGAAGAAGAAAAAAAAATTCCCTGAAAAAAGGCGGCACCTTGGCGCATTCCCACCAGAGCAATTGTTTTTGGGTCTGCGTGTCGCCCGAAGCCCCTGAAGGGAAGAGAGCAGAGAGGGGGGACAGCGGGGAATGTGATCACCGCACGGAACTCATTAGCCGGGCCCCCAGCCAAACTCCCCGCCCCGGACAGATAATCCGCTGATGCTGCACCGGATTAGTTAGGCTGCATCCCGGAGAGGTCGTGAGAGAAGCTCGAAATTAAAGGAGATGGGGATGGCGAAGAAACGGAATGGTTTAAAGAAAATGAATTAGCGGGAAATAATCCCTGGAGCGAAAGAAGAATGGGAAGAAACGTAAATCATGTTTGCAAATAAAAATCAGTCGGGATATGAGGTAAAAGGTAATTTAAAAAAATGATTGAGACTGAGCCGAGAAAAGGAAAATTTAAAAAACAAAATAGTGTCATAAATAGGATTTCCTACAAACATTGAATTCAGAGGGAGAGAAGGGGGGGGGGGGGAGGGAATAAACCGACGTTGATGATCTGAGAAAGAGAGGGAGGGAGGGGTGGGGGGGGGTTGGGTTTAAATCAACATTGATTATTGTAAATCAGACCCGATCAAACGTCATGTTATTTCAGAGAAAAGATTGACCCAGTCCGCATTTTTTCACTTCCTGTGATCATGTGCGCGTTCAAGCACCTGGGTTGGTTGACCAACAGCTGAGCCTTACATTTCAAGGTCACTTCTCGTTAATTGTGCGCTGGACGCCATTAACTGTTTCCCCAGTTAAGCCAATCCGAGCCCCACTCGCATTCCATTTATATATATATATATATGTGTGTGTGTGTGTGTGTGTGTGTGTGTGTGTGTTTCGAATCAAAAGTTGCTGAAGACATGAACGTGAGCATGCTACAAAGACAGAATAGCTAAAGAGAAACCCAAACTGGGCTTATTAAAAAAAACAAAAAACAACCCAACCAAAACAACAAGAAACAACTCCCCCCCCCCCCCCCCGAAAAAAAAAAAAGAAACGAAAAAGAAAAAAAAGAAGAAGAAACACACACACACAAAAAAAACAAACAAAACAAGAATCTGGTAATGCTATCGATAATGAATAACGTTCTATTAAATGAACACCAGTAATCATTAGGATGGAAGTGACAGTGCCAGACGCTTGCAAGTTTCAGACATCTGCAGTGTTCGGGAAAAATAATCGCGAATTAGCATACAGGGAAACAACGATAATGGACTGTCTCAGTCTTCCGAATGGAGCTCCTTAGCTTACGTTGAGACAGACGGTTTCCACAGTAAATGATACTGTTAAAGGATATGAAAAGGGATGATGGTTCGAATCCGTAACATCCAAGTCATCTGTTCGAGGGTGAAACCACAGCGCCCACGACCACCACAGATCACAGGCGCGGTTTCACACCCCTCCCATTCCCACCCCCGCAATCACCCAAACCCGCAGCCTGACCTTCCAAGAGCCACGCAGATTTGCAAGAAGGACAGGGAAGGGGGTGTTGGGGGAGGGAGGGGGGGGGGTGCGGGGGGGAGGACAGCGGGGAGTTCTGGTTACAGTGGATAATTTGGCGGGCCGCATCTTCTTTCGGCCGCGTTGACACAGCCGCCCCTCCTCCATTGATCTGTCCCTGGATTTCCATTCGCCCCATTTGTTGTCCCTCTTCGATTTTATCGGTACTGCCCTGCTGCCTGGTCGGCAGGGGCCCTCTGCTCCGGCTGCCGTGTTCTCTTCTTTTTTTGTGTGTGTGTGTGTGGAGGGGTGAGGGGTGAGGAGAAATGAAATACAACCGCCTGGAATGGGGGAAGGCCTGCAAGACTGGCATGGGCAATTGGGTCCCTTGCAGCGGGTGTCAAGTCCCACAGGAGTTTGGCAGTATGGGGGCAGTTTTTTTTTTCTGTTCTTTTTCTCCCCCCGTCCTCCGCCCCCCGCCCAACTTCCCCTCCACTACCCCAGCTCCATTTCTCATAGCCCACCCCTGTTTCCGTACGTTTTTCTTCTTCCCGAGATAAAGAAAAGGAGATTGTTGATGCTTTTGGAGCGGACCTATGCAATGGCTTCGCATGGAGAATGATGAAACAATGTGTATTTGCAAGAATTGTTTTTACTCTATGGAATACTTCATAATGCGCACGTTTCATGCTGTTTAGGCGCGGGAAAAAAAGACAGAATGGTGGAAGCGCAGACAACAAAAATGGGTCCAAAATTGCAGGCCGTGGGGTTTGCTCAACTGTTCATGCATATTTTGGCTTTGCTAAAGTAAGCACAACAGATTTCCTACCAAAGTCTTCAGAAAATATGTGGTTATCCACAGGTCTATTGTACCTTTCATTTTTTGGAAGTGTCAAAAAATAAACCCTAGAAAGGGGAGGAGGGGAAGAGAGGATAAGATTATCTTGGTTTCGATTGATTAATTGATTGTCTTGATTGATTACTTCATTCATCATCGGTGTGTGTGTGTGTGTGTGTGTGTGTGAGGGAAAATGAGATTCTAACTTTTTTTGTTGTTAAAAAACAAACAAACAAAACAAAAACAACCCCCCCCCAAAAAAAAATGGTTAATTTGACCATTTTTTTGTTGTCAAAAAAACAAAAAAACAGCAAAACAAAAACAAACAAAAAAAAGACTGGTTAATTTGACCATTCCTTTTTTTCTTTTTTTTTTAATTTCGGGTTTTTCTTGTTGGTTTTGGGGTTGTTTTTTTTAGAAAAAAAAGTCCTGTGGATCTTTCCCCTCCTCGTTGTCGACCTTTGTCTCAACAAAGGGTTCTGGTTTGTTTCCCATGAAGCTTGCGGTTGATGTTTGTGGGCTGTGCGTGTGGGAGACAAGGGACGGGGAAATTGCCCACAGCACCGGGAACCCTTGCACTTTGCGGTCGGGTGGCGCGGGGGGGGGGGGGGGGGGGGGGGGGGGGGGTTGAGAAAAATGACAACGTCGTTTTCTTTCCAAACAGTTATCCCTGTGGACAAGTCCTTTGCGGAGGACAGGGACTATGGTGGCGGTGGGTGCCACTACGTCTGTTTCCTTTTTTGTCTCTGTTGGTTTTCGCTTCGGACCCCCAAGCTTGGAGTCTGGTGATACACACAACACGCGCTTTGTGGTGAAGGTTGCACAACAGACATGGTTCAAGCTGGATTTTGTGTGGTTGGGGGTGGGGTTTACATAGGGCTGTTGATGGTGGGGGGGGGGGGGATTTGTCCAATGATCCGCATAATTTGTTCCAAGGCAAGACTGTTTTGGGGCGAAGGAGAATGAGGATATGATGGGCTGGTGGTGATGGGAGTGGTGGAGGGATGACTGAGTTTGCTGTCGATTGTTTGTCACAACGTGGCTGTCATTGTACCATCTAGGAATTTGGTTTAACTTCATGGCTTTTTGTAATTATCTTTCTTTTTTATCATTTCATTTTATTTATTTATATAATGATGTTTTGATCTTATATCATTCTAATCTTATTCTTATTTGATTATTGTAAACAGGAGATCTGGTGTTGGGGTTGGGGGGGTTGTATATTCAGGTCAAAAACGAAACACACACACACACACACACACACACACACACACACACACACACACACACACACACACACACACACAGAGAGCGAGAGAGAGAGAGAGAGAGAATGTTATGGGGCCTAATATTCCACCGTAGATCTCTGGAAAACCAAATTTAAAAAAAAAAGAAAAGAAGAAAAAGGCCAGAACACTGTTACGCAAAAGAACAAATGCTTTTTGTTTGGTCGCTCCTTTTACACTGAATCTAAAACAAGACAACTTCAAGTTTTCAAGAACAGCCGGTCGTGTGAGTTGTTTGCTCAAAAGGGTGTTGCTCCACGCACATAGATTCCAGATGCAGTGCGAGACGGTATCGAAACTAAGTTTGGAGACGGCTTGAAAAAAACAACAACAACTACAAAAAACAAAGAAAAACAAAAACAACAACAACCAAACAAATAAACAACAACAACAAAACAAAAAAACAAAAAAAACAAAAACAAAACTTTTACGTTTGAACGCGAAATATTCTCAGGGTGGCGTATGTGCTCGTGTAGGGCGGTGATGCTAGGAAGGTGGGTGCTGTTTTGTCACAATTACATAAGGGCAGCCAAAATTTCGATTAAACACAATATGATTCAGTGCATCTTTATTAACCGGATTGGAAAATAAATGCACATCTAAAGACACATCATCCATTATACATAGTAACCACAGTCAAGTCCGACACACTTATGAACACGACAGAAGTTAAACTGGAAAGTCAAAAAGGTAAGCTTATTAAGCTAAAATTCTTTCTTAAAATCGTCAGCGTAATAAAAGAGCAACTTCTTCCCCCCCCCCCCCCCCCCCCTTATCCTCATTCACTCAACCAACCAACCGACCAGTCACTCAAGCAGTCGATGACCAGCTGATAGTGAGCACGAGGGGTGGGGGTGGGATTGGGGATGGCTGGAGAAGAGAGCTCATAGGGAAGGGGGTGGGGATGTTAAGCTGCTTGCATCATGGGACCTCAGGCTTTGGCCGCCAGAAATTAGTCACGTGACCTTCTTCTCTCTCTCTCTCTCTCTCTCTCTCTCTCTCTCTCTCTCTCCCACCCCCACCCCTCCCATTTCAGTTTGAACAGCAGGATCTCTGAATCATCATCTCTGGATCTGTATCTATGTCTGCTTGTCGGTCGGTCTGTTTCTTCTCTCCCTTCTCTGTCTGTTTCCCTCTGTCCCCACCTTTCTGAATGGCCTCCTCCCCCCCTCTCTCTGTGACACTCTGTATGCGCGCGCGCGTGTTCTATCGCTTTTGTGGTTTTTCTTGGGAGACTTCGACGCCACAGTGTTGGGTTTTGTTGTTGTTGTTTTTCTGTCTGTAAGTATATTTCTTTTACTGTCAGAATGGATTTCTCTGCATCATTTTGCCACTCT
Organism: Babylonia areolata; assembly: GCF_041734735.1. Classification (NCBI taxonomy): domain Eukaryota; kingdom Metazoa; phylum Mollusca; class Gastropoda; order Neogastropoda; family Buccinidae; genus Babylonia; species Babylonia areolata. Next base: position 27,610,805 of record NC_134896.1, read on the forward strand.
CAATCGGTGTTTACAGTTTTGAACCAGTTCGCATTTTCGAACTGACCGTGTCTTGTGGACTGAAATTCACATTTTGTTTCCCATTATTCCGCGAGGAATCCGATCATGTGACAGTTCTGCGTAGAAGCGTCAATTTTGTACAGAGCTTCAGACAGGTATGCGCAGTAGCCGAATGATAAGAGCGCTGAACATGCAATCTGTGGGGCCTGGGTTCGTCCCGATATCGGTGCCTGGTGAGTAAAGGGCGGTCAAAAGATTCTAAGTTGTGTCGGTTCCTTAATTCCCTTCTTGTCTGTACACAATCGGAAGATCAACTACGCATGTTTAAGATCCCGTAAGTCAAGGTAAACAAGCGCTTGGTTATGGAAACTCCATACTGCCCCGGAAACGGAATATGGCTGCCTGAACGACGGGGTAAACCCGATCTTCCACGTAGATTAGAGTTCTTCTTCTTTGTTCGTGGGCTGCAACTCCCACATTCACTCGTTTGTACACGAGTGGGCTTTTACGTGTATAACCGTTTTTACCCCGCCATGTAGGCAGCCATACTCCGATTTCGGGAGTGTGCATACTGGGTATGTTCTTGTTTCCATAACCCACTGAACGCTGACATGGATTACAGGATCTTTAAGTGCGTATTTGATCTTCTGCTTGCGTATACACACGAAGGGGGTTCAGGCACATGCAGGTTTGCATATGTGTTGAACTAAGAGGTCGGAAAAATCTCCACCCTTTACCCACCAGGCACCATTACCGAGATTCGAACCCGGGTCCCTCAGATTGAAAGTCCAACGCTTGGTTACTCGGCTATTGCGCCCGTCGTAAATCAGAGTGAACATGGGATTTCAAGTCTACCAACGCAGAATAAGAAGTACGGAACTATATCACAGTCACGCATAGGGTTGTTTTCAATCAAAGTACTACGAATTACGATTCAATACCGGATTAACGATGCTAGGATTAAGACTGTGGTGTTTTGAACAGTTATTTGCCGATCATGTGTTTTACTTCTGTTCCTCACGCATAGACCCTTGGGCTGTGTGACACCAGATACTTATTTGTTTCTCCTTTCCTTTATTCATCATTTATGAGTGTGTGTATTTGTTGTCATTTGTCGTCATAATTAAAATATTACCACTACTACTATTACTGCTGCTGCTACTACTACTATTACTACTACTACTACTACTACTGCTGCTACTACTGTCTTTGTGATAGGATAAGGGGAAAGGCTAAAGGCCGGAAAAAAAATCCGTCCCTTTTCTATTAGTGGTTGAATATTGATGATAGTGGTAATGATAATGTTAACAGCAACAACAATGATGATGATAATGATGATGATGACGATGACGACGACGATGATGATGATAATAATAATAATAATAATAATGTTATCATTTCACTGAACATTAAACAGATCAGTAACCGCTCTCTCACTCTCTTGCTTTCTGTTTTTGATGCGGGTTTGCATACGCGCGCGCACCCACCCTCCCACTCACACACACTCTCTCTCTCTCTCTCTCACACACACACACACTCTCTCTCTCACACACACACACACACACACACACACACACACACACACACTTCACGCAAAACACACAACCAACGGGTGCAGATGACAAGTTGAAACTGGTGCCATTTAATCCCCCCCTTTTTTAATACCATTACCAGGATTAATCCTTTTCTTCATGTTTCCCCTCTGGAGTTAGAGACGGAGACCTGGTCCTTTTTTTTCTCTCCTCTCTGTCATCTGGCTGGGATTGGGGGTGCCAGAAATATTACGAGGGGAGAGGGGTGGCCCTTAGTGGTAGCTTTTGCCAGAAACCAGGATTAGAAGAACACGAAGAAGAAGAAGAAGAAGCAGCAGAAAGTAAGGCTACCTCGAGCAAAGAAATAGTTGTTAAAGAGTTTGCACCCGCCCGCTCCAAGAGTTACAGAGACGCTCTCGCTGGATAGTGCCAAGACGGCTTGGAAAGATGGTGGAAAAGAGGGACCGGGTGACCCCCCTTCACCCCCCCCCCTCTCTCTCTCTCTCTTCATCTGTCTTTAACACGCTTATTTATACATACCTAAAGCAGTGACATATAGGACTGTACTCACGATGAATGAACGACTGACTGAACGATTAAACTTACAAACATTAAGCAAACAACCCACTCTTTCACTCAGTTCTACATATCTATCAGTCTAGTTGCCCGGGATGAGAAGAGGATGGAAGTGTCTGTTTTGAAAGTGAATTCTATTCATCGGATTTTGCGCGCGCGCGCGCGTGTGTGTGTGTGTGTGTGTGTATCTCCATCATTGTGTGATGTTAAATGCTGCTTTACGTAAGCAGTTGTAGAAAATGGCACTTGCAATAAAATTGGGTTATGAAAAAAATGTATATATATATATATATTTAGTATTAAATTAATGTCAGCACGAACATGAAATAATTATTTACTTAAAAAGCTTACATAAAGTCTTCATCACTATCAGTTTCTGATATTACGCCGCATGCGTGTCTGGCTGGACATGGAAAACGATTCAGATTCATTTGTAAACATTTAAAAACAAAAGAACAAGGCAAAAGAAGAAAAACAAAACAAAAAAAGAAAAAAAAAAAGAAAAAGAAAAAAAAGATAAAGATAAAGAAATATAAGAATGGAGAAGAATAAAACAAAACACACAAAAAAAAGATCAAAAAAAGAAAAAAATAAGGTGATTTTTATAAAGTAACTGGTATGGCAGCATTGAGCACAGTTGTATATAGATGGAGGAAATAATTTTTAGCACTTGAAGGATTATTATCATTATAGTAATAACAAAAAAACAAAAAACAAACAAACAAACAAAACAAAACAAAATTACCGAAATATATTTTCAGCAATATTGTCAGATAAGTAAATGAATATTGTACATATTGTGTACTTATACTGCTAAGACATTGTCTTAGAATACCGTAGCTTTATAACGACGAAATTTACCGTATCATCGGCTCATCGTCTCATCCGAAAGACTGTCGTCCAGACCCACCACTCAAGGTCCAGCGCAGATAGGAGTGAACAATCCTGGTCGGTTCGTGCAGAAGTGAAACCCGTGGACGTTAGCTTCCTGTTCGGGCACGTAACCGCATGGCCCCCGCTTCCCTGATTTCAGTTAATTTCTAGGTCGTATAGTTCACTACCCAGCCGATCGCACAGGGTTTTTCGGCGATGAAAACATCACAATAAACCTCACGTTGATAGATACACAAACGCATGAATAAACAGATAAGTAAATGGATGAATAAATAAGCGAATGAATAAGTAAACAGTTAAAATAGATGAGTAATAAGTAAATGAGTAAGACGAACAAATAGATAGATAGATTAAAAAAAAAAAAAAAGAATAAATAAATAAATAAATAAATAAATGAATAAACCAACCAACCAACCAAACAAACAAATAAATACAATGATAAATTGATAAACAAATAAATGAATAGATAAATAAATAAATAGATAGATAAATACGTTGACAAGCCAGAAAGCCCTGTAGAAAGAAACGAATATTATTAGAAAAAAAGAAGAAGAAAAGAAAAAAGAAACGCATCACGGTAATGAAAACATTTTACGGTAATGTTATTACTGATAATACTATCACGGTAATGAAAACATTTTACGGTAATGTTATTACTGATAATACTAACTAATAACAAGGACAATGATGACAACAGCGACAACGATGGTAATTGTGACAATGGTAGTACATTACTGCTACTCCTACTACTACTAATGATAATAATAATAATAATAATTATTATTATTATTATTATACATGTGCCACAAATTGGACAAAAAAGAATCCTTGGTTTAATTGCTATGCCTGTATATTTTGAATACTTTGAATGTTGATGCTTTTTGGTAGAATTGTAACAAATTTGATTCCTTTACCAGAAAAAAAACAACATGTATTCTAAATTGAGTCCTTTATTTGACTGTTGGAGAAATAGTGAATTTAAAAAGAATAAGATATGTATTAAAAAAAAAAGCAAAAAAAAAAAGCACAGTGATGATGATAATTGATAACCTTATCTATTAATCTCGCTATCCATCTGTCTATATATTATATATACCGTGAATTTATGACGATAATTTCACAGAAATTATTATTATTATTTTAATTTTTTTTTTTTAAATCAATTCTAAACTGTTCTTTCATCAAGGCAAAGTATAAGCAGTGAGGACAGAATGCAATTTGATGCTTAACAGTGCACATCCATTGTCTTTTCGCGAATACTGTCATGTGCTGGTTATCTTTACATTGCATTAACTTATCAGTTCTACCCTATTTATTTGTGTATTCAGTTATTTTTTTTATTTCATGAGAATGGACGGAATAAACGTCCATGAAAGTGGGGAAGGTAAACTACTAAAAAGATGTTAATTAACCATGTTATTTTAATTAGGTGTATGATTCGCGGTTGTTGTTGCTGTTTTGTTGTTGTTGTTATTGGGTTTTTTAAAAAAATTTTTATATTTGTTTGATACTTGT
>NC_134896.1:27617821-27650321 GCF_041734735.1 Babylonia areolata
GTTATATTTATATTTTTTGTATTCTCTAAACTTGGCACTTTGATCTGATATTCTGACCCAACAGCTAGAGCAGTCATTATTATCATTTTTTGTTCAAACAGGAACTTCTTTTGCTAAGCATGGAAGTTTTATTTATTTTGCAAACGTTTTGGTGCAGATAGTAAAGAAGGGAAATTAGTCTGTAATGCTAGGGGAGTTAATTTGCTTTAAACTGATCTTTCTCATCTTAAACATTACATTTTGAAATTATACTGAATACATAAAGAGATTGGATTTTTTTTTAAAGTGTATCACAAGTGAGTCTTGAAGGCCTTGCCTCCCTTGTTTTGTTTGTTTTGTTTTCTCCCGCGTGGGCTTCTGAACATGGAAGTGTGGGCGGAAAGATAGCGTTACTGGTGTGATTTTCAGCCCTGTAGATTGCATCACTAGTTTATGGTGCTTACGCAATGATGTCTTCATGTATCTTGTAATATATTGTGTATTAAACCGAGATACGGCTTTGGCTGTCGACAGTTCTGAGTGTCGGGTACACACCTCTGTCGGGATCTTGGACTCTTAAGTCAAACCGAAACCTGAATCTTTATGCTTGAACTTGATAAATATTTAAGAAATCATTGTTGCGAGCTAGGAGTCTTAGTTGTCAGCATCTCGGTTTTTCACCGAAGGCTAGCGCTCACTGGCGCGCGCACACATTTACACACACACACACACACACACACACACACACACAGCACGCACGCACGCACGCACGCACGCACACACACACACACACACACACACACACACACACACACACACACACACACACACACACACACACATATACACGCGTGCGCACACACACGCACACATGCACATACACTCACACAGACACAGGCACAGACATACACACACACGCACACACACACACACACACACACACACACACACACACACACACACACACACACACACACAGTGAAATCACTGGAGAATACATCCTTTTGACTGAACAGGAGAGGCTGACACAAGGAGAGGCGTTAAGTTAACAAGCCTGTTCAAACAAGCGCACAGATTGATGAAACCACATTGTGTTTGTTCCTGTTAAAATCCACTCGTCCACCATTGTCCGGCAGGCGGCGTGTCGCTGCTGCCAGAACTTGTTTCCTCTCACATGACAGATGTTTTCTCTTCCGGATGCTCGCTTTTCGGTTATTGTCATTTCCATTTTTTTCTTTTTGATATATGATTTAAATATTTTTGTATCCAGTCGGCGCTGTTCCTGTCTTACACCTTCTGGAAACTACGTTTCCACGCGAGTTTACAGACCTTTTTTTCGTGGATTAAATCACACTTTAAAAAAACGAAAGAAAGAAAAGAAAAAAAAAAAAAAAAGAACCCACAGACCACTGTATCTAGCTTGCTATCAGAAAACTGTATTTCCACCACCACCAACAGTTGGAGACCTTCTCTCACAGTAGTGAAGTTTGCGGGTTTTTTTTTTTTTTTTTTTTTTTTTTTTTTTTTTTCAATCCACATAGTAATGTACTGTACGTGTCTGGGCCGGTCGGGGGAGCTTGCTGCTGGAAACGCGGTGTTTTGGCCTGACCTCCCTCCCTCAAATTTGGAGATGTTCTCTGTGGGGATGAACTTTGCTCACCTCTGGCCGCTGTCTCGGCTTGGCGGGCGACTGGGCCGCGTCTTGGGCTAAGGCAGTTTATATGGCTGCAACTTAAGGCGATCTTGAAGACTAAAAGGCTAAGATCTTTACTGTAAGAAGATCTGAGCGGCTAAGTTCTTTAGCTAATAATATGTGAGAAGCGGCCAGATAGCTGGGCTAGCTAGCGTGTGCTGGAAGGTAGCGGTGGGCCTGTTGTGTGTGTGTGTGTGTGTGTTGTGTTATGTTTACTGTCGGCATTATGAAGGAGCACACAAGGCTTGTGTGGTGGGTGTAGGGGGAGGGAGGGAGGAAGAGGAAGGAGGAGGCAAATTAGAATGGCAAAATGAAGACGCAAGGAGCTAACCTGATGTCTTTAACCCCATTAGCCCTCGCCACCCGCCCCTGAACAGCGTTGACTTAAATACTCGGCCAGAGCCTAGCAAGCGGATCAGCTCTTTCGCTCCCTCAAGAGTTCCTTTTGTCTCCCCTCCCCCCTCAACCTCCTCCTACCCCACCCCGTCGTCTCTTCACTCTCTCACTCCCTCATGTCTCCTCCCATCCGCCCCTCCACCCTCCGCCTCTTGTCGCCCTCCGGTCGGAGCAAGGGTCCGGGGAGTGGGGGAGAGTAGTGGTGGTGGAAGAGAAGCTCTCTTAATACTTTAAGACTCTTTCCTGACAAAATCGGCATGGATCATATTGTTGGGAAAGAGATATGAAAGAGAGAAAGAAAAAGGTGTGTGTGTGTGTGTGTGTGTGTGTGTGTGTGTGTGTGTTTGTGCGTGTGTGTGTGTGTGTGTGTGTGTGTGTGTGTGAGAGAGAGAGAGAGAGAGAGAGACAGACAGACAGAGAGAGAGCCGTTGAAGTGAAAGTGAGACGTAAAAGAAAATCAACCACACACACACACACACACACACACACACACACACACGCACACACACACATGCACACACACACACACACACACACACACACACACACACACACACAGAGGCTTGTTTTTATGCATTGAGATAGAGATATGGGTAGGTGAAGGGTTGGTGGGTCTGAGGGGAAGGGGGCATATCCTTCCCATTCCCCAAACTTGAGAGCATAATGTATGCTTATCCCATTCTCTGAATTTGCACAGAGAGACAGACTCCGGAGGGGGGCGCACAGAGAGAGAGAGAGGTGGGGGGTTGGAGGGGGGCGGGGGATGGGGATATTTCTGCAACTCCCACGTTCACTCGTATGTGCGAGTGGGCTTTTACGTATGATTTTATGACCGTTTTGTTTTGTTTTTTTACCCTGCCATTTAGGCATACTTCGTTTTTTCGAGTGAGCATGCCTAACAAGTTATTTTTTTCCCCATAACCCACTGAACGCTGACATGGTTTACAGGATCTTTAACGTAAGTATTTGATCTTCTGCATGCGAATACACAGGAAGCGGGGTTCGGGAACTAGCATGTCTGCACATATTTTGACGTGGAAGAACGGAAAAATCTCCACCCCTTGCCCACCTGGTGCGCCGAAACTGGGGATCGAACTCAGGGAACTCGGGCGAGAATCCAGCGCTCACACCGTTCGGCCAACGCACCCGTCAGGCTCGGTTTTAAACTTGCGCGCGCTGCGTATGTTTTGTATGCACAGATTATGAACACTGTGCCGGTAGGATGGAAGCAGCGAGAAATTATTGTGCAATTGCAAATAAACTTGGTTGTAAAAAGAAAGAATGAATGAGTAAATGAAGGGAATGCACGAATGACTGAATAATTAACATAATTGAACAGTACGCCGACACATGTAAAAATTAGACACGATGTGTCATATATCATGCAGGCTGCATGTGCATGCATGTGTGCTTTGTGTGATTGGATATGATAAGCTGTTTGGGGGATGTTTGATTGTATTGCACTGGATTACAATATGTATTACTATGCATAATGTGTTGTTCTGTGTAGTATTTATTGCTCTGTATAATAATGTACCTAATTGTTGGGTTCATCGTGAAATAGCGGATGTGTGGACCTTTCGGTATCACCGTGCTTTTAATGAGCAGTATAGATAAGGTGCAAGAGATAAAAGAAACATGGAAAGAACGAGGTTGGGAAACGAGGACATGGGAGAGAGCGAGGGTGGTGGAGGAGGGTGGGTGCAATAGGGATATTTTGCCTGAGGGATGCTGTTTATGATGAATTTATTTGCAAGTCTCGATATTATGTGCGGTGTGTGTGTATGTGTGTGTTTGTATGTTTTTGGAGGGGTGGGTGTTGGGAGGGAAAAAGAAAATGCGCGCGCACGTATGTGTGTGTGTGTGTGTGTGTGTGTGTGCAGAACTCACATGAAAAGAGTGTTGTACGCCATTGCTGTGTACATGTATGTGAGAGACTTAACAGGGAGAAACAGATAGGCAGTGGAAGAGAAGATGCAAGCAGGCAGTGGGCACGACGAGTATCCCATCCTTCGAGAAGTCAGTTAGAAAGGACAGGAAGCAGATAATCAAGACAGGAAAAAAGACAGAGGACAGTGTAACCAGGCGCCAAGCTCATGGAAAAGGCGATGCGTCCTGTCTGGTTATGAGGAGGAGGAAGGCGGATAGGGAAAGAGAGGGTGAACTGTCAGGGTGTTAGGATGAGATTCGAGAGAGACGGCCACAGCGAACGGGAGGGAGGAAGATAATGTGACCAAGAAGAAACCTCAGACATTTTTGTTTAGTTATATAAATTATTATTTTTTGTCCATGTGTGTGTTGGTTGGTTGGTTGGTTGGTTTCATTCCATTCCATTCATTCATTCTGTTTGGTTTGAAGCTATATTCAGTAACGCGGTTGATATTTGACTGTGAAGACACCCGTCACATTAATCGTATGTTTGTATTTTTCTTAAACAGGACTTAACTGTTTCCTGATGTCTTGATTATTAAACACAGATGCATGTACCGTGACATGTTTTGAATAAAAACTGTATCAGCCAAGAAGCCTCATTGACAGTGTGGTATGTGCTGTGCTGTCTGTCTGTCTGTCAGGGTGGGGAGGAGAGGAATCAAGGGAAAGAGACATGGAATACAATGTAAATCAGGCCAAAGCAGTCTCACTGACGGGGTGATGTGTGGTTTGTGGTTGCAGGGAAAAAGAGGATGACTTGGAGCGGCGCTTTGAACTCCTCAACCGGGAACTCCGGGCCATGATGGCCATTGAAGGTGAGACATGTATGATGTGTTGGTCAGTGTGGGAAGGACGGTGGGAGCTTGGGGGTTCAGACAGGGGGAGGTTATCTGTGTCTCTCATGCACGCACGTTTTTTTGTTGTTGTTTTTTTGTTTTTGCTTGTGATATTTTTACTTCTTCCTGTGATTATTCTTTCTGCTCTCCCCTCCCCCCTTCTTTTGTCTCCTTCCTTTTACCCTTTTAGTGTTGTGTGTGTGTGTGTTTTGGTTTTGTTTTTTGTTAGTCCTCATTGTTTTTTGTGTGTGTGTTTTTTTGTGGTTTTTATTAATTTTTTTTTATCTATCTATTTATTCATTTGTGATTGAACCTGTTCCATGTATCCCCTGCTGTCACCCCACAACTTTTCACTGCCTTACAAATAAGGTAATTTCTATTTTTTTAATTAAAAAACAACAACAACAACAAACAAACACAAACAAACAAACAAAAAACAAAATTAACAACAAAAAACTCCCCCCAAAACCCCACTTACAATCCATCAAACGTACATCAAACTGACAAGAAGCAAACAATGGCTAAACATCTTCAACCATATGTGTGAGAACATGAATGGTTATTTATTTTCACATATGTGGTAAAGATGATTTAAAATTATGCGTCTTGAAATCATGCGCTGAGAATGACTGTCAGAATGATGAAGATGGAAACTGGGGAAAAGGTACACCAGAAACAGCAGAACTTCAGAGAAAGATCCAAACAGTGGAAAATGAGATGCTTCAGAACACTCCTTGGCATTTCTACAAGGACCACATAACAAATGAAGAAGAAAAACTATCAGACAGCACACTGGTCGGTAAGAAGACTTCTGACCACAGGATATATATATATATATATGGTATGGCCACGCGATAAGATCTGACAGGCTGCCCAAGACCATCTTTCAGAGAATAGTTCAGGTGGAAAGGAAATGAGGTAGACAGCGAAAGAGATGGTCAGACGTCACTGAGTGGACAGAGATGAGCTTTGCTGCAACTGAGGTCGTATTCCTTGACGCCAGAAATGGAGATGCATTCAGCAGTGCAGCACCCCCACAACCAAGAAAGGTTTCGGGACCAGTGACATTGACAGAATCAGCAGTTTCTCAAGAAAAGGTTCTGTCTTTTTAACTGTATGCATGCATGTATGTTCTGTATGTCTGCCTGTATGTATGTATCTCTCTTTCTCTGTTTCTCTGTCTTTGCCTCTGTCTGTCTCTCTGTCTCTGTCTGTCTCTCTCTCACTCTTTTTTTTTTTGTTTTGTTCTCTCTTCATTACTCTTCAGACCTAATCAGTCTTCACTGTTGACATTCACTCTCTTTCCCTACCCCCCCCCCCCCCTCTCTCTCTCTCTCTCTCTCTTCTCTACAGTTACAAGGTATCCAGTCTTACCTCGGTCGCATTTGCTTACCCTGTGTAAGACAAACCTCATTCATTTTATCATTGTCCGGGCCACTCATGGGGGCTTTTCTCGCTTCCCTCTGTTTGCTTTTCCGTAAGAACGGGCTTTTAATCTGCTAATAACAACACCCCTCCGCCATGAACTGAAGGAACTGTCGGGTTGTAAGAACTAAAACAGTACACGTTTGCCTGTGTCAGGGTGAGTGGTGGAGGGTAGGGAGAGGACTCGGGTGGGGGGGCGTGGGAGGGTTGCTTTTGTCAACAAGACAAAGCGTGCTGTGCAACGGAGAGTGAACGTTTTTTGGGCAATGGGCAAATGGTCGGTTGAGCATGGAACAACCCCGCGATCGTTGTTGAGAGAGAATGTTGTTTGAGGGGGATGTGGTATGGGGTTTGCCCAGAATGCCAAGAGTACCAGAGTAACCTCCCCCCCACCCCGCCCCATCTCACTTTTTTTCTCCCTGAAGGGAGAAAACTCACAATTAGTGATTTCCCAAAGCTGCTAGCAAAGGATGATGTAACAATTAGGAAGAAGCACATTGTACAAAAAAGAGGTTGGAAAGTCTTCAAGAAATAATTCTTCTTTGCACTATATATATATATATATATATATATATATATATATATATATATATATATATATATATATATATATCCAAAATGACGCAAGGGAGGCCACACAACATTTAAACACCATGACTGTCAGCTCATCTGTGATGATTCCAGCTCTGTCATCTCTATCAGGCAGATGGACTCTGACACGGGTACTTGGGTCTCACAGAAATGCAGCTGGACATGCAGTTTACCATGAATTGTATATATATAACGGCACGGCTTCATGTGAATGGTGGCATATATTTTGTTTGATTTGTCTCTGTGTGTGCATGTGTGGTGTTAATTATTTTACGGATATTATTATACACAGTATGTCTCTGTTTAGCTAGTCATATACAGGTTTAACGTCTATACCCACCTCAGGTGATATGGCCGTCTGGAAACATTTTATTTTTGTAAAATGCCATTGTTTACACACATGCCATCAAGTATATGTACAGGGAATAGCCGGAGGGGGGGTGGGGGTGGGGGGGTCAGTTCGTGGCCTTCAGTGTCCACTCACTGGTCAGCACGCTTTTTTCTGCTTCACCGGCCTGTCGCTTGGCTGGCCAAGAGTGACCAGTGTCCTCGCTTCCCTGCGGGGGACAAAGAACCGGTGTTGGCTGGCCGCCCTGTACCTCCCTATCAAAACACATTTCCCTTCATTATGTAGGCATAACACGGGACACGCTCGCTGGAAGCGTTAGAACAACAACACTCCCTCCTTCATCCTTTCCTTTCCCGATTCCTCCTACTTGCCCTCCACTTCCTCTCCTCTCCACGTTCCCCCGTTTTACCGTTAGTGCTCGTTGACCCGAAGTGTGGTGTATATATAGTCTATCTTTCTAGCTGTTGCTCAGCTGCCAGCCTGTAGAATCATGCTGTCTGTACTTGCTCTGCCTCTGTCTCTGTCTCGCTGTCCTTTCTCAGTGCCCGTCACTCTCCCTCTTTTCGAAGTCGCCATCTCCCCCCGCACCCCCCGCCCTCCCCTTCTCTGGCTCACTGGTTTTCCAGTACCTCTTTTGGGTCATAGCATATTTTCATTGGTGTTGTGTATGGGACAAGGGAATGGGTGAGTGAGGGTTGGAAATGGTGATTATGCGGGCATTGTTTCCATTTTATTCCATTCTAAATGCAGAGAAAGATATATACATATTAACGGACTCTAACTTCAGCTTGTTCTTGGTGCATTGAGAGGCTTAAACCATCAGAGCTTACTACTACAGTCTTCCCACTAAGCGGCTATAACTAATCACCTGGACATGGTGCCCAGCTCGCGTGATCCCATAAGTATATATGAACTCGGCTGGTAGACAAAAAGTCATGGAGAGGATTTGGACAGAAACCAACACCGAGGCGTGCTTAATCTTAGAGTGTGGACGAGAGGGCTTGGCTGATTTTGGCCACTGTTTTTTGGTGGTCATAGCTCTTTCATGCCTGTCAGGACTGCTCACCTGCGTAGCCTTTCTTGACAAGCACCGGTGTTTTAGTGTACAGGGATAATCCAAGTTGATTCGAACATACTTTGCTCTGCGCCGTCTCCTTGCATGTTTTACCGCGGTCTTCTTAATCAACTGCTTGGGTGAAAAACAGGATGGGATTATTTATCGAGAGAGAGCTATCAACTGAAATCTCATCATGTAGCTCAGCTTGACAGATGACAAATCCAATATCAAGTGTGTCAAGCCAGTCGCACTAGATATACGTACAAAATGAATGAAATTGAGGTTAAAACAGCAAAACTTCAAAGCTCATCTCACTGGGAACATAGTCAAAATGCAGTACAAGTCTTCGTCAAGAGAACTGACTTGGGTTGAATTCTGGTGTCCTGCACACACCAACATTTCGTGGTTACGAAGCAAGAGAACTTAATTGGTTGAATTCTGGTGTCCTGCACACACCAACAGTGTGTGGTTACGAAGCTGTTGGCTTTGGACTGTGTTGGTAAGGAATTAATTAGTCAAGTTCAGTTACTAAAATATTTTGTTTCTTGTCATGTCAAAAACCCTGATTTGTATGATGTGATTGAAGACCTAACGAATAAATTTCTGTTAATTAAAAAAAAAAGTTCGTTGTAAAGCTGTATATTCGAAATGGAAAGAGAGAGAGAATGTGGAACGCAAGAAATGACACGATGGTTTTATTTGATGATTTGATGTGTTTTATAATTGTTCATGAAAAAGGTTCTTATAAAATAAGATAAAAAGAAGAGGGCGAGAGTAAGACAGGAACATAATGGAACAAAACACAACTGCAAGACAAGAAGGAATTGATATGACTTCTCGGGACCATCGAACAGAGGTTTCGAGTCACAGGTAGACCTTCCTGAACACCTGTTCGCCGACCGGTCCATGGGCCGACTTGACCATGACACTGGTCGAGAAGGCCTCGTTGCTTTATCCCCCGTCTTCAGTTCAAGGTCTCAAAACACCTGGAATGAAAAAATAAAACAAGCTCTGCAAGCTCCCCCTCCTTTCCTTCCCCCTCCTCCACTTCTGTGGCGTAACCCAATGGGGTTTCCCCCCCTTATAGTTACCGAGAACCAACGCTGCAGCACTGGCATAGGTATCGGTATCACCCCCACTCCCCATTACCATCCACAGGTGTGAGACACCGCTGTGTCAAAACTCGGTAGCTCCCTTGTCAAAAAGCGCAGGAACAAAAAAATAAACTCAGGGGTTTGTGTGGAAGCTGGTGTCCTTTGCTTGTGTCAAAGCCGAGGGGAGGAGAGCGGTCTAGAGAAGGGGAAGTGCGCCTGTTAGTTTGGGTGTCAGCCTTTCTCAAGTGGACTTGGGGACAAGGCCAAAACGAAAGAGAACAGGTGGCCAGGTCTATGTGACATTGGGGTGATGGGAGATGGTGGTGGGAGGTACTAAAGGAACCCGTAGTTAACATGGTGGCACTGTATGTTCCTGGGAATGTTGGGAAAGCAGGAACATCATTAATGGGGATGTTGTGGGTACGGTTTCAAATATGGAGGGGATAAGTCAATTCTACAGTGTTCCCATACTGGGAAGACGTGGAGAAGTGCTGTCCATTCTGACAAATGAATCTCCAGGAAAGAGTGAATTTTCAAAAAGAATATCAACTTTTACATAATTGTATGTGTGTGTGTGTGTGTCTGTGTGTGTGTGAACAAATCAAAAAGAGATTTTCCCTGGGGCTCTACCGGAGACCCTGATCCCACCTATGTCCATGTGAATAGGTGAAATTTTAATTCCTATTGTGCCCTATTTTGGGGGTATTTCCCACACGACGTCCGTAGACCCCATCCAAGGGGCAGAACTCCTCTGTGCTATTAATTTGAGGCAGGCCCGCTGTCCACTGGCCGTGCCCAGAGTGGCCAGCTGGTCAGCGGAATGGAATAAGTACTTAGAGTGTGGTCAGTTCATTACCTACCCCGTTAGCCCCACCCCACCCTGATTACAGGCCTCTTGTCCACCCGCCTTTTTCAGGGTGGCCGGTCCTCCCCCCCCCCCCCATCCCCCACATCCCCCTTTTTCCACCCAACAGGCCCTCGACCGTTATGCAACGTTTGTCAAGTGGAAAACTAAACAGGTCTGGGCCGTGGCATGGTCAAGAGGACTTCTTTTTCTGTTGGGCAGGGGTGAAAGGGGGAGGAGGTGGGGGGGTGGGGTGGGGGGCTACCGGGGGTACCTGTGTGCAAGAGCCTAAAAAGCCAGCGGTCGGTGCCATGGGTCCATTAGGGTCCGTGTAACGAAGAACGACCGAGGAAGCACTTGCCGTGTCATACCTAACGACAAATTTACTCGGGGTGGACCCAGCCCCAAGTGGGGGGCGGGGAGAGGATGGGGGGGAGGGGGGGGATTCGGTGGGGCTGACCCTTTACTTGCAGTTCTTCCCCCCTTCGCCCTTACCCGTGTCATTAAATTAGCCTTTCATATGTGTTTTCTCCACGTCCACATTAAAGCGTAGGAAGTTGGACACGGGCCGATGTGTTTGCCACGAAGTCGCGATCGCGTCCGCTGGTAGGGCCGTTGTTTGCATTGTTGTGCTCTTGTTGTATTGTAAACCGTAGAACTGTGTCAGTCACTCAGTTTGACGCGGACGTGTGAAGTGATGTAATGTATATGATTAATTTTGGGGGCTTGAGTCGCTGCAAAGGGATGGGAAGTGTGGGAAGGAAGTGCTGTTGAAAACAAACATGAACGAACTTTGACGTGAGTAGAAAGAAAACGTCTACCACCAACGCCATACTCAACCGCTGTTGCTGCTTCTACTGCTGCTTATACTGCTAACTGCTATTGCCGATACTAGCATTGCAGCAGCTGCTGCTGTGTCTGCTAATTTAGTTTTCTTTTTCCACCCCCTCATTCAGCTTCGACTCTACCTTGTAGCAGTATATGTCAGTAGTAGTGGCAGTGGCAATAGAAGTAGAGACAACTGTGTAATAGTAATGATGATGACAGTAATAATAATGACAGTAATTTGCTTTATATTGCGCTATGGTACAAGCATAATCAAACTCCAAGACAGATCCAGTCACTTAAAATGAATCGAGTAAGCACACACGATGAAGCAGAAACATAAAACGGTACAAATGGCACACTCATTATAAAAGCACAATGAGCAAAACACAAGGTAACATACTCTCATTACTACAACACTTACACTCCACATACACAAGGCCGGTCCATATTAAGCAGCTAAGATAAGGGAGCACAGCTATAATAGTCATACATAGGGTATAAAATGGTGAAATATTTTTTTTGTAGGACACAAGAAGTAAAATGGCTAAAAATCGGCAAGCATTCTACCATTCGAATGACACCACCACCACCCATCCTCCTTGACCCATTTTCTCCAGTTGCCTATCACACACACTCACATTGCCAGAAACCTTGAACAACTGCATTACTTGAGTAATGACAGGCGCTTTTCTTTCAAGAGTGAAGTCTTAAGGTTTGCATTGAAGGTAGATAAATGAGTTGTCTGTCTGAAAAAATACGCCGAGTTCCAAGTTGTTCGACCGAAGACGGAGAATGATCTCTTTCCACGGGAGTAGGAGGCAGTTGTACAGTAATCAACAGCAAGCACTCTTTAAAAAAAAATCCAGTCAAGGACACACCACAAGCCGAATACAAGACAACTACAAGCTGACAGTTTTATGTCAAACACACAGTTGGCTGAGCACCATTTCGTGAACGTACCCCCACCCCTCTGCTCGTGAACATACCCCCACCCCTCTGCTCGTGAACGTACCCCCACCTCTCTGCTCGACCTCTCTCGCTGCAGCCGTCCTTCCCTCCCCTTCATCCTCTCATATATCTTTATAGCCAGACCGTTTTTAAGTGCTTTCCTTCTTCCCTTTCTTTCTTTCCAAGTTCTTAAGCGTCAGTTAAATGATAGTGCTAAATGAGAGCATTGTCAGTTGGGATTGGCTGTCAATTATCGACTTAGCTCTTGATTGTAAATTGGTCCGGTGTCTCAATCTGACTTACACCCATCATAAATTATGCATCTGAAAGCTCGGACGTAGGGGCGAAAATCGTGGTTGCTTCTCGTTCTGTTTATGACTATTGTTTATGGGGATTTACTGGAGAAAGTATTAGCACTTTCTCTGTCTCCATTTCGCTGTGTTTCTCCCTCATTTTTATCGTTAATATAAGTATTTGTCACCGGTGAATAGTAGACTGTTGTTCGTTATCTTTATCTGAGGGCCACTTGGAGGGGGCGCGGGGGTGTGGGGTGGGGTGACTTAAACGAGAGAGAGAGAATCTGGCGAAAAACTGACTGTCCACACTCTCTGCGAGCACCTCCCATCTGTCGAGACTGTACCGGTACTGTAGGACTACTACATAGGGACCCACCACAGATGCTCTCGCAGCCATCTTGCCAGCGCACAAGACCTATCCGCTTTCACCGAACGGCACCTGTGTTCCCCTATAATTTGCCGTTCGGGGACAGGTGAGGAGGACATCCCTGCCCCCCTACCCCTCTCCTTAAACTGTCACCATTGTCACAGTAGCACGCGCCGCTTCCCACTTCTCCTTCTCCAGCACAGACAGTCTGTAACGGCACTTGAACGCTGCACAACACGGACACCTTGTCCTCGTCTCTCTTTTGCCATATGCTACTGTTAACGGAAGGTCAGCTTTGAACGTGACGATGATGATGATGAGAGAGAGAGAGAGAGAGTGGTGGGGGTGGGGGTCCGGGGGAGAAGGATGAGTGGAAGGGGGTTGAGGGTGATAGAGATAGATAGAGTTTGGTGTGTGTGTGTGTGTGTGTGTGTGTGATCAATTTATAGGGCTTGGTCCCTTATATGTGTAATAGACACAAAAAGAGAAAGGGACATACATGCAGAGAGAGAGATAGAGAGGGAGAGAGAGGGAGAGTCCAGTTGACGATGACATCAAAAACATATCACCAAAACAACAAAAATACGACCACTATCACTATTACTATATGATGATGTTCATTATTATAATTTTAGTAGTAGGTAGGAAATGGGGGTGGGTGGGGGGGGGGGGGGTCTGTTGGATTCGTGCAGTGGCGGTGCATCCCGGGAAGCACTGTGAAGAAGGGAGGGGAGTCGGCGTGTGTCTGAGCCATATGGTCCCTCTTTGCCTTCAGGCGGGAGAGGGTGTGGGGGAGGGGAGCTTGAGGGTTGGGGGGATAAGATTTGGAAGCGGGGGCTGAGGTGGGTAGGGCGTTAGTGGGAAGGGGAAGATGGGAGAGAGAGGGGGTGGTCGAGAGAGAAAAGATGGGGATGGGGGGCAGTGGAAGTGTTGAAAGATTGGGGAGAGAGAGAGAGGGGGGGACAAAAGGCAAAGCAATGCATTAAAGTATGCATCATGATTATCCACATAAATTGATGGCAGTACCGAGTTCTTGCATTAACTCACTCAGTACGGCCAGTCCTCTCTTCTCCTCTACACAGGCCCTTCGGATGTCCAGTGGGTGTCTGAATGACCCAACCTTTAGCTTCCGTCGTCAGAATTATGGTATTCTTTGTCAACATTCACGTCTTCAGTATAAGAGCCTTCCGCTTGCAATATTTTGATGATGGTAATTGGGGTGAAACACTGTTAACGTCGTCTCTTTCGCCGTTCGTATGTAAAGAGTTAAACAGCGCTACATGTAGACCGAGAGGTAATATTACCTCTTAGGACCTGTTTTCATTCAATTGGTCTTTGTGTCCTCATTCCATAACCCCCCCCCCCTCCCTTCACACACACAGAGGCATGCACACACATAGGATCTCATTTTGGAGGTTAAGTTTTGGTCTCTGATCAACGTGGTTTTTGCAGAATGCTTTCCTAATTGATCAACGTAGCTTTTGCAGAACGCTTTCCTAATTGTCTGTTTATTTATATATATCAATCTCTCTATGTGTCTATTTACAGCTGTCTGTTTTCGACCAAACGGGTATTTTGCGATTGTTTGACATGAACAGTCACGAAAGTAAATATCTTCCTTCTCTTTCTTTCGCATCCTTTCCCCGCATCTTCTTTCTGGTTGAAAGGTGAAACGACAACAATCAGTGTAGCCAACTGATGCTGCCTGGTAGTTCCTTAGCACATTCTTTTTTTCTTTTCTTTTTTTCCCCCTACAGTCCATGGAATCATACCTGTTCTATATCCCCAGCGCAGTCCCTCTGACGGCCTCTTCTCCTCCTTGTCTTTCAGCCTTGTCTGTTGTACAGCCAGCAAGCATCTCCTGCTTGACCTTCTTTCAGAGAGCGAGGATGGAGGCAGGCGGGCAGGGAATGAAGCAGATAAAGAACAAGAGCGAAAGGAAGGGAGGAAAGCAGAGAAAGAAAGGCAGAGTAAGGAGGGGTGGGGGAGGGACGGGGAGAGAGAGAGAGAGAGGGAGAGTCTGAAAGAGACAGAGAGTGAGTTGGAGGACCTCACCTCATTCTGTTGGTCGCGTGGCCACTGATGAGCAGGCCCTAATCCCGGCCTGTCTGGCACCCTGACAATGAGGTCTGGCGGTTTGGCGCCGTGTAAACGTTTCCTGGGTGTGAAAGAGAAAAAGAAAGGAAAAGAAGAAAAAACTAATCAGGCCCTCGGCTTTCCCATTGGGGTGGGGGTGGTCGGCGGTGGGCCGCTGCAACCATCTAATTAACTGAACAAACGGGCAGCGACTCCGATGGTGATTGCCTTGCCTTGCCTTGCCTGCCTTCTTTGGGTGTGGCTGTGGTGGCTTGCTGCTCTCGCCTTTTCCGAGGTGTCGTCGTTTGTCCTCGCCGTTCTTCACTTGTCTTGTTCTGTTTGTTGTTCCGTCTGCAGGGGAAGAAGGTGGATGAGGGGTTGGGAAGAAAAAGACACTTCATGGCAGGAACACGTGTGCTGTGTAGAAGTGTGTGTGTGTGTGTGTGTGTGTGTGTGTGTGTGTGTGTGATTGAGAGAGAGAGAGAGAGAGAGAGAGAGAGAGAGAGATAAAAATGCTACCTATCCTATAATATAGTCTACTTGCCAAGTAACACTTGCCAGTTGACTCTGAACGTGAAATTATCTTCTTTGATCAAGAAGTATGGTATTCCCTGTTATATATCGTTTAACTCTCACAGCAGATTGCAACTTTTAAGTTCTTCCTGTCTCCACTCTGACATTCTTGAGCAGAAACTGGGTGTCCGATAAGGCACCATTCTGCTTCATGCGCTAGCATTATGATCCGTTCTTACGTTTGTGAGTCTTCACTGTTTGTCGATGGTCATTACTTCTGTGCGACTGACTTAAAAAAAAAAGAAAGGTTTAGGTTTCAAATCTGCATTGATTAGATCGAAGTATGAGTTACTGAGCTGAGGAAAAAATACTTAAGATTTCCTTCCAGTAAAACGTAGTATAGCCAACTTTACAGTTTCTTCTTATGTCAGAAGATCTGATTTCTAAAGTCCGCCATCCAAGTCATGGCTGAGGTCACCATTTCAAGATTGACATTTTGATTCAAAACAAAACAAAACAACCCCCAAAAAAATTCCAGTCAAATTAAAATAAAACTCAGCCTGCGCAAGACAAGATTTGCCAAGTCGTGAAAGTAGACAATAGAGTAACGAGACGTAGCTTGAGACGAACAGAACTGACTAACTTTTTGCATTGCATGGTGGCTGCTGTTCCCGCCCTCACACAACCCGGAAAACCAACAGGCGTGACCACGGAAGGAACAGGGGCAAAGTGGAAGATGGCGTGCACGTGGATATCTGTTATGCAAATGGCCCGAGGGTGGCAGCTATGTGTGTGTGTGTGTGTGTGTGTGTGTGCGTGCGTGCGTGCGCGCGCGCGCACGCACACAAGAACCAAGAAAACAGAACTAGGTTGTGGCCGCGGCCTGCACGCCTCATCGTTTGCAGCACAAATTAATGACCGCCCATCTGTGCCACTTGCATTTTCCATGTTCATGGAAGCGTGGATTGATGGTGATTCGACACCTCTGGGGAAAACCACGTGGTGTGAGTTAATCAGGAGACCACAGGTAAGAGGAGATAGCGAGAGAAGGTGGGAGGTAAGGGGGGAGGGAAGAGGGGGGGGAGAGCATTAGTCATAATATTTCAGTAGTTATTGGTTAAAGCCCGTCCACCACGAGGGCCAAACCAGGGCTGTAAACTCAAGACAAGAAATGCATAAAACTGGAAACCTTCATACCATCACCAATTCGCCAACAACGGCCTAACTTTGATTTGCCATGAAATCTCCCCCATGTCGGTAACATGCCTGAGACCTGAAACATTCAGCATTCAGTCAATGAGACATTCAGCTGCACCTCTTCATTATCATATATCAGCTAGCTTTGATGAAGGCATCAATCATCCCACTTGATTTATTTTCGTTAGATTAAAAAAATGGAGTGAGAAAAGGGGAAAAAATGTGAAAACACGTTTCAAACACAGATGTTAAAAGGCCATGATAACAAACGACACTAAATACAGAATGGGTAACTGGTGCCCTAAACAATGTTAACATAATTTGAAGGTATCGGAGAGCAGTCAAGAAGCCATCTCAGCAGTTGCAAAGGGAGTGTTCGTGAGGAAATAATGGTGAATGGATCAAGGCAAAAAGGAAAGGGAAAAGGGTGAATACTTTTAAATTTTATTAAAAATATTATATATATATATATATATATATATATATATATATATATATATGTGTGTGTGTGTGTGTGTGAGTGTGTGTGTGTGTGTGTGTGTGTGTGTATAATAATAATATAGATTGAAAGATGTCCCTCGGCATCCACACTAGGGTTAGCAGAATAAAGTGGTAGAGGTAGAAGATAAAGAAAAGCAGCAGGAGTACAGGAGCAAGAAAAGGTTACAGGAGAACCAGAAGAAGGAAAACAACTGAAAGAATAACAAAAGGAAAACAAGAGAGGCAAGGCCTTCAAGACTCACTTGTGATAAATTAAGTCCCCTTGCATTAATTACAGAGTAATTTCCCTTTTTTTACTATCTGCACCAAAACGTTTGCAAAATAAATAAAAAATCCATGCTTAGCAAAAGAAGTTCCCGTTTGAACAAAAAATGATAATAATGACTGCTCTTGTTGTTGGGTCAGAATATGAGATCAAAGTGCCAAGTTTAGAGAATACAAAAAATATAAATATAACAGTAAATGCAGTTTGCATATAATTAGGCTTCTTTAAAAAAAAAAAAATTGTGCCCATCCCAGAGGTGCAATATTGTTTTAAACAAGATGACTGGAAAGAACTGAATTTTTCCTATTTTTATGCCTAATTTGGTGTCAACTGACAAAGTATTTGCAGAGAAAATGTCAATGTTAAAGTTTACCACAGACACAGACACACGGACACACACACACACACACACACACACACACACACACAGAGACAACCGAACACCGGGTTAAAACATAGACTCACTTTGTTTACACAAGTGAGTTAATAAGAATTTTAAAGGAAATTTAAAGCAGCGCGTGATTTTTAGGTCACGTTGTCCCCAGCTTGATTTCTGTGTCAACAACAGTAGTAGGATGCTGGCAAAAACAGTGGTGTGTGTGTGTGTGTGTGTGTGCGTGCGTGTATGCTTGTGTGCACACGCGCGCACACTCTCTTACTTGCGTTCGCTCGTTCCTGAAAAAAACACAAAAAAGCTTGCCTTGAAGTGTTCCCCCACACCCACACCCACACCCCAAAATCCCACAAGACTGAAAATGAAATTCTTGTACAAACTCCCGTTCTCTTTCCCTTCCCGTTGAGGAGGTCGCGAAGTTGTCAGGCCCTTATGGAAGACGTCCTCAGTCCCGCCGTTCTAGGACAAACATTTGGCCTCAACCGTTGGACAGGCACGAGCTTCAGAAGAAAAGGGGGGCATCCGTGGTCCCGTGGTCCCAACGTTTAGCGGTGAGGACGTGGGGAAGCTATTGGGTACACACTCCACAGGCTGGGGCCTTTTGTGGTTGCGTGGCCCGCGCCATATGTCAGGTTTGCTGCCTTGCCCAGTCAGTGATCCATTCCTTCCCCTCTCCTCCTCCCGTCCGCGACTTTTTGTCGGTTTTGCTGTCGTCAGTTTCGCGCCCCCTTCCTTGTTTGTATGTGCGTTGCCTTTGTGTCTCTGTCCGCTGTTGTTGGGTTTCTCTCCTATCTCCGTGGGAGAATTGTTGTGACGTGTACTGTTATGGAGTACTGCATTGCGTTGAGTTTTGTTTTAATGGTTACAATACGGGTGTATTTCTTACTGTAAAAAAATCGGACTGCTTCTCCCGGATGAAATCGCCACACTGCAGCACAACTTCACCCCCCCCCTCCCCCACCCCGGTCGTGCAGTGCAATTGCTTCTCTGTCTGAGTGAGGCATTCTGCTGTCGGTTCTTTTACGTGCATTGGCTCTCGATTTATCGTTTCATCAGACAGGCCAGCACCCAAAACGAAAAACGCTTTGATAATATAAAGTCTCTTAGAAGGGAGGGTATCTAGAGAGGAAAAAATCCCAGTCTATGGAAGAAGAAAACAGGGCTTTGAGCTGAAGACAAGGGAAGGCTGCCAAATTCTGCTACAGAATTTATATATTTGTTAATATTACCTTCTTATACATGGGTCAGAATTTAATGATTGAAACCCCACAATCTGAATTGTTGCTGCCCTTGCAGTGTTTGGGAGAATGCAGCAAGATGTACCTGATTGATGTCGTGACCTTCGGACTTCACAAAGCAATAGAGCGTCATCTGTCATGATCAGGTCATCGTTGCTTGGGGGATTGGTCATTTAACCATTGCGCAATGCGCTGATCGCAATAGATGGTTCACTGTCGATCACTTTCAGTTCCTTGGATAACTCAGTAATCCTTCAGACTTTGCCCTTTGCAATGGTGTGGGATTATTTTAAAATACACGGAGAGAGTGCATTTATCTTGAGCGAGCGCGCGCGTGTGTGTGTGTGTGCGCGCGTACGTGCGTGCTTGCGTGTTAATGCACCATTTAGATAGGGATTTAACGTCGACACCCACCTCAGGAGATATGGTCGACGTGGGAAGTGTGCCATACTCCCCAGTCCAGGCAAATTATGCAGGTATGTGTTTCGTCTTAGCGTGCATGTGTTGATTGTGGGAGCTCTCTCTCTCTCTCTCTCTCTCTCTCTCTCTCTCTCTGTGTTTGTGTTGTGTGTGTGAGGGGGAGGGGGAGGGAGTACTTGCAGTTGTTTTGAAATATTCGATTGTATTATATGTTTCTTTTTGTGCCATTTTACGTCAGAGTTTTAAACAAACCAAGGGAATACTCTCACGGTCTGACCAACGCGTAGGTTGTTGGTGTTTTTTTGCCTGTTTTTTTGTGGGTTTTTTTTTTCAGCATCTGCTTCTCTTTGTTTAAAAAGCAGACGCCAACCTACACTCTTTGACATCTTGAAACAAACTTTGTCTTCGTCCAGTTCTTCACCCCATACGCCCCCCACACCCACATCTCCCCAACAACTGTGGGCCACTGGAGCCCATCGCAGTGACACGTGTCTTTTTCTCACACTGTATACGTTTTCAAAGTTTGAATGGAAGTGGGGTGATGGAACTTGGCACTTTATGGAGGTGTATGTTAGGGGTAGGGGAAGGGGGTTGGGTGTTGGTGTCCCTCGTGCCTCACGTGACCGACAGTGGGCCGTGCCAGTGGTCCCAGAAGGTCAGCCATGTTGCTACAAACTCCAGGCAGGAAAGCTGATACAACCGGCTTCTGTCGACCCCCACCCCCTCCACTTCCCACACGACTCCCCCCCCCCCCCCCCCCCCCCCGCCCCCCTTGCTTTCTCCATCTCTTATCCTGGCTTTGCTTTGTCCTGGGGGGGTTGTTCCCCTGGGACGAGGGTACAGGGAGGAGTGGAGGGGATGACAACTTCATCATGGTGCACGCTTCAGGGATGTGCCTTGAGCGAGGGGTATGGCCGAAAGGGGAGAGGGGGTGGGGGATGGGGTCACTGGTCAAGCTGTTCCAGGCGTGGTCATCTGGGTCACAAGACGAGAGCGGCAATATGCCTCTTAATGCAAAAGTGAATAAAGTAACAGATGAAACAGTGTCTGATTAAAAGCAGATAGGTGAACAAATGAATAACTGTGTTGTAAAAATCAAATTCAGTACTCAGTTTGTTTTAATAATGCGGCATTTCTATTTTGTTCGTGCCAGGCCAAACACTCTCCCCTGATTATTTTATTTCATTCTTTGTTTAGTTTTTCGTTGTGATTGTTTCTTTTCCTAACGACTATGTTTACGGATACCGCACGCGTACCACCTTTGTACCCAAAAGTGAACTCTGTCTCATTTGGTGAGGACTAAGAAAAATGAAGAAAACAAAGGAAATATACCTTGTGAAACTCCGGATATCTCTCCCTCCCTCCCTGGCCCCACCCCCACCCCTCCTCTCATTCTCTCTCATAGAGTTATGGACGGGCATGTTATACCTGTCTGTGGTTTTTGGTCATTGATAGTATTGCCCCTCTTCAAAGGGGCTATATGGCCTAAAAAAATGAATAGATATGTCTGTCTGCCTGTCTGTCTGCCTGTCTCTGTCTGTCTGTCTGTCTGTCTGTCTCTCTCTCTCTCTCTCTCTCTCTCTCTCTCTCTCTCTCTCTGACCAGCCTTAGGGGAAAAAAGCAAAACAAAAAAATCCGAGCCAGGTTAAACATTCTCACTACCATTAGTACCAAACAACTGGAATTCAACAAAGCGTTGTTGATGTACACACAATATCTAAAGACCCTGCTTACCCGATCCTTGTTATGGCCCTAATATGTACATTTTACCACTGTGTGTGTGTGTGTGTGTGTGTGTGTGTGTGTGTGTGTGTTTTGTGTATATTATCTATCTATGTATCGACCTATTTTTCTATCTGTCTGTCTGTCTCTCGATATATATATATATATATATATATATATATATATATATATATATATATATAATATAATATAATATATAATTCCAATCTGACCTGCCTTGATTTATTCAGTGCTAAATTGTGTGTTTGTGTGTGTGTGTTTGAGAGAGTGTGAGAGAGAGAGCAAGCATATTTTCCGTTCTATCCTGTTTTGCTTTTGTTAATTACAAAATTATTTACATCAAAATCATTCCATTTTTGTCCAGTCATGACAGTGACAACAGTAGTTGTACCAGTAAGTTTGTTAGTGGTGGTAATTGTAGTCGCCATTAATTTTGTCATACGTTGTAATGACAGACTGCAGTTGCATGTGAATACTTGTTACCTTACGGGTCTTGTTAATTTTCTTGCATCGTTCTTATCATGAACGCTGTCGTTTCTGTCACCATTAGTGTCACTCACATTTCCCTTTCTGCGTTGAGAGACAGAGAGATCGAACGTACGAACGAACGAAAGAACGAACAAAACACGCGGTGAAGGAACGACGAACAGCTTTAGGGAATCTGGGGATTCTTGGAAAGGGGCTGGGTGAAGCTCAGGGGGCGAGGGAGGGGAAGACAAAGCAGGAATGTTGTCAACGACCAGGTAGGACGGAAAAGGGAGCGGTTGGTGGATGGGGGTGGGGTGGGGGGTGGGGGGCTGTTGTTACCTGTCGGCCCCATCTGTTGCTGGCACGTGCTGCATGTCAGTCCCTGTGACGGCTGTGTCGGCGGTTCCTTCTTCTGACTTCTGACCGTTGGCGTCCCGCTTTGTCCACACCGTCAGTGTCTCCCTTCTTTGTCTTTGCCGGAGTGTACTACTTGTCGTTGTCTTTGCCGTTTAGTGTCCCAGTTTAAAAAAAATATTTTTATACCGTTAGTGCCCCAGTTTTTGTCTTTACCGCTAGTGTCTCAGTTTTCTTTTGTCTTTGCCGTCAGTGTCGCAGTTTTATCTTTGCCGTTTAGAGTCCCAGTTTTTATCTGTACCATTAGTGTACCAGTTTTGTCTTTACCGTTAGTGACCGTTAGTGTCCCAGTTTTGTCTTTACCGTTAATGTCCCAGTTTTTTTTTAATTTTGTCTTTACCATAAGTGTCCCACTTTTGCCTTTACCGTTAGTGTCGCAGTTTTTGTCTTTACCATTAGTGTCCCTGTTTTTGTCTGTGCCTTTAATATCCTAGTTTTTGTCTTTACCGTTAGTGTCGCAGTTTTTGTCTTTACCGTTAGTGTCCCTGTTTTTGTCTATGCCTTTAATATCCTAGTTTTTGTCTTTACCGTTAGTGTCGCAGTTTTTGTCTTTACCATTAGTGTCCCTGTTATTGTCTGTGCCTTTAATATCCTGGTTTTTGTCTTTACCGTTAGTGTCCCTGTTTTTGTCTATGCCTTTAATATCCTAGTTTTTGTCTTTACCGTTAGTGTCGCAGTTTTTGTCTTTACCGTTAGTGTCCCTGTTTTTGTCAATGCCTTTAATATCCTAGTTTTTGTCTTTACCGTTAGTGCCGCAGTTTTTGTCTTTACCGTTAGTGTCCCATTTTTTTGTCTATCGTTAGTGTCCCATTTTTTGTCTTTACCGTAAGTGTCCCAGTTGCGTTTTTACCGTGAGTGCCTCAGTTACCTCAGTGTCCCAGTTTTTGTCTTTACCGGAAATGTGTCTCAGTTTGTTTGTTTGTTTTTTGCCTTTACGATTAGTGTCCCATTTTTGTCTTAACAGTTTGTGTCCCACTTTTGTCTTTACCGCTACTGTCCCAGTTTTATCTTAACTGCTAGTGTCCCAATTTATTTTTACCTTTAGTGTCCCTGTTTGCCTTCAGTTTAGTAGCTTCACACAAACTGGTTGTACGGTTCTCGATCACTACAACAACAAACAACTGCTTTAGAAGAATTGCAAACAACCAAAACAAGTTGCACACTTTTCATTTGATGATTCTCATGTTGAACCAAACTGATTGCACAAGACAAATGTTTGTGATGCATAATACGTGTGTACGTACATACGAATTCATATATACACAGGCATGCACTCAACGCAGACACTCCCTGGCCTCCCTTCTCCGTCACCAAAATGCACACACTGATGAAGTGAGAAAGAGAGTAGGTGGGAGGGGGCGGGGATGAGAAAGAGGGTGGGTTGGGGGGGGGGGGGGGGGAGTGAGAAACAGAGAGGTGGGGATTGAAATCAAATTTATTAAAACTATTAACTTTGTTTTAGAAGAAGAAAAAAATCAGAAATAGCTCTCTTCATTCCTTTCAAGTTTCAAAAGGACGTTATTACTCTGCACTGATTTTTTTTTTTTTTTTTCAACAGAAAAAGTCATCATTTCACCCTTTTAAATCCTTTTTCAACGCTAGTCCTCGTGTACGTTGTGCATGGTAGGACTTGAACCACAACATTTGATCAGCTCGTCCAACATTTCCGATTTAGCGGTCTGTATCTCCATCTGTTCTCCAACCAAAACAGAGCACCTTTCCATAAGCGTCAGCGTAAAGCGCACGCGCGCGCGCGCGCACACACACACACACACACACACACACACACACACACATTCTCCCTCTCCCACGCACGCACGCACGCACACACACGCGTACATAGCATGCCCTTGATGACTGAGGTTGTTAAGAAAAAGAAGAAAAGACTACCCATAATAACCGTCCCCAAACTAGACCAGCCCAAGAAGAAAGGAAAAAAGAAAACCACACAAGGCATCTTGGACAAAGAAGGTCCAAACGAAGACGACCACAAGGTGTATATAGTAGTATCAAGACAAGGAGGGGTCTTAACGATGACCAGCACTACTGGGCAGGCTGTTTGTTGTTTTTGTGTGATCTGTCTCAAGACGCAGTGCGTGGCGGCCCCACTGTTGACTGCTTGTACCTGTCCCAGGACCATCTGTTGGTCACGTGCCCCAGTTTTCACACGCGTGCCGGCGCTCGTGCCGTACTGGGCGGTGCCTTGAAAGAGAACGAGGCTTCGTTCTCGTTCTTTTCTTTTATCCTTCCTCTTTCTTTACTCTCTCTCTCTCTCTCTCTCTTTCTCCGTGTGTGTGTGTGTGTTTTGAATTGATTGCGCTTGCAGAACAATGATGTCTTGGTGCAGGTAACTTAGGGTAATTCCATCGCGAAATGTGTTGCTTATGACCGTTGATGAGTCTCCTTAATGGATAGGGTGTGCCGGCAGATGAATGCGCGCGCGCGCGTGTGTGTGTATAAGAGAAAGAGCGTAACAGCGCCTAAGCTTTTCTGCATCAGTGTTGAAAACTAGGCTTTCCAGATCATTATCTTATAGTTGCAAAGGGGATGTTCATTTTGATATCATTTTGTCTTTCTGGGCTAACGAATCTTCTCCATTGTCTGTTACGAGTATATGGATCTAAGTCCAATCTGTATGCATGGGGCAGTTTGCAAGACTAAGTCGGTCGTGACCACACGCTGAAGATCTGCTTTTTATTGGACGGAACTTTTAGTTCTTGAAAAACCTACATCGATTACGAAATTATTTTTTATTCTAATTTTTATTGTAGTCTTTGTCACAACAAATTTCTCTTTGTGAAATTTCGGCTGCTCTTCCCTTGATTGTGTTGAGGAATAGTGAAAGTAGTGGAATAGTCCTGGAAATTATTAAAGAACGATGCAGCCAAGTGGACAAAAGATGAAAAATGAATAGAAGTCACGAAGCAAGGTAGGTTATAGATAGGGCCGGAAATTTCTTGTGGAAGAGAGAGATATTTAGTGGGGGGAGGAAGGTGTGGAGAATGAGGTGGGTTGTAATAATCATTGCATGCTTCACCACGTTCCCCCCTCACCCACTCCTGAAGTAGTCGGTTAGATTAATCAGCTGAATTCTCAACAGGGATGACGTGCACCCGCAGCTCTTCAGGACGACAGAGATGGATGGGATGACCACAGGAACCAGAACCAGATGGCTCCTTACCCCCCACGCGTGTGCGTTTGTTGATCCAAGTGGCGCTTCTTCATTCTCTCCTGAGTTCAATGAAAAAACAACAACAACAACATAAAATGAATACATTAATAGATAAATAAGTAAATAAAAGCGTTGCGAAAAGGAAACCTATCTGTGATTATTCTGCCGACCTCGGTAACTCGTCGATTAAGAAAAGTAACGGCATGCGAATTTAACCAGTTCAGAAAAGCACGACCCGAACGAGTGTATCAGTTATTTACATCTTTTAACTCTTTCCATACGAACGGCGAAAGAGACGACGTTAACGGCTTTTCACCCCAATTACCATCATCAAAATATTGCAAGCGGAAGGCTCGTATACTGAAGACGTGAATGTTGACAAAGAATACCACAATTCTGACGACGGAAGCTAAAGTTTGGGTCATTCAGACACCCACTGGACATCCGAGGGGTCTGTGTAGAGGAGAAGAGAGGACTGGCCGTACTGAGTGAGTTAACGTCTTCTCTCTTGAGTGTCTTTGACGTTGTTCCTGACAAAGCTTCTTTGAAAAGATTGTCGCAAGTTATCTTTCTGTACCCTTTTGCTGATGTTGATCGCAGCAGCGTACTGCCCCTCTTTAAAAGTTCTCCACTATTTATATGACTGTTTTTCTTTGAAGACTATATTAATTTTGTTAAGTCCGTTGTCTTGTACAAAGAGAAATGATTTCTTTATTTATTTTTTGTTTTGTTTTTTGCATGTCTCTTAAACGAATTTTCTGTCTTTTACAGCTTTGGTCTTCATTTTGAGTGTTCCTGCATCTTTTGCTGTTATTTACTGTCTGTAGTGTCTCGGGTACTGATTGACACGCGTTTTGGTATCTTCCGTACCACTAGTAGGGTATAAGGATGAAATTGAATATTCAGATATTCAAGATGCTGCTCAGTTGTCTGCATAAACTCGCTCTTTCAAGGAAATGTTCCATTTGTAGTTTTCTGTCTTCCATGAAACTGGTTGCATCGCCTTTTTACTGTGCCTCCTTCATGGTGTTTTAATTACCCCCATACCCTCCGGGTGTATATAACTATAAAGACACAATACAAATACGTTTTGCATCAGCAGTCGATAACAGATCTTTGTATGTTTTCGTTAGCTACTCAAAATACTCGGAAGTTGTGCTGAAGTGACTTCATGACGCAGTCGTGAAGATGGTGCTCAAGTATATTGTATCGCATTCAAAGTTTTGCTTAGAGTACCTTTAGATGAATTTTTTAAAGCTTGTGAAATAACTTCACCATGCAGCTTTGAAGTTGTATTTTGTCTTGGGAACCATGATTGAGTGATTGCGCTGGCCAGATTACTTTGCTATACCATTTTCGGCTTTTTTTTTCAAGTTGCTTCTCCGATGCGTGTTCCATGTATCTTTCAAATTGCTATATATATGTGACCAAGAGAGATGCAGCTGCATTCACTGGGTCTAGTCGACGTCAGGAAATATAATACGAAGAACAGATTGCTATCCTGTCGTCCAGTGCTATGATACACAGGTTCTCTGTTTTCTCATCGTTGTGATCATCATGATTGTCAGTCATCATACTCTTATAGTGAAAGTTGTGCTGCCTTTGGTCAGGCGATGTTGAAGATGATGTGATCAGTTGGAGAGAAAATGGTTAGTGTGTGTGTGTGTGTGCGCGCGCGCGCGCGCGCGCGTGCGTGCGTGCGAGTTCTACACGGTCCGGGAACAGATGGTCTCCTTAAGCCTTCTTCTTTTCTACTTGATGTTGGTCGAAGATGGATGGATCGGGGATCTCGTGTGTGTGTGTGTGTGTGTGTGTGTGTGTGTGTGTGTGTGTGTGTGTGTGTGTGTTCTCTCAGGAGAGAGAGAGAGAAGAAGAAGAAGAAGAAGAAAGAAAAAATATCATTGCCACGGGCGTTGCTGGCATCTATGTCACCGACTTAAACGTCTTCCGTTCAGCGAAATTACCTGCGTCTGTGGCTTAACTGCGTGCATCTGGTCCCTTATGTCAGAACCCCCTCCCTTCCTTCCCTTTGTCCGCACTGTCGTACACACGTGGTGATGGCACTGTACGTGATTTTCACATTTGTGAGGATTAAAAACAGAGATTTAGTTTCAGCACAGAATCCTTGTCTTCTCGTGGCAAGGACAGGTTACTGGATAGCTTTTTTTTCCTTTTCTTGTTCATTTTGTCTTTTCTTACGTTAATTCGTTATTTTGTTTTGTTTCCTTCCGCCCTCTTTTTTGTGCTGTTATCGTGATTTAAATTTGGATTTGTTTCGGTTTCTAGTTGTGGAGGGATTATGTGAAAGACGTGTGTAAGCGAGTGCAAAACGGTTTTGCCAGCCGTGAGGGATTATGTCCCATGGATTTTTGATAGCAAATTGTGTCCTGAAGACGTTTGTGTTGACTTCCAGTTGTGTTTTTTTGTGTTTTGTTTTTGTTGTTGTTGTTTTTGTTGTTGTTTGTTTTGTTTTGTTGTTGTTGTTTTTTGTTGTTGTTTTTTTCTTCTGCTGATTTTCAAGGGTAATGTGAGATGAAGACGTACTTCCAGAGATTGTTTTAGTGTATGTGCGATGGGAAAAAGAAAGTTGATCTTCCGTCCTCTACGTTTTCGGTCCCCACACCTTCAATCACCCTCCACTCTTGTCTATATTCCGTTCTCGCTTCTTCTTTCTCAACATCTTCTCTTCCTTCCTCATCCTTTTTTTCTTCTTCGTGTACTTCTTGTTATTGTTCTTCTACAGAAGACTCCTGCTTTGAAGGGTAGAAAGTGATTACTGTTGATGTACATGATGATGATACTGTCAATAATGGTGACTGTAACGTCATCCCTTGTGTGGATAGATTGACTGAACACTGATGTCAAAACAGTGACGAGAATGCTTGTATGATAGCGGTAACGACGACGACGATGTGCGGACAGAAATCTGTGGATCCAGATCCAGAAGCGAAAGGAACTTCTGTTTTGTTCTTCACCAACGAATACTGTTCATATGTGTGCGTTAGTGTGTGCGTGCGTGTATGTGTGTGTGTGTGTGTGTGTGCTCGCGCGCGCGCGCGTGTTTGTGGATATGTATTTTTGTGTCTGTATGTATCTGTGTGCGTGTGATAATGATGGGGCCATGTTCGTGTGGTTTACAGACTGGCAGAAAACGGAGGCCCAGAAGCGCCGAGAACGGCTGTTGCTGGACGAGCTCGTGGCGGTGGTCAATAAACGAGACGAGTTGGTTCAGCATCTGGACTCCCAGGAGAGAGCGTGAGTGTCGTTTCCTTTGTTGGTTATTTGTGTTTTGATTTATAGGTATGATATTATATTTTCCTGCAGTACAGGGGAAGAGGAAACGAGGCAAACAGCGATAGAAGTTGGCAGAGAACATCACTGAGTGGACAGAGAGGAGCTTTGCCGAAACTTGGGCCGTATCCCACAACCACCAGAAATGAATGTTGGTGATGCGTTCAGCAGTGCAGCACACAGTTTTTCATGAAAGGTGCTCAGTTAAACTCAGCCCCAACCACGCCTATCTTCCCCGCGCATTTTTCCATCCAAAATGCTCATTGAATCCCTTCCCCTCCCCTGCAAACACAACAGTTTTTTCATGAAAGGCGCTCAGTTACGGGTTGCATCTGTTGGAAAGGTCGTGGCTTCTGTTGTCTAGGATTGCGTTGGAATCGTTATGATTGTCTACCTTCAGAAGTGTCGCATCATCACAGGAGACTACTATGTCTCAGAAGTGCGCGAACTTAAAGAAGCCATCAAAGAAAAACGCCGAGGAAATTTCCGGGCATGGGTCTTTTTGCTGCAGGACAATGCACCAGTTTGCACTGCGCAAGTGGCAGTGGCTGAGTTGGTCGACGTTGGGTTTCAGCTTTTGCCCCATCCTGCTTGCTCACAGACGTGGCTCCAGCTGACTTCTTCCTGCTCCCCAAACTGAAATCTCATCTTCGTGGGCGCCGTTTGGGAGTGATAATGACATCATTTATGTCGTTGAAGCATTTTTGGAGGCGCAAGATGCCACCTGCTCCCACGCAGGGATAGCAATGCTTGAACACCGCTGTTTATCCAGCCAAGCTTTCTTTATGAGGCCGAGAACGTTTTGATCTACCTTCGTAGCTGTGACTGTGCTTGTTTGCCATCGTTGGAGAAACAACCGCTTGAAGAAAGAGTAAAAAAAATAAGCAAACATCAAAAAGATAAATAAATAAATTAATTAAAAAGGTAATAATAATGTGCATTTATATAGCGGCCTTTCTCTCTAAGAGCTCAGGGCGCTTTGCCTTCCTTTGAATCAAAGCCAAGATGCCTAATGAATTCGTCCGCACACTTTCACCCTACACCCCCCCCCCCCCCCCCCGCCCCCCATCGTCAGATTATAAAGAATGATTCTAATTGATTAGACTTTTAAAGCATTTAAAAGACATAGCCTGATTGTTGGAGTGCAGTGGAAAAAAGGAGAGCTTGCTTTTTCTCCATTTTTGATGGTCAGATTCATATATGATTTCCGTATATGTGAGACACAAAAGTGACTTTTCATTTGTGTATTCATACTTTCTTTTTTTATGTCAATTTTGTTGTTGTAAGTCTCTCTCTCTCTCTCTCTCTCTCTCTCTCTCTCTCTCTCTCTCTCTCTCTCTCTCTCTCTCTCAACTTTGCTAACGTTTGTGTTCACATCCTTGCATATTCCAGACAAGGTTCACATTTTTCTCCCCTATATTTGACTTCAGTTTACCCAGAGTGAGGAGAAAGAAAGGCAACAAAAGAAGACTGAAGGAGAAAGGATAGAGAAGTGGAAACAAGAGTGAAGAGAAAAGAAGAGAGTAGAGAGAGAGAAATGAAAAGGAAAGAAGAGTACACAGAACTTTCTTCCCAAATGGACATTGCCGAAGATAAGCCGATGTTTTCTCTCCTCTAGAAAAGACAGTAACGTGAGAGATATAGTCCATAAACAACGGAGAGGTGTAATTAGTGATTTCGAGCAGGCGGGGGGATAAGGGAGGGACTGAGGCAATGAACAGAGAAGTCTGGAAGGAGAGGGGCGTGGGATGGATGGTGTTTGGAGGTGTGGGGGGGATGTCTGTCAGTCTTGTATAAATTTATCGTTTCCTGGCCTTGGAAGCTTGTAGAGTCTGGACTGTCAAAAACTGTGTGTTGACTACGGGAGGGGGGCACACACACACACACACACACACACACACACACACACACACACACACAGAGAGAGGGCGAAGAAATTTGAATGATGAATACTCTCTCTCTCAATCTCTTTCTCTCTCTCTCTTACACACACACACACACACACACACACACACACACACACATATATATATATATATATATATATATATAAGAGTTAGAGAGAGATAATGAATGCCATTTAGTGACCTGATATTGAATTTCTGTTGAGACCATGCTGTACCCATGACCAGTCACAATACCATATTTGATTAAAATTGGAAGTAAGATGTGGTCTCTATCAAGCTCCCCCCCCCCTCCTATTTTGCTAAATAATGACCTTGACCATTGACCTCTCACTTTACTATATCAGCCCAAAGTTCTGAGTCATAACCATCCTGCCAGAATTGGTTGTTTTGACACTTGTAGTATCCGAGGAAATGCCAACGTGAAAGTCCCCCACCGCATCCCCCCAACACACACTGTGTCAATACACTAATTCGCTTTATTTACTCAAAAACGTTAGTAACGTGTCAGATCATGGCTATCCACATAAAAATTGTTCGTTTTGAGATTTTAAAGAAACACAAATATTTGGGTTTCTTAGTTTAGAACCGGTTAAAATGACCATTGTTTCTTATTGAGATATTTTACTCGGCTTTTAAAGTTACGCAAGCGTTCATTATACTTCGGATTTTCGTGGTTTAGCAAGTGCGACACTTGTTATTTTTGTCACAGTCATAATTTTTCAACTAATCTCTACGGACATTTGATTTTGCGTGTAAAAATGCTGCCCTCGTTTGTACTTTTAATTCTGCAGATTTACAGAAAAGAAAGCCACAAAATAGTGTAATACTTTGGGATCAGTAGTTGTGCATGTAGTAAGATCACGAACATTTGTTTGTGGCTTCACATATTTAAATATTTAAATGTCACGTCTCTGCAAAATAATGAGGATTGTAAGAATATGGAATCGGGGGGGAGGGGGGGGGGGGGGCGCCACACATAGTCACGGAAAGAACGTTTGCAATGCTTTTGGATAATTTTTCTATTCATAATAACGCTCAAGCGAGTAAGCTGGAACTTGATATAGGGAAGAATTATATATAGCCATCCAGTTGTCAGAAGCACTGGCATATGAAAGGTAAAAGTATCAAAGGCGTGTCGGTAATGTGAATGCGCGCGTTCGCATGGCTTTTTTTTTTTTTTTTTTTTTTTTTTGTCAGGATTGATATCACACGACTGCCACTGGTAAAGACTGTCAGAGTTCATTGTGGTCCATGGTGTAGTTGCTAAACATGCTTCGTTGCTGAATATCATGAAAATCATCCAAAAGGACCCATATGGACCCTCCAATTCTTTCATTCTCGATCACGAATTTATTTCCTGTCAGTATCCCACGGATTGTGAGGCAGATTAGGCTTGCGTCTGAGAATGCCGGATTCCCTTTGATTTGGGTATGCTGTACAAGTTCATTGCTGGAACAGTCTCTTCTCTGTCATGGTCCATTGACTGGAAAAGTGAATTTGGAAATAACTGGAAATTTCTGACAGGCGCAGTATTGGAGTAGTTAGTGCCACGTCAGGAGGGTAAAGGGTCGAACCGCGGCAGTGCCTGGTGGGGTTAGAGGAGATTCCCTCCCCCCGCCCGCACCCACCACCATTAGCTTTATAAGTTAGCATGTGTCAGACCTGCAAATGATTTCATTATCTTTGGGAATACACGCCCTACAGAAAATCAAACAACAACGCTAAAGATTCCACACTTGCGTTTTATGGGTTATGTTAATACCAATATAAACAGTGTATATCTCACACACACACACACACACACACACACACACACACACACACACACACACATACGCGCGCGCGCACACACACACACACACACACACACACACACACACACACACACACACACACACACACACTCCACCTATGTATACACACCTCCGTCTGATGCAGAATGCCAGAACGGCAAGTGCGCGATTGCAGAAGAATAGAAATGCGCAGTGCAATCTGTTACGTTACAGCAGCATAGCAAAATTTAATGTTTGTCCATTCCAGTCGCAACACTTTTCCCCCATATCGGGGTTGAAAAAAAACAAAAAAAACAAAAACAAAAAAAAACATAAGCCACTTCGGGTGCAGGTCTTGTTTACCAGTTGGACCCGGGTAAACTACTTTGTCAAGTTTTCTCCTTGCGTTTCAACAGGGCCATTTGAGGAGGAAGGGCGAGGGACTTTAGGCCGCTAAAGAGGCAGGGCTGCAAAGCCTTCTCACTGAATCATTT
>NC_134896.1:27655321-27697821 GCF_041734735.1 Babylonia areolata
GAGAGAGAGAGAGAGAGAGAGAGAGAGAGAGCAATCATTTCGTCGCTCAAGAGATAAGACAGTCTGATTAGAACCGTTGCGTCTGTATGTTGTGTATGAATGGGCAAGAATGTTTCCCGCAGCAAGGTTTTCTGTTCTGTACTGGTCCAGACTGTGTTCAAATCGTTATCATATTTTATTTTTGAGAAAAGCCAAGACTCCGTTGCTAATCTGGAACCTTTGCGTGACTTTTGAGTCTTCCCGATGTACGATACCCCCCCCCCCCCCCAATCCCCCCTTTCCCCTTCCACCGCCTCCCATCTCCTATTTTTTCTATTCAGTATAAGGATGAAGATAACACACGGTATGAGTACATTTTTGGTTGGATTGCGGTAAGTATGCACACTGGGAAAGCGGTGGAGAGGGGCAGCGGATGGTTAGAGGAGAATGATGGAGGGGTATAAAATGCAGTAATAAGTGACTTTGTTGATCCACGCGCACATAAATATAGACGTTAGCGGTAAGGTCAAGGGGATCAAGAAATCATGTGAAACCAAGGGAGAGGTGTTGTTTTTTGTTTGTTTGTTTTTTGCTTTTTCTAGTTCAAAGGCGGAGGGTCTTATTAGGTAAATTAACAATCAATGGTAATAGGTACACTGAGAATGGTAAAGACAGTCGGTAAGGGTTTCTCAAGGCCTGACTAAGCGCGTTGGGTTACGCTGCTGGTCAGGCATCTGCTTGGCAGATGTGGTGTAGCGTATATGGATTTGTCCGAACGCAGTGACGCCTCCTTGAGCTACTGAAACTGAAACTGAGAGGGAAAAGGAGAGAGAAGATGTAGATAGATAGATACAGAGAGACAGAGACGTGGAGTTAGAGAGACAGAGAGTGAGTTCGAACGAACCAAGCGATTGATATCTCAGTATCTCTAGTCTTTTGACCGGGTTCCATACACCGCCACCCTTCGGACATGTCATTAGCACGGGTCGATGTGTCTGACAGCCAGGTACTTTAGCACTGGAAGTCACCGCGCTAGTGATCAAGGGCCGTGCCACTACAAACAGAACGCGTCGATATAAGACCGGTGTTCACAATCAAAACTGTACCCCTCTTCATTTTATCCCATGGAGTAAGATATGAAATTGTTGTTAAAACAGGATTTGGAAGAGGATCGAGGCAAAGAGCGAGATAGATATTAAACAAGTTAATTAATTTGGTGAGACAAAGGCATATAATTCAAACCATTGCTGCTTGCTGTAACCGTTTTAGCAAGCACATAATGGGTGCAATGAAAATCCTCCGAAACACCCCCAAGCAACAAATTGTTTGACATGTTATTTCGGCTAACGGTGCTTTCGGCTTCCTGTTTAATTTTTGAAACCCACAAAGATAAATCACCGGTGCTTGTATAATCGACATAGCACGTACCATTTCCCAATGTTTGTAATTTTTCTATATATACATTATGAAATATGACGATCAAAATGATGGTTAAACAAATCAAGATTGGTTCCAGATATAATTTATTTTCAGTACTTCATTCCAGAATTTCGCCTTGGGGTTACAGAATTAGACTGGGGGTATTTTCCATATACTGTCCTGGATTTTTGCCCAGAAGAAAAAAGAATTAAAAGCAGATAGTAATTCTGGTGTGCTTCCCTGGCACACCTGAGAGTGGTGGCAGGTAAGGGGAAGTGAAAGCAGGCAGCGTGGCGCAGCCGTCACGGCCCATGGCCCCCAGTATCCAGCTAATCAGGGCTGTCACGGTGTGCAGCAGGGCTGACCCTTGCCGTCCGCCGCTCTATTTCCGCTCTCACTCAGTGGCGTGCGTTACGGACGTAATTAGTCCTTATAGCCACCGGCGGTGCACGCATACACGTTTTGGTTCTGGCCTTGTGGTGTGTGGCGTCAGCCTTAGTGTGGACTTATCTGTGGTTGGTAATGGTTTGGGCTGCATGGATGTCACATGTGTGCTATGGGTTTTGGGATTGAGTAGAAATCTACGGTCATGTTGTGCAATGTTCGTGGATGCATAACGGGTCCATTATGTTTTGCGCTATTTGAGCTATAAGTTTGTGACCTTCACGTGTGTGTGAGTGTGTGTGTGCGTGCGTGCGTGCGTGCGTGCGTGTGCGTGTGCGCGCGCGCCTTAGTGTCTGTCTGTGTGTGTCTGTGTTTATGTTTGGTGATCTAAATATTTTCAATAGTACTGGTGTCATTCAGATAAAACATTCTGTGCTCAGTTTTTGTTTCGAACGTAGTCACTTTTACTTTTTAATAGAAACGCCAAAATAACTTCAAAGGCCGTAAAGCAAAGGGAAGCAACAAAAACAAAAAAGGGAAAGGGGAGGATAAAATAAATGGTATGCGGCACGAGAGATGGAAAAGTCGACAGGGGATTGTGTTGAAACTTCATTGTGGGTAAATTTGTATCTGCTGTATTCTCAGAACAACTTTCAGTGTGTTTACAGATGAAATTATTGTATATCTGAATGTCTCATTTAATAACGAATTATATCAGTTAAAAGAATGAAATGGGGAAAATAATACAGGAGGATCAAGAGTATGGGAAAGCGAATCGAGATTGAATCAGGGTGTATTTCCTATGTTTGCATAGGGCTTAGAACGGAGGATTAAAACATGAAAACGGATATTTTCGATATTCCATCCCAGATATATGCTTTTTTCATGGGTTAGAAAATGAAAGGGACAGAGTGATTCTACCCTGGCACACCTGAGAGTGGTGGCAGGTAAGGGGAAGCGAAAGCAGGCAGCGTGGCGCAGCCGTCACGGCCCATGGCCACCAGTGTCCAGCTAATCAGGGCTGTCACGGTTTGCAGCAGGGCTGACCCTCGTCGTCCGCCGCTCTATTTCCGCTCTCACTCAGTGGCGTGCGTTAAGGACGTAATTAGTCCTTATAGCCACCGGCGGTGCACACATACACGTTTTGGTTCTGGCCTTGTGGTGTGTGGCTCACCCTTTGTGTGGACTTATCTGTGGTTGGTAATGGCCTGGGCTGCAGGGATGTCACGATGGACGTCAGAGTGCCACGCGTTTTTCCACAATAATGAAGTCTGCAACCATGTTGTGCGGCATCGCCGCATATAGTTTTTCTAGATGTGCGTTTCACAAGGGGGCTGAGGGGGTTGGTGGGATGATATGATATGAGATATATATATATATATATATATATATATATATATATATATATATATATATATATTTTTTTTTTTTTTTTTTTTTTTTTTTCCAATTTTGTTTTGTTTTGTTTTGTTTTGCGGGAGGTGGGGACGGGACAGTGCGCATGGTTCCGTTCTGTGCATGCTTTTGAAATTGTAAAAATGCATACAGCCCACAAAGAATAATTCATATCTGTCTTGGGGGCATACTTTTCTGATGCAGCCTCTTGTGAATCAGCAAGCGCTGGACACCACTCTCTCTGTCTCTCTGTGTGGACATCTTCTCGAATGACTATAGCTTTTTAGTCACGGACACTGCTTCTCTTCACATGGCGCTTTGTTTAGAGGTGGTGACTGTTGCTCTTATTGGTGCTGTCGTAGAATCTTTTGAATCTCATTATTCTCTCTCTCTCTCTCTCTCTCTCTCTCTCTCTCTCTCTCTCTCCACACATACACACACGCTCTCTCTCTGTCTCTCTATCTCTCTGTCTCTGTCTCTCTCTCTCTCTCTTTCTCCCCCTCTTCACCCACCCAGTGGTGTATTGAAAGCCTGTTGTGTATAACTCCTCACCCCCCTTCCCTACCCCACCCTCCACCCCGGACCGACCGAGTTAGTTCAGTTCAGTTCAGCTATGATGAGTGTGATTGAATTCCGCTCAGGTACCAAGTCGGCAGAAGCCTCGGACGTGGCTGACAAAGGCCGTGCTGTCAGAGCAGGGCACAAAACGGCTGGGGCGGGGGGCAGCGGTGTGCAGCGGCCAGGCCTCCATTATGGGGCCTCATTGTGTCGGCCCCCGGAGGCGCCCCGCCACGGCCAGGCCCTCGCTCCAAACAGCTAGGTCCGCAGTGCACGATCCGGAACAATGGGCAGCTATGATTTCTGAGCGATTAATATGTCAGGACTCTTGTCCTCCCTCTTGTTGCTTGGTGGTGGTGGTGGTGGCTTCGCTCTTTCGCTTTCCGCTTCTCCTCCGTTGGCGGGCTGGAAGGGAGAAGAATGCGAGGAAAGAGAGACACGAGAGAGAGAGAGAGAGAGAGAGGGTGGTGGTGTGGATAGGGTAGAGAGGAAACAAGGTCTTGTACTGTCCACGGTTTGTAGCCGGGGTGGGTACGGGACAAGGGGTTTGATGTGTGAGGAAAATGGGAAAAGGTATTGGTCTTGTGTCTCTGATAGTTAGCCTCCAGCCCTTTTCTCTTCTCATGGCAGCAGGCAGCGCGTGCTCGTGATTTTTCAAGCGCGTATTGCGTTTCACTTCATCAATACAAATCTGTTGCGCCAAAGAAAAGAATGGTATTTGTTGGAGTGTAGGTGTGTGTGCACGCACGGTCAGAGTCTTTTGCGTGTTTGAAGCAGGCAAGAGGATTAAGAAAGCAACATGGCATAAGT
Organism: Babylonia areolata; assembly: GCF_041734735.1. Taxonomy (NCBI): domain Eukaryota; kingdom Metazoa; phylum Mollusca; class Gastropoda; order Neogastropoda; family Buccinidae; genus Babylonia; species Babylonia areolata. Next base: position 27,659,867 of record NC_134896.1, read on the forward strand.
GACCCAGATTACGATTGAATTGCATTGATGCATGTTTGCATTATGTTTAGGGAATTGATGTACAGACCCAGCGCAAACATGTTATAACGCTACTAAATGACCCACATCAGTTCGAAGAACATTTTGCTTGTTGTGTTAAAAGAGAAATATCGTGTTGGCATTTAAGCACTATTTATTCCTGAATTTCGCGCCAAGTGCACGCAAAACAATCCTGAGGTCACAAGACATTAAATAGAACACTGTATACGTATATATGTATGTTTTTTGTTTTGTTTTGTTTTTTTAGAAGGGAGAGGGGGGATGTATTTCACTCTTAAAAAAAAAAAGCGAAGGTTTTTCAAGCTGTTGGTGGCCACAGTATAAAGATGTCAGGACGACCCAGGGAGAAGGACCAGTTGTGACGCATGCATTCAAATGACACGCTGCATGTGCTGTGGAATAGTAACGAGGTTCTCCCGAATAACGCCCCTTTGTTTCTGGCTGGCTGACGACAAGGTGTCGGGCCGGAAGTTGTGAGCATGGAAATGAGAGGCGGTTGGTTAGTGACAGTTTAGTTTTTACGTCGACACTCAACTCGGATGATTTAACCGACAGCTTTTTTTAGGGCGGGAGAAAGAGGTACTGTGTTAGTCAACACCAGTACACCAGATTGGACATTTGGTCAAAGGGCTTTTCAGTATCAAGCATTTTCTGTTTGGAATTATCTTCCTCTGGATCTTCGGCACTCACCAATTCTGTCCTCTTTTAAAAGAAAACTGAAACCCCACCTGTTCGAAATGGCCTTTGGATGCGACGAAGCATAGTTCTGTATCTCCATTGGAGTATTCTTTTGGTGTGTGTGCTTGTGAGTCGGCGTTTGCTGTGTCGGTGTGTGTGTGTGTGTGTGGGGGGGGGGATGGGTGGTGTGTGTGTGTGTGTGTGTGTGTGTATTTTGTGCTTTTTTTCTGCAGTTATGCATATCTGCAATTTGTAGTATTGTATTGTGGATATCACTACCCTGTCCATTTGTGTTATTATTTTGTACAGTGCACTGTTGTACATGTTCTGCTTCATGTGAGGCGCTTAGAGCTCATCTGTTGGGAGTTTGCGCCATAAAAGTACAATATATAATTATTATTAATATACGGCCAGATTAATTTTAGAAGAGTAATGAGAAGGCCCAAGTGTTATGTTTGTATTCTCTCTCTCTCTCTCTCTCTCAAGACAAAAACGTTTATAAATGCAAAGTATATGCAGATATAGATGGTTTTCAAAATAACGGTCATGAAGGAAAGATAAAAGCAGAGGAAGTTGGTACTTGGATGGTCAGTGTGAAGATGCAGTTTTATCTATGTTTGTATTTATTTTCCATAATCCTCGTACTGTGTTCTGCTTTCTTTTTTCTGATGATAGGTAAAGACACACTGTAACCCCCCACCCCGCCCCTCACCGATTGCCCACCCTCTGTGACATGGGCTGTTACGCAGATAACAGTAAACTCTCTCTCTCTCTCTCTCTCTCTCTCTCTCTCTCTCTCTCTCTCTCTCTTCTCTTCTCTCTCTCTCTTCCTCCCTCTCTCTCTCCCTCCCTCTTTCTCTTATGCCCCCCTCCTCCAGCTTCTTTTGGTATAAATGAAAAACCAGTCACCGTCATCATGATGTTTCTAAAATAATAATAATATATATATATATATATATATATATATATATATATTTTTTTTTTTTTTTTTTAAACTATCCCTGTTGTTGTGGATTTGAGGACGAATTGCAGGCTGTCTATTATATTCACGATAAAAAAAGAAAGAAAAAAAGAAACGGCAAGCCCAGAAAAATATAGCTGAATGTCATTATCCGATTGTTACCACGTCTGTTACAAGGTGAAATATATATCGTGTGAACAGAGATGTTGCCATGCTCATTTTCTATGCAGAAGGACACAAAGAGCGTTGCTTGTCAGAAATCATTTGTTTGCGTGGGGGGTATTATTTTATTATTATATTTCTTGCATTTTGTTTTATTTCCGTTTAGTGTTTCACAATTATCTCCACAACAGAAGTTGTTGTTGTTTAGTTTGTAGCTGATTTTGTTGCTCATATTTCATCTTCAGTTGAGTTGTGTATGAAACACGTGTGTCCACCGTGTAAGTATGTGATCCGACATTTAACGTGTTGAGTTGTGTGTGTGTGTGTGTGTGTGTGTGTGTGTGTGTGTTGCATTTGTGTGCGTGCGTGTGTGCATGCGCACGCGCGTGTATATATGTGTGTGTGTCTGTGTGTGTGTGAAGCAAGTAGCAGCGAGAGTTTGAGACAGATGGAATTGTATACACAGTGTGTTTGTTTGTTTTATTGTTGTTGTTGTTTACTTAGTCACAATTTCATACACATGGCTGAGCGATTCGTTATGCTCAGAACATAAATCCATTCACAAATCACGGTTATAGTAAAAAAAAGAAAGACCCCCCTCCACCCCCGCCCCCCAAGGAAAAAGGGCGTGTGTGGGGGGGGGGGGGGGGGGGGGGGGGGGGGGCGGGGGGAGCTGTTTTGCTCTCTCTCTCTCTCTCTCTCTCTCTCTCTCTCTCTCTCTCTCTCTGTATGTAATTTGCCCCATTCCTTCGATTTAATTTATCTTCGGGTTTCATTCATGATCAGTATCATTATGTTCTGTATTATTCATATTGAGTACCAATCAGAGAGGAAGGGTTTCACGACTGTGTTTGTGTCTGTCTGTTGTGTTTCAGGATTGAAGAAGACGAGTTGCTTGACCAGCAGATCTCTTCAGGGCAGATTTCTTTCAAGGACGAGAAGAGCTGCGTCATTCAGTGAGACTGGACGGCACGTGCAGTTCGCCGCTGTTTTCAGAAGAAAAACAAATCGCTTGTTTCCAGCTTCGCTGTTTACTTTGTGGTCTTTTTTTCATCATTGATTGATGTCTCGGGAGGTGACGGAATCGATCCATATCGAGAAGAAGTTGTTGGTTTGTGTGCATCCAGACACGATCACATCGTGTTCGATTGTTCCAAAGCAAGAGGACGTGCTGTCATTCATATCTTAGATGTTGCAGCCCCATACTTACAGCAACATTTACGCTGACACATGCTTACATTGACTTTCATTTGCACGAGTTGAATGAGCTCGCGCGCGCGCACACACACACACACACACGCACGCACACACCCACACACACACACACACACACACACACACATATTTACTACACACATGTACATTCATGCACACAGTCACAAGCATGTATCACTTTCTCACGCGTGCGCACGCCCACACACTCGCGCGTGCGTTGGAACTGTGAATCACAAGCATGTTTCAGTTTGTGTTGGATTTCAAGACCTGATACAGATGAAAGAGACAGGGAGAGAAAGAGGAGCGGTGTTTCCAGTATCCTATAAGTGGAAAAGAAACATTCCTGTTTGAGACTTATTCCCCCACCTTCCCAGGCATGGTCTTGGAATTGTTCCTCCCCTGCATCTTTGAAGTAACAGTCCAAAAGGTTCTCAAATAACATACTAAAAGTCGCGAAGTAAAGTATTTGTTGTTGTAGTGAGAAACTCTGCTTCATGTGTTCTTCAAGCGCAAGCTTCGGTACTTTGAAAAATAATTACCTTTTACTGTGAGTGTGAATATTGTTTCGCACGCGTTCTGTTCTGTTCTCCACATATCTCAGTCTCTCCACCCCCTCTTCTTTCTCCTTTCGATGTTACTGTCCCTGCCCCCCCCCCCCCCCCCCCCCCCCCCTTTCCCCCGCCCCCGATCCCTGTCTGACACACGTGCTGGTTTCAGTCCGGTCTTTCACTGTTAAATGTTCTGTTAACCTGTTTGGTTTGCTTTACTGTTTTTTGTTTTTGTTTTTTTTTTATGTTTTTTTTTATAGATTGTTAATTTGCCTTTGATATGTTAATGGCTTCTGTAACAGGGTCACGCCAACCTTAACACGGCATTTCGGCCACAAAAAAAGAAAGAAAAGAAAGAAAGAAAGAAAGAAAGAAAGAAAAAAAACAAAACCATCTGGAATACTATAAACCTTGTTGCAGACTCTAATTAACGTCTTCATGCAGAATGCTACTGTGCGAAATCCAAGAAAACGCAACTTACCAGACCCGTTCCACGGACACTTCATCCATAACAAAACTGCTCTTCTTCACTCGCCTTTTTTCTTTTTTTCTTTTTATCAAAAACAGAAAAAAATCTCCCGCCGTAGATATCCGAGCTTCTTCACTTTGACAAGTCATCTTGACCTCTGAGACGTGCGTGAGGATGTCCGAGTGGTGTTCCCATATCAACACAGAGACACGGTCTGCGAGCTTTCAAGTCTGTTCCTTCGTCTCTTTCGAACTGGAAGCTTGGGAACATTAGAATAGAATATGTCTTTATTACCAAGTGTACCGGGGTCACAAGGAATATTGGGGGGTAGTACATAACAAGATACGAACATAAATCGAAAATCATACACAAACACAGATACAGTAGAAATTTGGATACATACAAGTGCATATCAGTATAAAAATTTGTGCATACTCACACATGCACGCACTGCAAACACACACACACCCATGCACGCGCGCGCGCGCACACACACACACACACACGTTTGAACAGAAGCTGCATATTACATGTGGATGGGGCTGATGACTAGATCTTTCGGTAGATGGTTGTTGCACAATTCTAATTATCACACTGGATTTGTTCGAAAGACAGCTTTGCGGAAAAAGCTGTTGGCGAAGCGATTAGAAAACGTATCACGCACTCTTCAGAAAAAAAGTAGTAAAAGCATATTTTCTCTCAAATTGCGCTGAGTTAATGTACTTTTGTTCGCACTTCCTGACACAGCTGCAATGTGTTTGTGCGTGTGCGTTCATGCAAAGGCAGCATGGTGTTCATGCATTTAAGTGTTTCTTCTTGTTTGTGTCTGTGTGATTTTATGCGTTGATGGCGCTGTCGAAATATGCGCTTTATTTAAATTAAATTCATTCGGTAGGAATTGCTCCAAGCATTCACAAAGTAAATAATTAACTGCATGAATAAATAATCTTCGTAAACAAATGAATTCACAAGTAATTAAAAGAAAAGTAAACTTTTGATAATTTTAAGTCTTAGGATAAAACTCTGGAACATATCAACATATAAAAAAAGAGGAGGACAAAAGCTAGACTGTACGTCTTGGGCCACCTGAATAAAGAAAGGAGCCGTGAACTTAGTCAATCACCTTTCTTGAAGTCCTTCACTTGGATGAAAGACATCGGCCTGAAACAAGTTATAATCGTGTTGTTGTGTGAGCCTCTCGCGGTCTTTTTTTTTTTTCTTTTTTTTTCTGTCTCCGTCTTGCTGTCAGTCCGTCCGTCCGTCCCCAACCCCCTGTCTCCCCCTCTCCCCCCCACCCCCGCACACCCACCCCTCTCTCTCTCTCTTATTTCCCCACCTCACTTCCCTTTCCCTCTCCTTCCGTCACCATTAGCTATCATACCCTCTCTATTCCCCCACCCCACACCCTCACACACACCCTTCTCTGTCAGTTTCTCCTTCTCTGTCTAGACGTGGTATGAAAAAAAAAAACCGAAAAAAAAGTTAATGACCATTTGATTGCCTGGGTTTGGACCCAACTCTCTGGCACTTCGGAGGCTTAGGCCCAAAGTACATTAACACAAGCTCCTCAATTTGTTTATTGTTTTTTACCATCTTTGTTTTCCTTGTCTTCTTTGTCTCTTGTTGTCTGTCAGCGACTTCGTTATAATCAGATTTTTTTGATTCATGATGGACGCAATTTATTATTCTTAAAGATTTAAGATTTTAAGAAAAATATGAATTGTTTTTCATCTTTATCGTTGCCTTCATGATCCGAGGGAAGTTTGGTTATTGTTCTGTCATTTCTTGATGTTTGTTGGGGCTTAGTTTGGTTGGAGATATCTTTCATTTGTCTGCATGTGTATTTTCTATTCTTTCTTTTTTTTGTTTTGTATTTAGCTCAAGGAACAAAATTGGATCCTTTTAAGGTTTGGTGGATTGGCTTTTGATTTAGTATGCGAGTGTGCGTTTATTTGTGTCTTGGTTGGTTGTATTGTTGTCTGTTTATGCGTAGCCTTGCATTGGAGAGAAGTAGAGACGACAGGTGTTTTGTTCTTGTTTTTTTTTTTTTTTTTTTTTTTTTCATTCATTCTTTCTTTTTTGACTGATTCTTTGATTGATCGATGTTTGTATCATCGTCACAGATTTTAATTGGAATGGTTATCTGAAAGACTACACACAAAGCATCGCCAATGTCGAAAGATTACCCGTTTAATGGTGTGTTTGGTTCAGTGTTGAAATGGTTCTGATGATGATGATGTTTGTCACATGTGCACACCAGCAGGGTTGGTGATTCAGTGTGGAACTGAGTTATGTTGCGCTTGCTGTTAACTGAAGTTTTAAGAACGTTTCGGTGTTTCTGTTTTTTTGTTTTGTTTTTTGTTTGTTTTTGTAAGAGGATAAGCTCATGCTAAGCCTTTGTCTGGTTTTCAGAGTTTGTGGATGTTCGTGCAATTTCTTGATCGTTGTAGTGTAGAATATTTATGCTTTTTTAGCGTTTCTTTTTCATTACTGTAATGTTTTGATGGGAATACGTTTACATCAGTTTCAGCTTTTGCAGTTGTTGTTTTTCTGAATGTACACAGTTACGTGAATCTTTGATTCAGTTGGTGTTGTTTATTTGTCATTTGTGTAGTTAGGATGCTGTAGTTTGACTGTTTTGAACACCACAGTTACAAATTTGGGAACGTGTTTTCATATGATTATTCAGTTCATTTTATTAGTATGAACATTATGCCAATACGAATTTGTTGTCGATAAACGTGCTTTTTTTTTTCTTTTTTTTAATAAATAGAATGGCGTTTGATACACCACATGTAATCATACAAGGGTTTTGAATCATGAACGTTGCTGTGTAAACGATGTCTGGGTATAACTTGCATTTTGATTTTAGGTGTTGTTTTTTTTCCACGTAGGCGTAATATCTATCCAGTGTTTCAAGAAATGTGCTGAAATGGGGAAAAAAAAAAAAAGAATTCTCCATACAGAAATACTTACCTGTAATTATTTGCTTAAGCTGCCTTTTGTCTTTTTCAGCCCAGAAATTGGCCCTTTGCTGTCGACTGGGCGATAAGCGACACGATTTGATTTTCTGTCTTTTCCATTCTTTCTGCTTTCACCGTGTTTCTCTCTTCTTCTTTTTTTTTTCTTTCTCTCTTTTCGCCCTTCATTTCTTCAGCACTGAGTTGAATAATAATGATAACGCATTTCAAGTACATTTTCAGGGAAAATGATGTGTGAACAAATTCATTTCTTGATTCCCTTTTCTGTTTAATAGATCGTGTATTTAGGAACTGTTACTCGTTATATATATATATAAAATTTAAGAAAAGAAAGAAATGTTGAATTTGTTGATTTAGTCGGATTCAGTGCGATAATGCACATTTTAAAGTGACTGTTGTTTGGTTCAATATTGAAGGGAGTTTTGTTTACTAAAATATGTACTTTCACACGTTATGTTGGGTTTTTGTTTTTGGTTTTGTTGTTGTTGTTGTTTTTTGTTTTGTTTTGTTTTGTTTTTGTATGTTTGTTTCTTTTCAGGTTCGTAATATTATGTTTGTGTTTGACTATACAGTTTATCGTTTATCCCCTGACCATCGTGGTAAGAGGCTCACACCACAGTATTCTTTGTCACTTATTGCTCATTTACACCACACAGTTCACACCACTTTTTTCCCGTCCGTATAAATGGCTCACGCCCCTTCTTTCCCTTTTTGAGTCTCTCTCTCCCCAGATTTGAACTTTGAACACTTTCAAGATATTGCTGTTATCAGGAGTGATGTATACTTATATGTGTATATTTTCAGCAAAATACTAGAAGACATAGGCCTGGAGCTCTTTGGCACTTTTTTTGAATTTTCAGAATGGCTGTCTTCTGTTGGGGAATAAAATTTATGTATTTACATATCTATTTACATATTTATTTGTTTATGTATTTATTTATTTATTTACTTTTATTTTTGCATGGATTGGTCATGAGATGTTCTCAGTATTCAGGTACCTCAGTTTTCTCCCCTGTTTGGACATATCCAAAGTAATTAGACAATTATAATTCAAAGACATCAGTGAGAACTACGACAACAGCAACAGTTATAAATGCTTTGTAAATTTGTTGAAATAGTTGAGCTTTACTCATTCTGCCTTCCAGTGTGTTCTTGATTATTCTGACACTGACAGCATATGTACTTGGATGCCGGAAGTTCCTACATTGTGAGTTTTGATGCGGTAGTAGTGGTTTTTGTTTGTTTCCTGTTCTGTGAACTAACGCAGTGATTCAAGATGCAGTCATGGTCATTCCAGCTATGAGAGGTTGCCAAAGAGGATTATTTTATGGAACCTGTTGGAGAAGTTGGAGGTCATCCGTATTGTACATTTCACACACCAAGTAATGGTCAGTTTTTATGTGTGTTGTCGGCTAGTGTAAAGGCGATTTGTGATAAAGTTGGGCATATGTGTGCAGTATTTGAAAAAAAAAGTTTTCTTGCTTTTTTATTTTTTTTCACGCTCGAAAATGTGCGGGCTCTTGCAGTGTTGGTGGTTGTGTTAGCGAGATTTCTAAAGAAACACATTTGAAAGGGAAGCGCTTAGGTTAAAGTGAATGATACTCGATTCAAATCCATTTTATTTCATTTCCAGATTTATTTATTTATTTATTCCAGTTCATTTATTCATTAATTTGATGAGCTATCCATTTATTTGTTGATGTACTCCCTCTTTTTATTCACACTGAACTGAACTGAATGAACCAAGGAAACCAGTTCCGGCCCTGTCTCTACTCCCCGCGCCACACCTACAACCACCCCTTCCTCTTTTTTTTTTTTTTTTTTTTTTTTTTTGTATTAATTGAATGAATGACATAGTTTGATTCCATGACCTTGTAATCTTTTCTTCGGTGCCCAGATTTGATCACCCCACCACGTCGACAGGTGAAAGAATTTCGTCTAGGGTTGTTCTTTGCGCAACGTCAGGAAAATATCCAGCGCTTATTTGCGTTGTTGTGGTTTAGCTTATGGTTTCAGTTGTTTGTTTGTGAACATGTGAAGTGTTTGATGGTTTGTTTGGCTGATGAGTAATACAATCGCTGTATAATTCATTGATTGACACTACGCTTTCTTTTGCTTACCGCCCCCCCTCCAACCCCTACCCCCTGGCATATACACAGTCCTCATATCCGAGGATCATTGATAAGAAGGTCATATATATTTGTATGATTTTCCAGTTCATTCTTTGTTGCAGATTAAAATAGATATACACTGCATTGTGAAAGAAAATATTATATTACAGTTGCTGACTTAGTTGGCGCATTGCGTTGACAGTCCAGATGCATTCTCATACTTATATACCGCATTGATATTGAGTGACGAATGTGTTGTCACATGATCTTCACGTGCATGAACGTGAGGCCGTGTTGTAAATTTATTTGTAACCACTGTGTACATATTGAATAGGATTAGGTTTTGTTTCATGCACTTTTTTCCCTTTAATCTCTGTGTTTGGCGGAAAGCTGTTATTTGACAGAAGAAAATGAGTGCTGTACGTGTTGTCACTTTGCAGAAAATGATGCATGTTCATCATAATGCAGGCTTTTTTTTGTTTGTTTGTTTGTTTTTTGTTTTGTTTTTTTTGTCTTCTCCATTTCATTACGCCGAATATGTCTAGAAAACCGAGTTGCTTGGTAATCAGTTCAGGTCCTGGGTCCTTTGTGGAGTTTGTGCATTCAATATTTCTGCCTTTTCTCTTTCTCTTGCTTGAAACGTGATAATATTTTTGTCCATTGTAATTGTTGAAATTACCAGCTACCACATTTGTACCGCTCTGTTCGTTACTCTTTCTGCACATTGCTATGAAATGTCGTGCCCACATTGCTATGAACTGTCGTTCTCATTGAAAACCCAGTACTGTTGCTACAACTGTTCTTGCCATGGTTACCCAAAATTCTTCGCTCATGCGAATTTTCCGACCGACTTGCATGCATAGCGAACTGAGTCTTTCTGACTGAGTCTTGCCGGACAGTTAACTTACTTTTATGTTTGATCGTTAATATTGCTACCACGGTGTTCGTCAGCGCTGAAACCTGACTGGTTGGTGGGTATCTTGATCAAGTGGGCAATTATATACGACGACGGTGACGATGATGATCAAGGTGATAGTTTTTCTTCTCTTTTTTCTTTTTTTTTTTCTTTTCTTTATTTTAATGGTTGGACCATGGGCAAGTCGCAACGTATTATTTACATTGTTGATATGTTAGTGATGCATTTTTGTCAAAATCATATTTAGATTTTCAGTTTGGCTCGCTTCGTTTTCCCAACCGTTCGTTCGTTTTATCACTCTCCGTTCGTTCGGTTATTCATTCCCTCAGTTGGATTGTTCATCATTTCCGGAGATGGTCCAAGACACGTCGATTGTGTACCTGGCATGACGTCGTCTGCGCTGCCTCCAAGGGCTACCGAAAGGACCCCGGGCTAGTTCTTATCGTTTCTTGTTTTCTGTCCCGTCTAGTTTGAAGCTTTCGTGAATGGTGTGCAGTTTAAAGGGTGTGTTCTAGTTGGTCAGATGGAAATAATGAAGAAAGAATTACCTGGTCTAAAGCGGAAGGGGTGGAGAATGAGTATTGAATGAAGAGGACAGTGGCAGTACAGCGTAAGGGGGGATGAGGAAGGCAGGGGAAAGATAATGAACAACTGAAGTACAGAAACGAGGAGAGAGACGGGAAAGGTAGTGTGCGTCTTTTACGATTGCGTTTCCAGAGTATTCTTCTTCATCTACTTGTCGTTCGTCACATGGACAACCTAGTCTCCGCGATAAAGGCAGCTGTATGCTGCAGGTCCTCCATACACCCGTAGAGCTACCGGGTCACTTGGGTTGGGTAAGGCCAGTACCTAATGTCTACAGAGTCTATCTGTGGCTTTACATGACAGATTTGCTTGCCATTTGTACCTCTTGCATTGTTTCAAAGTTCAGTGTTTGCGTGTGTTTTGTGGACTTAATTCCAGATACACTTTATTATATTCTAGATACACCTATTTTATATTCACGTGTATCCGTGGTATCAAAATAGGCCAGCATCATTTTGAACTCAGTGATATCTTGTCTTTTGTCCATTCATCTGTTGGCTCCCCGTCCCCTACCCTCTACTCTGTTTTTCTGTCTGTCTTTCTGTCTGTCTGTCTGTCTGTCTGTCTCTCTCTCTCTCTCTCTCTCTCTCTCTCTCGCCCCAACTCCCCCGCTCTCTCTGCTTTTCTTCTCCCCATCTCTCTCGTTGCCTGTCTTGGCTGTGTTCAGAGCAAACGGTAAGTGTGGAAAAAAAAAGTGGCGTAAGTTGGTACGCCGTGAAGTTAAACCGCTCGCCGACAGCTAAACCGTTTCCGCCTTGTGGATTGGTGATTAATACAGCCCTTCTTTGACTTGATAGGAACCGCAGGGTATGTCTAAGTGTGTCTGTGTCCGTGCGTGCACGTGATGTTTGCCATTTTCAACTTACCTCCACTCTGATCTTTGATATTTACCACTTCATGAAGTCTGCTCACCATGCCACTCTCCTACGTTTCTCTTTCTGTCTGTCTCTGTCTCTCTCAGTCTCTCTCTCTCACCTCACTTATTAATCCCCCTTTCCATTGAAGCAACAGCAGCAGCAGCAGCAGTCGTGCCATACGTGTGAAGGGACCGATGGCGTGCGGGGCCAAGATGTCGCATCAAGTCAGAAGGGCTTAGCAGGTCAGGTGAAAACGCCACCCTGCTCTCTGTCTGTCTGTCTGTCTCTGTCTCTGTCTCTGTCTCTCTCTCTCTCTCTCTCTCTCTCTCTCTCTCTCTCTCTCCATCCCGATGTTCATCTCTCTTGTGCACTGTGCCCGAGGAACCCGCACGGGATCTGTGGTGCCCGGCCAGGCTGGGAACCAAGTCTTCCTCCCTTTCTCCCTCCCTCCCAGATGCTGCAGGGGATCGAGATGCGCGTGCCAGCGCGTATTTTCCCGTGGGTTCGTGTGTGTGTGTGTGTGTGCGTGCGTGCATCCATCGGTATATCGCTGTTTGTACGAGTTGAGAGGGGGAAGGAAGAGTATTCCGTACATATGATGATGACAGGTGTGTATGTGCTTGCGAAATTACTTGTGCTTATTAATGTGTACATAAGTTCTGTAACGTAAGATGTATTACTGCGGTTGTTGGTTTTTTTATGATTATGCAGAACGTCTTGGGCATGTTAACTTGGGAACCTACAACAACAAAATCTTGTCGCGGTACGTTTTTTCCTTAGTAATAGGGTTATTGGTATAATCGTCGTTGTTTTGTTTCAACAATGACGAGATGTTTATGGTGTGTTGTTGGTGGTGGTGTGTTGAAGGTAATAACCGCTGTCACCCATCGATCTCCCCTCCCGAACGACTCCTGATTTTCCCTGCCACGTTACCTCCTTATGATCGCTGGCTGACCTTCAGCAGAAAGGAAAGGGTGTCATTCGGAAAAGCTGATCATCAGATCAGCGCGGGGGGGACGCTTCTCCCTCTGTCTCTCTGTCTCTGTCTCTCTCTCTCTCCGGACCCCACTCCCCTCAATGCGGTGACCCGCACCGATGTTGTTGTTGTTGTTCCAGCAGGTTTAAGGCGGCCTGCACCTGCTTTGGTCTTCAGGCCTCACTTGACAGAGAAGTAGCCAGCCATCAAACTGCTGGAAAGGACTTAGAGCGCCCGGCGCAATGGCTTGTCAGTGCGTTCGAAACGAAAGAAAAATTGGGGAGGGGGCTTGGGGGGGATAGATGAGGAGGAAGAAAATAAAGGGTGGCAAAAGGCTTGCAGTGACGAGCTTGATCTTAAACTAACAGATGGGGAGGAGGAGGGAAGAATGGGATGAGGGTAGAAGGCAAGAAGGGTGGGAGGTTGAAGGAAGAAGAAGGAGCCGTAACCATTGAAGATGATGATAACAATAACAGTGATAAGGAAAACAGCCACAATGTAAACATGATGGATAACAGAGGAAAGAAAGAGACGGAGAGTCAGAGCTTAAACAAAAAATATTTTGCTTTGCGAAGGAAGACTTCCAAAACATTACAGTAATCACCGCTATCATCGTCGCATGCCGTCCACCAGCTTCAGTCTGTCATAGTGAAGACAATGCAAGTAACCGTAACAGTGTTCATATCGTACTTCATAAGAAAGCAAACTACACAAGGAACAAGAGAGGACGGGTGTGTCTGAGAGGAAGAGAGATGGGGAGAGAGAGACAATGGAAGAAGCGCCTGGAAGTCTGGGAGAGAAAGGGGAGAGTGGGTGGAAAGGAGGGGTAAGGGTGGTGGTGGAGGAAGGGGATAGACCCGGAGAACAAAAGGACTTAGAGCAAAGGGCAGGGCTATCAATAACAATCAGCGTCGGCGCGCGACAGGACCAAGAAGAGTACGACCCTGGAACTAATCCTCCTCCTCCTCTTCTGCTTGGGCCCACCTCGGCGCTGATCGGCTTTGGTCTTTGGGCTGTCCACCTCTCTGGCACCTAGCCTGCTACCCTGCTCCCCCCACCCCCCACACCACACCCCCACCCCACCCCTCTCCTTCTCTCACCCTTCCTTGGCCCTGTTGTCCCCACATTTCTTCCCCAAACTCTGAAGTGGTCTCATAAGCTTCTCTGCTGTCGCCCCTCTTTTCTTCCCTTATCCGTTCACCCCCTTTTTGGTTTGGTTGTGTGTTTTGTTTTTTGTAATGTTCTTCCACACTCACTTTTCTTTCTTTTTGTCTTCTGTCTCGTGCAGGTTCGTCCCTTGTGCTGTTTTCTTTCGTCCTCTTTTGGAGTCCGGTCCTGCCTTCTTTTCGCCCTTCATTCCTTTCGTCCTTTCTTCTTTACTTCCTTTCTTCCTTTTGCCCTCCTTTTTTCCTTCTTTTCCCATATCCTTCCTTCTTTTCTTTTGCATGGAGGCTTTCGCTCTTTTTAGTGTGTGTGTGTGTGTGTGTTTTAACCAGTTCCGAACACGAAAAATGGAACACGCGGAGTGCGACAGTCTTACCTGTATGTAAACAAGATCATAGATGCGATGCGCACATGCGCGAACGCATACATATATACTCTTGTTTTAATCTCAGTATTATTTGTGCATATGATGAGTTTTTCTGTCTGTTTTGTACGTTTATTCTTCTTCTTTTTTTCTTCTTTCTCTTCTCTCATGGAATTTCTATCCGTCCAAGTCAGAATAAGCATCACATATCACAATGAAGGTGCACGCGACTCCATAGACCAGTGAGTGCAATCTGATTGTACACTTTCCTTTCTGTACTGTTCTCTTTCAGTACCGTTTCCTTTCTTAAGCCATTCTGTGCTGGGTTGTTTTTGTTTTGATTTTTTTTTTCAGTTTCCTCCTCCCTCCCTCATTCTCTTCTCCCCCCCCCCTTCTCTCTCTCTCTCTCTCTCTCTCTCTCTTCCACCACGGCTTGCAGAGTTGTTGGCTTTCCGGGTTTTACCATAAAAAAAGAGCAACAACAAAAGAAAAAAACGATTTGTACGTGCAGACCGCCTGTCTGACTTTCATGCCAGTGCAGGTTTTAATGTTGGACAGAACTCCCCCCTCCCCACCCGTCCCCTCCCATCTGGCTTCCTTCTTTCCAACGAATCTGTCTGGGGAGATGGGGCATGCATATCTGTTGCACGCATCAGACGCCGGAAGTTTCTGGACAAAAGTATTTATGAAGTCTCCAGCATGATGTCTAAGATGTGTCCATGCTTGTGTGGGGGCCTGTAGTCTGTCTGTCTGTCTGTCTCTCACTTTCTCTCTCTCTCTCTAAAAAATATTAAAGAGTGGTTTTGTCTTTCGGATTTTGACTGAGATTTGTTTCCTGGCATACTTGGCTACAGTTATTACCTTTATTTTTCCCACTTGGTTTCTTAGCTGTCGTTAGTTCCCTACCCATTTGATATGAGAGAGGTCTATATGGTGTGCATTCTCAGCTCATATTGTGTTACTGTATTTTGTTTTGTTTTAGTAGTATATTTTTCACGTGTCTTTTTTTTTTTTTTTGTTTTGTTTTTTTTTGTTTCTTCTTTTTAAACCTGGCTTTCGTTGAGTTTGGAACACACGGAATTTTTGTTTTGTTTTGTGTTTTTAACGTTTCTTGTTTAAATTTCATTCTAAATTTTGTTCTTTCTTTCTTATTTTTATTTTAGGAACGGAGAGGGCGGTAATCGGTGTTATGAACTAAGGTGGAGTGCTGGTCCCTGTGTGTCTGAGACGTTAAGTGCTAATGCGAACACCACCTCCTTCGGCTGTTTGGTCGATGGGAGGCTGGGAAAAATGGGGGTTCGAGCGTAGTGAACTGAAGACTTCAAGTTGGATGGTCGGGACTCCCCGCCCATCCCCCCCCCCCCCCATCCCCCTCTCCCGCTTCTTTGAGATCCACAGGCAGACACGTTTGTATTTTCCTTCCGTATCGTTTTGTTTATTCATTCATTTATTTTTCTTTTGTGTTTTGTTATGTGTAATTTCGTTTTTATGTCATTGTTGTATAGAACTTTTTTTTTTTTTTTTTTTTGTCTGCTTTCAAACGTCTGATACAGTGTACACTTCTAGTATTGTCTTCAGAAAGAAAGAAATTGTGTATGTTACGTCTGCATTGGACGAAGGGGTATTATCAAATTGTTCACAGAAGAAAAGATAATGCCTCAGACAGAGGTCTCGTTTTGCAATTCGTGCCTTTCTTGCGTTCTCTCTCTCTCTCTCTCTCTCTCTCTCTCTCTCTCTCCATTTTGTTTATTTCAGTTCAGTTCATTTTGCACGTGCCAATCTGTTGAGAGGTGTTTATACAGTTATAGAATAATGATAATGATAAGTGTTACAATCATCAACTACTGTGACAACATATAGAGGGGTGGAAAGCAGAACCACTGTTAAAGAAAAGGGGTGACGTTAATAATAGTCAACTACTATGACAATATACAGAGTTGTAAAGCAGAACCACTGTTGGAGAAAAGGAGTGACGCTGATAATAATCATCAACTGCTATGACAACATGGAGAGATGGAAAGAAAAGGGGTGACGGTGATAATAATCATCAACCACTATGACGACATAGGTGGAAAGAAAAGGGGTGACGGTGATAATAATCATCAACCACTATGACAGCATAGAGAGGTGGAAAGCAGAACCAGTGTTAGAGAAAAGGGGTGACGGTAAGGGACGAATGGTGACGTGCGGAGGGGTTGCTAACCCGCCAGGCAGGCAGGCAGGCAGACGACAGACAAGTCGTGGCACCACCAGCAACACCAGCAGCAGCAGCGGAGAAGGACAGGCAGCTATCGATCTTCCAGGCACTGCCGCTCTCATCCTCCACTTAGCATCTGCGCTCTTAATCAAATCCACACCACGGAGATCGAATGGGATTAGTTGCTTTGGCCTGCTTCCCCTTTCCCTCCTTCGTTCCTCTGCCCACATCCCCACCCTCTTCCTTCTCTTTCTCTGTTTCTTCTGTCTTTCTGGGCTGCTCTTGGTGTGGCCCCTCCCCCTTTTCTGTGCTTTTGGGGTGGTGGATGTTCGTGTGTATGTCTCCTGTCTGTCCGTGTTTCTGGGTGTGGCTGTCTGCCTGCCTGCCTGCATGCCTGTCTGTCTGTCTGCCCCCCCCCACCCACTGCCCCCGCCGACCCCACCCCCAACCCCTCTCTCTCTGTCTCTCTAGTTCCTTCCCTCTCTCCCTCAGTTTCTCTGTTTTTCTGTCTATGCACTGTCATTATAGATTCTTTCTCTCTTTTGTTTTATAAAGTTACCAATGTACCGTTGGTTTTCTATGCTTTGATGCTCTCTATCCCTTTATTCCTCCATCTCTCTTACAAAAGAAACACACAGAGGCAAACTCTCGCACACACAGGCTTGCGCGCGCGCGCGACACACACACACACACACACACACACACACACACACACTTTATATACACACACACGCGCAGACTGAGTGAGAAAATCTCCAGGTGAATTAGATACGACAGATGGAAAGAGTCGTTCCGTCCTATGTGGCTCCTGTCTTGGCTTGAAGAATAATTGTTTCGGTTCCCTGTCTCTCCGTCCTCGTGTACTCTCTCTCTCTCTCTCTCTCTCTGTGTGTGTGTGTGTGTGTGTGTGTGTGTGTGTGCTGCCCTTCCCTCCTTGTTTGTCTCTTTCCTTAGCCGTTAGCCTATTTGCTAACGAGAGGCTGTTCTTAATGAGGGGATTTTGCATCCTCATTTAACCAGGCACCAGCGTTGTCCGAGCGTTTACTCGCGCGTCTAATCACCTCTGCGGTGTGGCGCGTGTGATTAAGGCTGTGGAGACGGTTGTTTGCAGAGGAGCAGGCCAAATCACACGTAGGTTTCTGAAGCGACTGGCAGAAAAGATGACAACAACAGTGTGAAAAAAATAAGAAGAAAAAAATCCTCTCTGTGGACCTTAATTAGGGTGTCTTCTGCGGTGTGGTCGCTTGTACCTGGTGGGTGGTAATTGCTTTCGATTTGAGATGGTTCAGCTGCGATGGGAGAATAGGGGAAAAGGGGCGTTAAAACTTTTATAATGTTAATGAGTTACTTCCTGTTTAAGTTGTACAGTGCATCATTTATTCTGTACCGATGATTGGTTGAATAGTGGTCTGGTGAGCTTGTTATTAAAGAGTTGACTGAAATTAGAATTAAGTACTGTAAGAGGTTTACACAAAGTCTGTAATTAAGGTGGGATGAGAGAAAAAGGAAGGGCACGGGTGAGGTTATTAGTCTCCATCCAGTATTTTTATGTCGGAGATGTTTTGTTATGTGGTTGTTTTTGTGCTTTTTGTTTTCTTTTTATTTAGAAAATATCAAGGAGAAGTCAAAGTATTTCAATGTAAAGTAATGGCAGGCAAAACATCGACAGCATTGCTTTGGTGCACATAGATGAGGTTATGGAAGGGGTAAGTAATTTGGATTTGAATACAAAGTCATATTCGCGAGTAAGGTATCGACTGGAAAGGATCGCTTGACTTGCGACTGTACAAAACAATGCGCACGTGTGACGTAAAGGGACAGGAAAACGATAGGTCACTCAAGCCATGAACGTGCATGATGATAATGAGCAACCGGACCAATGGACACAACTTTCAATGCGAGGTTGAAAACTCGGAAAACATAACTTGATTTTAACGCGGAGCAAGAAGACTGGAAGCGTAAATCGAGGACATGCCAAGGAAGCACAAAAAACATGGATACTTAATGCAATACGGAGTGGGGATGAACGTTTGAAAGTAAAACAGGACTTCCATACAATCCTTGGGAAAGGATTCAGAGTGTGAAAGGAAAACTGTGGACTTAGAAAAAGACAAGGAGACTTAAAATGAAAGCGCGTGGATCGCAGTGTGGTCTCGACAGAATTATTTCACACCAATGGAGTACGTTCAACGAAGGATGTCACGAAAGGACTGCTGGACGTAGATACAATATCATGGTTTGTTGCACTGGGCATAAACTGACTCTTAGAGGTCCAAGTAGAAAAACGAGACTATTATACGATGTTGGAGGATTCACAAGAGGAAAAGACAAGCGATAATAATACAATAATACAGGAAAAGACGAGCGATGTCAGTGTTGGAGATAGTCGTCAGTGCTGGCGGTGATATTCGTCATTGTAGGAGATGATACACGTCATTATAGGCGATACTCGACCCGAGGTTGACAGCAGCCACATCAGTAAACTCCACCAATATCAGTCTCTCCCGCGGGTCCTGCACAGCAGAAATGTGTCCTGTCCGTCCTGTCCTGTCCTGTCCTATCCTATCTATCGTGTCCTATCCTGTCTATCGTATAATCCCTCGTGCAGCGTCGTGTCGTGCCGTGTCGTGCCGCAGCGCTGGGTTCATCGGCGTGCATCAGCAGCAGCGTCCTGAAAGATGTCCGGGGCGATAATCCGACAGCGGCTTGAGGGCGGCTTGACGTACGGCACTGCACGCCACTGTCTGGTCCGTGATTCGTTCGTGCAGCACGACATCTCTTTTATCATAGAACTAGGGTCACAGAGAGAGAGAGGGAGTCTTTTGAGATCCCACACCACACACCTCTGTGATTTTCTCTTTGGCTGCCATTCTCTCTCTCTCTCTCTCTCTCTCTCTCTCTCTCTCTCTCTCTCTCTCTCCCCCCCCCCCCCATACACACACACACACACACACACACACACACAAGCCTGGTTTTAGATGGATCATTTATTTATTTTATTTCTTCTTTTTTTCCTTCTTATATAGAGTTGTATCAGTGTTAGGTATGGTTTTGCTGTTATCATCGTCGTCACCGTCATCATCATAATATTTGCGGTTTCCTGAACAAAGTACGATGTTTGAGCGAGCATGTTTTAGAGGGTAAAATTACGATGCAGTCAGTGATCATTAGGCAATGCTGCAACTCACTTTGCCTTGTGTTACCATGTTACATCTTCTACATGTATTGAGTTCTTCCGGGATTTTAGTTATTATTATTATAAAAGATTTATTGTGTGGCATTTTTTACGTGTAATGTTTAAATATCAGCGAGCTATGTTCGTTTCGACTGGGAATATATCTTCGTTTTCCGTAATCTTTCTCTTCTACGTGTGCTTGTCTTCGGATTTATATGTGTATCACAAGTTTTATATTTGCTTCCTTGAAGCGGCTTCTGTTTTGGTATATTTTCCACAAATACTTGCTTTCTGCCACTGGATTCATGGTTACATTTATTATCATTATTATTGTTATTATTTTTATAACTATTATTAATTTGCAATATTAGGTCAGACTGTGATATGATTTCTTGCTTGATAAACACCACTGTCGTTACAAAACATATATAGTAAAAAAACAAAACACTTATTGCCGCTGCCGCTTGTGATTCTTTGCCTTGGTGTTCATCCTCAAGTTTTCGATTATCCCTTAACTTCCATGTATATAATTTATTTCGCGATGAGTGTTCTGATGCTGTACAGATATTCCATGGTGTCATCCTACACACTTTTTTATGTCCAGTGCAAGAGTTGTCGAAGAGAAATAAGCAGATAGATGATGACCTGTGTTTGTGAGCAGTGGCAGGGTGGATTTTCAATGTGTGTGTGACTGCCTTCGGGACGGATTGCGAGGGCAGAAATGCAGTTTTGTTTTTAATCAAGAAGAGGCTTTTGTTTGTGTATGTGTGTGTATGCGTGAAAATACAGGAAGGAAACAATCAGGAAAAGGGTGACTTATGGCAGAAATTATACATACTTTTTTTCATTATTTTGATTTAACCTGACAGCGGTATCCAGATTAAGATTATTTGGATAATGATTTAAATGTATTGCTGCATTGGTATAATTTGGTTGATTTT
The DNA here is from genome assembly GCF_041734735.1 of Babylonia areolata. Taxonomy (NCBI): domain Eukaryota; kingdom Metazoa; phylum Mollusca; class Gastropoda; order Neogastropoda; family Buccinidae; genus Babylonia; species Babylonia areolata. The sequence continues at coordinate 27,680,206 of NC_134896.1, forward strand.
GTGTGCTTAGTTAGAAAATAAATTATTCCGAATACCTCCGTTGTTGTTGTTGTTTTGTAATACAGAATGAAAACTTGTTTCTTTTAGTCCGGCATGTGCATAAGTGCGACAGTGACTTTTCATGACATTTAGCCATCGGAACAACCGAAACCGTCAGTTCCCATGTGAAAGGAATTGACGGACAATGTTGACGAACATTCGATGACAATGCCGGAAAATAGTTACTTTCGTATTATTCTGAAATATGTCCTTTTGGTATGACTCAGTTTAAAAACGTTTGCAAGCCTGGTGTCCCCAGCCTCAAGAAAAAAAAGAGAAAAATACACAGCCGATGAAAATAAATGTTTTACGATTGTCTTCCGTGGGAGCTGTTGCAAATGAGTCAGAAGAAATTTAAATGACTGAGTAGCCCGTGCTAGTCTGAAATAAGCAGTCGGCATTATCTTCCTGATTGACGCTTTGAAATGCGACCGAGCGTGATTTAAAGAACAGAAGAGACTTGACTGCTTTTCTGAAAGGAAGCAGATGATCTTTCTTTTTTTCTTTTCTTTTTTAAAAATTATTTTTAGAATTTTCTTTTTAAGTAATGCTGAGGTGGTTCTGCACATTTTTTGTCTCCACTCGTTTTGCAGCAGTGTTCTATCTTGCCTAACTATGCACTGATTTCTCTTGGCGATGTTATCATGCATGATAGTATTTTTGTACAGTCAGTTCTTGGGCGCGCAAGAGGAGGGACATTTCTGCAGTCATGTGATATAAGCAATGTAAACTGCTTACAGTGTTTGCTACAATTGTATATGTCAATGGATCTGCTCACAGACCTCATTGCGATCACTGCGTTCATTTCGAAAGAGCAGTAGAATTTCTTCTCTTTTTTTTTGTTTTTGTTTTGGTCGTCTTGGTCCTCTAGTTTTCTCTTTTCTGTTTCGGTCTGTCTGTCTGTCCCTGTCTGTCTATTTCTGTCTGTCTCTGTTTCTCTCTCTCAGCCACGGTAGGCTTTAGAAAACTATATTTTTCGCCACACACACTCCACTGTATCAAGTAGTGTATGCTGTGGACTTGATTACTGTAAAGCCATCTAACTTCAGATAATCATGTTTTTGAACAGCTGTACTGCAACAGTTATTTTCTTATGATGTTGTCGTTGCGGTTAGTGTATTACTTACGTGTTTTGATTCGCTCGTTGTATGATTATTTTTTTCTTCTGTTGCTGTAATTGTGGTGCTATAGCTATCTGGTCCCCTTCATTTTGCGTAATAAACTCACGTCGAAACCACTTGGACATTGTGTTGTGCGATGGGATTTGTGTGTGCGTGTATGTATTTTCTTTGGTTGTTCATGTGCGCGTGTGTCTCGCGTGCATAAGCACACGCACTGGCATGTACACACACACACACACACACACACACACACACACACACACATATATATATATATATATATCTATACATGTGTGTGTGTGTGTGTGTGTGTGTAGGGAAAAAAATGGAAAAAGTGATGAGACTGTATACAAACGAACGAACGAGAAAAAAAGACCATGGAATGAACTTTAATAGGGGGCACTTTCAGAGAGGGGAAGGGTTTGTTCTTCGACACAGGAAATAACCCCGGTTTCAGCCTGACACCACCAACTCATCGAAAGCGGCTGTGATGATGACGCCTTCCCAGGGATCCTATCCAATGAAGTGTTGGATACGTGTTCCCACAACTCTCCCTACCCTCCGAACCCCCACCCCACTATCTCTCCCGCCCGCCCGCCCGTCCATCCTCCTCTGTGCCAACACAGCTCTGTCCGTACCTCGCTAATTGAAAATCAAATCAGTCCCCCAACTCTCTGGGCGCGGTAGGGAGGGCCAATCCGCTACAATAAATTAATCCGCTGCGCGTGCGCCGGTGCAAACTGAGAGGCGACCCGGGTCAAAGAGATGAGCCCAACCAAGTGGCGAGGGACTACCGGGGAGGGATTTTAGTTCTCCTCCCCCCGTCCCCCCCCCTCCCCCCTCCGTTCCCCTCTCCTCCACCTTGCCCAGATTCGCCATCCCCCTAGCCCTGCGCATTACAGTAGCTAGCAGCGCTTCTGTTTCTCAGCGAAAGGTGGTTACGGTGCCGACAGGGTTTCTAAGACGTGTGAGGTATTTTTACAGGTGTGTGAATCTGCACAGCCCGTCCGAAGGTCCTCTCTGTCCTTCATTTCCCCCTTCTCTATTTCCACTTAAATCTTTCTTTGTTTCTTTTTTCCCACTCATCTATTTGTTATGAAGATGATGGTGGTGATGAGTGTTATTCGGATGAGACGATAAACTGAGGTCCCGTGTGCAGCATGCATTTAGCGCACGTAAAAGAACCCACGGCAACAAAAGGATTGTTCCTGGCAAAATTCTGTAGAAAAATCCACTTGGATAGGAAAACAACTAAAATTACAGACAGGAAAAAAAAAATGATGGCGCTGTCGGTGTAGCGACGCGCTCTCCCTGGGGAGACCAGCCCGACTTTCACACAGAGAAACCTGTTGTGACAAAAAGAGTAATACAAATGCAAATATTGTTTCCGTTGTTGCTGTTGTTAGCAGCAGCACCATTACTACTACTAGTCAGGTCTTCAATGGATCGCATGGTCAAACTGCATTTTATTTTCTGAAATTGTACTTGTTTATTACACATACACACACACACACACACATTACATACATATACAAACGAACAAACAAATGTATATATATGTATATATATATATATATATATATATACTTGTATTTGCGTACACTGAAAATGCTAGTTTCTTGCAACAAGCCTTGAAAGTCACTGACTGCAGACGCTGTGAGCAGCACTGGTTTCAGTTCCAGTTTTAAGGAAGTGTTAGAGCATGCGGTCAGATCCGTAGGTCACATCTGCTGAAAAAAAAAAAAAAAAAAAAAAAAAATATATATATATATATAAATAATAATAAATAGATAAATGAATAAAGATGCGTGAAGAAAAATAAGACAGAAGGAGGAGAACGTGAAAAATGAAAGGGAAAGAAAGAAGACTATACCGGAAAGAAGGTGAAAAATGAAGTGGTAGCCTAACGATAACGTGTCCCCTTAGTGAGAGAATCTGAGCGCACAGGTTCGAATCTCACACTCGCCAGTATTCCCTCCCCCACCCCCTCCGCTAGACCGTAGGTTGGTGGTCTGGACGCTAGTCATTCGAATGAGACGATAAACCGAGGTCATGTGTGCAGCTTGCGCTTAGCGCGAGTAAAAGAACCCATGGCAACAAAGAGGGTTGTCTTTGACAAACTCCTGTTGATAAATCTACTATGGTAGGAAAACAAACACAGGGAGCAGCCCGATTATCACAAAGAGAAATTTTGTTGTGATACAATGCAATACAACACATCACAACGCAATGCAATGCAATACAAAACAATATAATGTAATACAACACAATGCAATACAATGCAATACAATGCAATACAATACCATTCAATTCAGAAATGAAGTGGGGGTGAAATGGGACAAGAAAACAGGAGGAAGAGAAGAGGAAGCTAACAGCTGAACGGGCAGAATGACACAGGAAACCAATGATGAGCGCCCAAAGGCAGCTCTCGTGCGGCTCTGCCCAAGCAGGCAGCCTGTTGTGCAAAATAATGACTCTGTGACTGTAGAGCGCTTAGAGCTTGGTCTCTAAGTGCTGTCTCTGAGTGTCTCTTGGCGCTATGTAAGTACCCATATCCATCCACCCCCATGAAAGGAGGAGTGAAGGTTAGAAACGCACTTTTGCAACAGCGAGAAATCTGAGGAACGTTTCAGCAGACACGATGGCAGCAAAGCTGGATACGGATACGGATGATGTATTCATTTCAGACCAAGTACCTTAATGAAATGGTGTGCGAACATTTTTTACCACATAAATAAGATTAAGCGTGATGAACATATGATTAAACCAAAACAATAAATATATTATCTTGTTTAGAAGTACAGTATCAAAAGTAGTTATTTCTTTAAATTTTAAAACCTTGTCCAAGTATGGACAGTGGTGTCAGTGCGTGGCATCGAAGCTGTTTTGGGCAGCAAAGCTGAAGAGAGATAGAAGGGGTAGGTGGGGAGAGAGAGGGGGGTGGACAGAGAGAGAGAGAGAGAGAGAGAGAGAGAGGAGTGGGGGGAGGGAGGGAGAGACGGACAGACAGGAACAGAGAATGAGATAGAGACAGAGACATACAGACAAACGGACAGACAGACAGAGCGTTGCGCGGACATCAACCCCACTACAAATCAGAACAGATAATCACTCAGGATTACAGTTTCGCATGGCAGAATACCACCGGCTGGAACACACGCACCTCATGCAACATTTGTCCGTCGTCAGGGCCGATAATTGTACGGAGGGAGCGATCACCACTGTTCTCCCTTTGCTGCGGATCTCTGTCAGGTACTAATTGGATAATTATCCGACCCACTGACTTTCCATGGCAGAGGACACGATTGTGGAGACAGTGCTCCGACCTCAGTGACCGGTGACGAGGTACAGGTTTGTACCCCTCTTTCAGGTTTTACCCCCCAGTGGTGATTCTAAGAAACGCTGCCCCCCCCCCCCCCCTTTTATATATATATATATATACTTTTGTTGTTGTTGTTGTTGATACAGTATTTTTATTTGCTTTCTTTTGTTTCGCCTGATGATGTCTGTTTACCAGGAAACGTTTAATAAAAGTTAACAAAAGTTATGAAAAAGGAGACTGAACAGAAAAGAATACAAAAACAACAACAACAATAAAACAACAACAACAATATATACATATACATATATATATATATATATATATATATATATATATATATATATATACATACATACATATATATATATATATATATATATATATATATATATATATATATAACGAGAGAAAAGGAGGAAGAAGAATCATGATTAGGAAAAGAACAATGATAATACTAATAATGATAAGAAGAAGGAGGAGGAGGCTGGAAATAAAATTTCAAAAGAAAACTCACACCCTTTCCTCACAAAACTTTTTTTTTCAACACACCAGATATTTTCAATATATATTTGATATATATATATATATATATTTGTGTGTGCGTGAGCGCGCGCGCGCACGCGCACGCGCGTGTGTGTGTGTGTGTACTTATCAGAGTGTGTTTCTCCTCCAGAATTGTTGCCATGAGTGTTTTCTTTTCATTTTTTCTTTTTCTTCTTTTTTTTTTTTTCAGTGCGCCTGGTGCGTGCTGCACACGGGACCTCGGTTTATCGTCTCATCCGAATGACTAGACGACGCTCAAATTCGAAATTTTAAGCCAAACTTGAGAGAAAAGGACAAGACCGAGATTCCAGCTCAGACCCTCATGGACACTGTATTGGCAGATAATCATTCTGCCACCTCCCTCACAACTGAAACCATAACGAGTGCTGTGTGACGACGATCAGTAATGAACCAATTAGCGGTACCTTTGCTGTGGCTCCCACTGAGCTTGAGCAAAAACTGTACAGGGGAGAGATGTAGAGGGTGGGAGGTTCGGAAGAGGAGGAGGAGGAGGAAGAAGAAGGGGTGGAGAGGGGCAGGGAGAGGGTAGATAGAGAGAGCGGGGGGCGGTTCCACCTGATACTGACAACAGGGAAGTGGGCGTTGGCCACTTTTCACCTGAGCTCGTCCTCAGGTGTGTGCGCGTGGTGCGTGCAGTGCACGTACATAATGCCACCACATCGATTCTGCCCCTCCCTCACCCACTCCCCTCTTGCCCCCCTCCCAGTCACTCCCCAACCCACTACACCCATTTCTTTCGCCACCACATTCACCGGTCCCTCTTTCACTACCTTTCTCCCTTGTTCGCCCTTTTAATCTTAAATATCTGCAATTAAACTCCTCAGTCCCCATCCACTATTCCCCAGCCCTGACCCCTCCCACCCAGCGCCCCCTCCCTCTGATTAATTTGATGTTAATTTCTTACGCTAGATTGCCATTCCCTCCATTACTGACTTGATCAACCTATTCAGATCTTCTCTTACGTTTACGCTAAGAGAATTCTTCAGATACTTATTTCAGTTTCAGAGTTGAAAATGAAGAGAGAGAGAGAGTGTGTGTGTGTGTGAGAGAGAGAGAGAGAGAGAGAGAGAGAGAGAGGAAGAAGGAAAGTGAAGACAAAAATATGGGCTTGAAGTAAGCAGAGTTCGAGAAGTAAGGGAACCAGAGAGTGAGAGAGAGAGAGTGGGAGTGTGGGGGGTGGGGTGGGGGGTGTGTGGGGGGGTGGGGGGGGCTATGGGGGAGGGGGAAGCGAGAGAAATAAAAGGATGAGGGAGGATAGTAAAGAAGGTCAAGGTTCAGTAGCCTGGTCACACTAATTGGAGTCAGCAGTAATCAGGTTCAACCTCTCGACTCTGGTTACATGGCCGATGGTGGTAACCATCCGAGGAGTGAAGGGAAGGGTGACGCCAATCCGTCGTTATCCAGGTGTTGTTGTTGTTGTTTTTAACCTTTCTACCTTCTTTCCATCAACCGTTTCAGTGCTGCAGGGCAAAATCCCACTGGTGTCGGTCATCAGTTTCAAATCGCTGTTAGACAATGAATTATTTGATGCTAATCCAAACGAGTATATTCTTCTTCTTCTTCTGCGTTCGTGGGCTGCAACTCCCACGTTCACTTGGATGTACACGAGTGAGCTTTTACGTGTATGACCGTTTTTACCCCGCCATGTAGGCGGCCATACTTCGCTTTCGGGGGTGTGCGTGGTGGATATGGGTTTTTTTCCACAACACACCGAACGCTGACATAGATTACAGGATCTTTAACGTGCGTATCTGATCTTCTGCTTGCGTATACACACGAAGGGGGTTCAGGCACTAGCAGGTCTGCACATAATTATGTTGACCTGGGAGATCGGAAAAATCTCCACCCTTTACCCACCAGGCGCCGTCACCGAGATTCGAACCCGGGACCCTTAAGATTGAAAGCCCAACGCTTTAACCACTCGGCTATTGCGCCCGTCCAAACGAATATATCTGTGATGATAAAGTTTCAGTTTCAGTAGCTGAAGGAGGCGTCACTGCGTTCGGACAAATCCATATATGATAAAGATAATGAGGATGGGAAGGAGGAGGAGAAAGAAGAGGATGGTGATGATGATGATGATGATGATGATAGGCCTATCGATGGGTTCATGAATCGTCCAATCTCGAAGGAGGATATGTTAATTACTTTCAGAAAACTGAAAAAAACCCTAAGGTAGTAGGTTCCAGTTGATTCATCAACATTGGTGGACTGTATTGTCAATACAAAACAAAAATGTTCTGATCGGCTGTTCAGTTCTTTGTTTAAAACTATTCAGTAATCATTACAGAGTTATCTCTCTTTTTGGTATTAGCAGCTAATTCTTCAGTACAATGATTAATGGCAATTTACAAGAATGGGTACATGAACACAATAATACAGGCGAGCATAAGTTGGGCTTTAAAAGGGGTTATTCGACTATCAGTTACATGTGTACTTCGGCAGCTTTGGTGCAGAACTCAATTATAAACTGTATGTATCCTGCATAGATTTTGAAAAGGCGTTGGATTGGTATGATCATACATTTGCATGGGCCAATCTTACTCAATGGTTTTGTGAAAGGTAAATTATACAAATGTGTTAGGAACACGTATGGCAGTGTTGAACGTACGTTTGGGCGTGGCGCTCAGGTAGCAGATTACATGAACTTTACAGGTGGTGTTAAACAAGGTCATTCATTCAGCCCCATGCTACTCTCATTGTTTAAAAACGAACAAGCTTCAGAAGCGACCAACAACAGAAGAAATTGTGACATTGTTTTCGTGTGACGTTTTTAAAGTGTATATTCCTTCAATTTTTGACGATATCGTTACGGTCTGAAACAATGAACGTACTACTGGCTTAGTTGAGCAGTTTACAAGACAGTACCGGCGCTTCAATTAAAAATCATTATGAACAAAAATGAAGTGATCGTGTTTCGAAAATGTCTTTTTACAGCACAGCTGACAACTTGAATGTTCTGTAATAACATCTGTTTACCCCTTCATAAGGAACATAACCTTGTAAGTAAACAACTCTCTCCTCTCGCTCTCTCTCTCTCTCTCTCTCAGTGCCAATGGATGTGATTTGTACTGGGGTTTTCCCGCTCAGTAAGAGGTTACGGTCTTATTTCTGCGTGAACAATAGTGACCGTGGTTCAACCGCTCACGACACGCACGTTAAGGGTTTTATAATAATAATAATAATGTACATTTATATAGCGCCCTTTCTCTCTAAGAGCTCAGGGCGCTTTACATAAAAGAAAAATGTTACAAGTTACATAAAACATTCATGACCACTCTTTCTCAACCCCCCCCCCCCCCCCGCACCCCTCCCCCTTCCATACACACACACTCTCCCCCTCCCACTCTGCATACATCCAAAGTGAGCGTGAGCTGACATGGGTGGTGTTGGAGAACATGGAAGCTGAGAGTGCTTATAGAGAGGTTTTGAAAAGATGAGTTTTTAGTGAAAAGCAGAAATAGAATCAGATGCACGGATATGATGAGGAAGGTTGTTCCAGATGTGAGGAGCAGCAAAGAAGAAAGAACGTTCACCACAGGTTCTTGTATTGACCCGAGGAATTTTCAAAAGGTAACAGTTTTTTGGTCAGAGGATGAAAATGAAACGGAAGAATGCATTCACACCATTGCTGTTCACCTGACGAATAGAACAGCACGTCCAACCAGTCCAGTGACGGACTCTCCTCGAAAAGAGTTCCGTGTTCCTCCCCATCTCTCGATGCCCACACACACACACACTTGTTGGCCTTATCGACGGGAAGATTCAATCAGAAAAGACAGATAAAAAAGCGCAACACCGAGGAGATAGATGGCCACATGATGCACGTGCTAACGGCACCAGCAGATTATCGCGGTAAGCTTTATAGACGTCAGCCCCCACTAATCCTAATGGACGAGCAGGCATCGAGATGCTAAAGGCCGCAGCCACACACACACTCACACACACACGCACACCGGGACTCGCCTGATGGAGCGGGGCACGCTCTGCCGGTGATCGCTGGGATCCGTCACAGACCGCGGGCACGTGAAGCACGTGGGGAGCCCAGCCCACGAACGACTGTCCTCGCCATTTTCGCTTTAACATGACGTCCACGGATGGAAGGAAGGCATCCGAGGGACAATTTATCGCTTCTTCGATTACGGGGTGGCGGTGTGTTCGCGGTTGAAAGCTTGCTGAGAGTGTTCTAATGGGCTGGAGGGGAGGGGGGGGGGACGCGTTGTGGGTCGTCGTGGTCTGTGATGGACGGGCAGGTGAGAGTCCAACCCCCCTCACCCGCCCCCTCTCCCCCCCACCCCCATCCTCCCCCCGCCCCCTGACTGTCGGGAGGGATGGAGGGATCAGAGACACAAGTCTGCGTCATCGCCAACCACGCCCCCTTTTGTGAGTGCACGATCTGGAACAATCAGCAGCCTCTCGCCTGCACGTTTTGGCATCTTGACGTCACCCACCTGGGCAGAACGTTTAAGCGCGGTGTGAGAACTGCGTGCGCATCTCAAAGCGCTATTCTCGACTATACACCCCCCTCCAAACCAGCAGTTTTTCTTTTTCTTCAGCAGCAATGCCCCGAACGAGTTTAGCGCAGAGTTAGTTTTAATTTCACTTCTAACCACTCTATTCTTCCCATCGCACGAAGAATCCCCCCCACCCCACCCCCCGGGAAACAAGCAACACACACACACACACACTCACACACACACACACACACACACACACACACAAAAGAAAAAAAAAGGCGGGCTGTCGTGCCACGACAGTTCTACCTACGCATGCGCGGATGACGTGGGGTGGACATAAAAAAGAAGTTAAGTCTGCGCGTGACGCATGAATTATGACTCGCACGGGCTTCCATAAATCACGGGCCCGGGCAAATCGTCTTAACGGGAGGCAGGCCGAACGGCGGTTGACGGCAGGTCGGCATGACTGGAACATTATCCACCTCCCCCCTCTCACCCCCCCCCCCCGCCCCCCACCCCCCACGTCCCCCCTGCTGATCACCAACCGCACACAGGGGGCCCAGCGAGACACACAACACCTGCCCAGCAAAGCCAGAGGAGGTACCTGGGTTCCAAACCCCATCAAGGACAAACTTTTGTCCCCCGTCTTCAAACTTGACCTTGAGCGCTTTTCTCTTGGTTTTGGGGGGTCTTTTCTTCTGACTTGACTGAAATGATGAACGATGTCTCGTGCGCTGCTCGTGCACGTGCTAACCGCACGTAGAAGGACCCCGCTACATTTCTTTTGATGACTACTACATGGTCGGTTATGAAGATGTGTTTTGGAAAAAAACGAATAAGGCACAGAGAGAGCGAGAGACAGACAGACAGGCAGGCAGACATAACAGACAGAGACGGAGAGAGAGGTAGAGGGAGAAAGATAGACAGAGAGACACAGACAGAGAGACACAGACAGACAGAGAGGTAGAGGGAGAAAGACAGACAGAGAGACACAGGCAGAGAGGCACAGGCAGACAGACAGACAGACATGACAGACAGACAGACAGAGACGGAGAAAGACGTAGAGGGACAAAGACAGACATAAAAACACAGACAGAGAGACACAGGCAGACAGGCACAGGCAGACAGACAGACGGACGGAGACTGAACAAGAAAAAGCACTGTTACTCCGGATATTTATCAGTCAGCGTACAAGTGTTGGAGTCTCCTGTCAGACCGACGGATGAGTAGGCAGGCAGGTTTATCTGTCGGTGTGTGTCCTCATATGGGAGAAGAGGCCGATTCTGGATGCGCAGCACTTCCCACAGGTGTTGCAAGGGAAAACGTCTCCAGAAGTTGAGCCCTGCTTCCTTCGCTCACGCTTCTCCTTAATGGCCAGCGTTTTCTTGTTTTCAAACGTCTTTATGCCACTAGAGCACAGCATCCTCCAGCGGGAGCGGTCAAGGGCATCAGTTTCCCGGGAAGCGATGTCTATGTCACAGGCTTTGAGGTTTGTCTTCAGCATACAGGTAAGGAAGAGGTAAAACCCAGAGACTTGATTTGATATGGATACTTATACAGCGCCTATGCTCGGTCGGAAACCAAGGTCTGAGTGCTTTAGAAACTCGAGGTCGTTTGTACAACAGGCTGCCTACATGGGTAGAGCCGACTGACGGCTGCCATTGGGCGCTCATCATTCGTTTCCTGTGTCATTCAATCATATTTCATGCACGCACACATCCAAAACTCAGACAGACATGTAACATTTTACATAGATGACCGTTTTGTTTATTTACCCTGCCATGTAGGCAGCCATACTTGTTTTCGGGGTGTGTGCATGCTGGGTATGTTCTTGTTTCCATAACCCACCGACCGTTGACATGGATTACAGTGCGTATTTGATCTTCTGCGTGCGAAAACACTCGAAGGGGGTTCAGGCACTAGCAAGTCTGCACATTTGTTGGCCTGGGAGATCGGAAAACTCTCCACCCTTACCCACCCGGCGTCGTTACCGAGATTCGAACCCGGGACCCGAAGACTGTAAGTCCAAAGCTTTAACCACTCAGCTATTGCGCCCGCTCATGATTAAAAGAAGCTCTTAGTTCATTCATATAGCCTTCAGTTCACAGGTGTAACCACAACAACAACAATAACAGAATTTTATTTTGTTCTATTTTTTTGTCACAACAGATTTCTTTGTGTGACATTCGGGCTGCTCTCCTCGGGGAGAACGCGTCGCTACAGTTCAGCACCACGTTCTTGTTGTTGTTGTTGTTGTTGTTGTTCTGTCTGCGAATGTATTTGAAGTGGACTTTGCCACAGAATTGTCTCAGGGACAAACCTTTTGTTGTGCCGTGGGTTCATTTACAGTACGCTATGTGCATGCTGTACACTGGACCTCGGCTCATCTTCTAATCCGAATGGCTAGCGCCCAGACCACCACCACCACCACCACCCACGGTCTAGCGGAAGGGTAAGAAAATTCTGGCGATTGTGGGATTCGATCCTGTTACCCTCAGATCCTCTCGATTCCTGGGTGGACGCGTTACAACTGGGCCAACACTCCACACAGTAACTTTTATTCATTTATACTGTGAAACACGGTAGCATCCATTCATTTATACTGTGAAACACGGTAGCATCCATTCATTTATACTGTGAAACACGGTAGCATTTATTCATTTATACTGTGAAACACAGTAGCGTCCATCCATTTATATTGTGAAACACGGTAGCATTTATTCATTTATACTATGAAAAAAAGTAGCTTTTGTTCATTTATACTGCAGCATTTGTTCAGTTATACTGTGAAATAAAGTAGCATCTATTCATTTATACTGCGAAACACAGCAGCATTCAGGTAAACTGTGAAGTACAGTTGCGTTGATTCATTTATACAGCGAAAAACTGTAGCTTTTGTTCATTTATATGTGACACACAGTAACCTTTACTCATTCATACTGTGAGACACAATAGAACACACACACACACACACACACACACACACACACACACACGCACGCACGCACGCACACACACACTAAGAATAATAATAATAATCACAATAATAATAATAACAATAATAATAAGAATAATAATAATACAAATACCAAAGTACCATAACTGACGTTGCATTTCTAGTCTACCATTTCTTTGTGATGTCAAATAGCCTTTAACAACATTCGAGAGACAGCAGGTTCCCCTATCCATTTCCACATACACACTAATGTCTAACACAACACACACACACACACACACACACACACACACACACACACACACACACACACACACACACACACACACACACACACACACACACAATTACATCTGATTCTATTTCTGCTTTTCGTTCATCACTAAAAACTCATCTTAAAAAACAAAAACAAAAACAAAACCTATCTATAAGCACTATCGGCTTCCTTGTTCTCCAACAGCACCCATGTCAGCTTACTTTAGATGTATGTAGAGTGGGAAAGGGAGAGTGGGTGGGTGGGTGGAGAGGGGGGGGGGGTCGGGCTGCGGGGGGGAGGAGGGGCGAGGGTTTTTTGAGAAAGTGTAAGGGTGGTCATGAATGTTTTATATAACTTGTTAATATTTTTCTTTCATGTAAAGCGCCCTGAGCTCTTAGAGAGAAAGGGCGTTATATAAATGAAATGTACAATATATATATATATATATATATACAACAATAGAAAAAAAGGAAGACAACAAAACAGTTTATTTGATGCCCGACCGGTTTCGACCACTGGTCTTTATCAAGGGCGTTTACTGGTATGCCAAAATGCAACACACACACCAACACTTTATATATATATATATATATATATATATATATATATATATATATATATATATATATATATATACACGCGCGAACACACACACATACACACATCAACCCATCCTACCTACCCACACATACATACATACACACATACACCACCAATACCACCACCCTTCCCCCCCTACCACCCACCCTTATCCCCCTACTCCCCAGGTCGGATAAAATAACGGATAGATGGATGAAGACTTCATTTAAAAAAGGAAAACAAAAAACAAAAAAAGAGAGAGAGAGAGAAAAAGCTGACTCAAAACAAAGCACAAGGTGTGTGTGCCGACGGAGGTGTGGAGCCCAACGTTTCGGACCCCCCCCCCCCCCAACCCCAATCCGCCCTGCCCCCCTCCGGCCCTCCCCCACCTCCAGCCCCATCCCCAATGTCCTCACGACCACGTCACGTCCGGGCCAGGGGCCGCCAGGTGGTGGCTGTTCACAGGTCACTGGGGGTCATCTCCCTTACCGTCCTTATACCTCTCCTTCTGTGTGTGTGTGTGTGTGTGTGTGTGTGTGTGTGTGTGTGTGTGTGTAAGGGTGTGTGTGTGTGTGTGTGTGTAAGGGTGTGTGTGTGTGTGTGTGTGTAAGGGTGTGTGTGTGTGTGTGTGTTAGGGTGTGTGTGTGTTTGTATGTGCTAGTGCGTTATTGTGTGTGTGTGTGTGTGTGTGTGTGTGTGTGTGTGTGTGTTAGGGGGTGGGTGTGTGTGTTAGGGGGTGGGTGTGTGTGTTAGGGGGTGGGTGTGTGTTTGTATGTGCTAGTGCGTTATTGTGTGTGTGTGTGTGTGTGTGCGTGTGTGTGTTAGGGGGTGGGTGTGTGTGTTAGGGGGTGGGTGTGTGTGTTAGGGGGTGGGTGTGTGTGTTAGGGGGTGGGTGTGTGTTTGTATGTGCTAGTGCGTTATTGTGTGTGTGTGTGTGTGTGTGTGTGTGTTTGTGTGTGTGTGTGCGTGTGCGTGTGTGTGTTAGGGTGTGTGTGTGTGTGTGTTAGGGTGTGTGTGTGTGTGTGTGCGTGCATACGTGTGTGTGTGTGTGTGTGCGTGTGTGTGTGTGTGTTAGGGTGTGTGTGTGTTTTTGTGTGTGCTAGTGCGTTATTGTGTGTGTGTTACGAAATAGATATGTTCCTAAAAAATATTTGTCTCCAAAATCGGTTTTTAATTTTTGTAATATGCTCAAAGGAGGCAAAAAAGTCATTTTAGCTGTAAGTAAGATGATTAGATTTGCAAATGTTGCCCAGTTATACTTTTGGAGTTAAAAGACATATGTGTTTTCTCAACTTTTATGTGACATTGTTGTGTATTTGGAAATGTTTGTTCTGGGCACGAAAAGATTATTTTGCAGTAATCCTCCATACTCCAATAGGAGTGAAAGGATAATTAAAACTTGAAACTTGAAACGTGTGTGTGTGTGTGTGTGTGTGTGTGTGTGTGTGTGTGTGTGTGTGTGTGTGTGTGTGTGTGTGAGAATTGGGATGGGGTGGGGCTGATATTATACGTATGCATGGCATGGGGAAAGGGGGAATTGTGTGAGTGTTAGTGTGTGTCTATGTGTATGTGTTTGTGAGAGAGACAGGCAGACAGACAGACAGACACACACACACACACACACACACACACACACACACACACAGAGTTTGTGTGTATGTGTGTGTGTGTGAATGTGTGTGTACATGTGTATGCGTTGGTGCATGTGTGTATGGGGGGGTGGAGGTGTATGAAGTATGCAATAAGGGGAGTATGGGGAAAGTTCTGAAGGTGATTCCAGTGTCTGCAAGAAGTACGTCTTTTTTCAGGTATTTTCGCAAGAACAAAATGTGGTGATTACACTGCACAGTCTAGTAATGAGGTATTTGATAATGTTGAAACAAACCAATCTGTTCAATTGCTTGTTAATCCTTTACTTGTTTTTGCCTGTTTCATTTTTCTCTGCATTATTTCGGAATACCACACACACACACACGCACGCACACGCACGCGCATACACACACACGCGCGCGCGCGCGCGCGCGCGCACGCACGCACTACTATAGACACATACAGAAACATACGCGTGCGTGTGCGCAACTTGTTTTCAACAAACAGCCTGTTTTTTGTCGTCATTTATATTTTGTTTACATCTTTCTCTTCTCTATCTTAATATTTTTCTTCGTGCGTTGACGTCAAGAGAAACACGGTAACATTTTAATGACCACAGAAACAGAGAGAGTAGTGGGGATGGCGGGCGAGGGGAGATTTTCTTGGTCGTCATAACCTGTTGTCAAGTCTTTTCACTTACTCGTCGAAAAGCATGGCAAAGTTGGCAGCAACGGTAACATTTTTACAACACCTCAGTCCTGCGTGAAAAATGGGAAGTCAGATCATTGGCTGACTTTTGGACCAATCAGATTCAGCTAGATTTCTGTCACCTACAGATTGAGGTACTTTTCACCTTTAATTGCCGGAACCGATTCAAGTCGATCCTTCCAGCTTCTCGTTATCGTTTGTCTGCGTCACAACCAAACAGGAAGTTTGTTAAACAGTGAACAGAAACACACACGCGCGCACGCACACGCACACGCACGCACACGCACGCACGCACGCACGCACACACACACACACACACACACACACACACACACACACACACACACACAATTACGAAGGTAGAAAGGATAGCTCTAAACAGATTTTTTTAAAACCGCCTACAAGATTATCGGGTCTGACCTACCAAATCTGGAAGTTCAGCTCAGTTCAAAAGCTCAAGGAGGCATCACTGCATTCGGACAAATCCATATATCCCTAATTATACCATAAGCAAAGCAAAATTAATCAGCCAGGATGAATCATGTCCAGCTTTTTAGGATTTTTGTTTTAGATTCTCCCCTTGGGTCGTCGGTACGGACGTGTAAGGACCTAAACCAATCACTTTGCCAATAGCTTCTTCCATGAAGCGATCAATGCCCTGTGTCTCGAACCATTCCAATGTGTATAAAAGAGAATTATGCGATCGACAACCATTTACATGCAGATCCAGTCATCAGCCCACTCCGCATTTAATGAGAAAACCGCGGCGTATGTTCAAGTGAGCGAACGCACTGACACGCACCGAGGCAGAGAAAGAGAGACAAGGAGATGGAGACAGACAGACAGACACACACACACACACACACACACACACACACACACACACACACACACACACACACACACACACACACACACAGAAAATAGAAAGGAAACAGACAGAGACTTGGAGAGATGGAAAGGAGATAGAGACAGACGGAGACTTACAGGCATAGAGAGACAGACACAGAGACAGAGAGATGCAGAGACAAAGAAAGAGAGACAGACAAATAGTAGACGGAGAGAGACGGGGGATCGAGACAGACAGCCATTCCAGTCGTACAGTGCACAAGGAAGACGGTCACACAAACGTCAACAAATCGGACTTTGAGAGACAGAGACAGAGATACGGAGACAGAGAAACAGAGACAGACAGACAGACAGACAGACGGGGGATCGAGACAGACAGCCATTCCAGTCGTACAGTGCACAAGGAAGACGGTCACACAAACGTCAACAAATCGGACTTTGAGAGACAGAGACAGAGATACGGAGACAGAGAAACAGAGACAGACAGACAGACAGACAGACAGACAGACAGACGGGGGATCGAGACAGACAGCCATTCCAGTCGTACAGTGCACAAGGAAGACGGTCACACAAACGTCAACAAATAGGACTTTGAGAGACAGAGACAGAGATACGGAGACAGAGAAACAGAGACAGACAGACAGACAGACAGACAGACAGACGGGGGATCGAGACAGACAGACAGATGCCCATTCCAGTAGTACAGTGCACGAGGAAGATGGGCACACAAACGTCAACAAATCGGACTTTGAGAGACAGAGATACGGAGACAGAGAAACAGAGACAGACAGACAGACAGACGGGGGATCGAGACAGACAGATGCCCATTCCAGTAGTACAGTACACTAGGAAGATGGGCACACAAACGTCAACAAATCGGGAGCAGCGCAGCGCCAGTTCCACTTTCTCCACCTGTGCTGACGACACCTCCCCAGCACGAAACAAGAATTCAAGAACGTGACAGCTACCGTACCTAGACTCTGCACCTACCTACATGCCGGTATGCCGAGCAACTGTTTTGTGAAGGGAGGAGAGGCAGGGGTTTTGGGGGGGAATGGGGGGAGGGGGCAAGGAGGCGAGGGACAGAGTGAGCGGTCTTGAGGGAAGAGATATCTCCATCCCTCCCTCCCCACTCTTCCTCCCTCTCCCCTCCCTCGTCCATGCCTCTACTCTCC
>NC_134896.1:27705321-27732821 GCF_041734735.1 Babylonia areolata
TCGCATTTTGTTGTGCTGTGCTGAACTGTGCTGTGCTGTGCTGTACTGTGCTGTGCTGTATTGTGCTGTGCTGTACTGTGCTGTGCTGTGCTGTGCTGAACTGTGCTGTGCTGTACTGTGCTGTGCTGTATTGTGCTGTGCTGTGCTGTGCTGTGCTGAACTGTGCTGTGCTGTACTGTGCTGTGCTGTATTGTGCTGTACTGTGCGGTACTGTGCTGTGCTGTATTGTGCTGTGTTGTGCTGTGCTGCATTGTGCTGTGCTGTATTGTGCTGTACTGTGCTGTGCTGTATTGTGCTGTATTGTGCTGTGCTGTATTGTGCTGTACTGTGCTGTGCTGTATTGTGCTGTACTGTGCTGTACTGTGCTGTACTGTGCTGTATTGTGCTGTACTGTGCTGTACTGTGCTGTATTGTGCTGTACTGTGCTGTACTGTGCTGTGCTGTATTGTGCTGTACTGTGCTGTGCTGTATTGTGCTGTACTGTGCTGTACTGTGCTGTACTGTGCTGTATTGTGCTGTACTGTGCTGTGCTGTATTGTGCTGTGCTGTATTGTGCTGTGCTGTATTGTGCTGTACTATGCTGTGCTGTATTGTGCTGTGCTGTATTGTGCTGTACTGTGCTGTGCTGTATTGTGCTGTACTGTGCTGTACTGTGCTGTGCTGTATTGTGCTGTGTTGTGCTGTTCTGCATTGTGCTGTGCTGTATTGTGCTGTTCTGTGCTGTACTGTGCTGTTCTGCATTGTGCTGTGCTGTACTGTGCTGTACTGTGCTGTGCTGTGTTGTGCTGTGCTGTATTGTGCTGTGTTGTGCTGTGCTGCATTGTGCTGTGCTGTGCTGTTCTGCATTGTGCTGTGCTGTATTGTGCTGTGCTGTATTGTGCTGTGCTGTATTGTGCTGTGCTGTATTGTGCTGTGCTGTATTGTGCTGTGCTGTGCTGTATTGTGCTGTGCTGTACTGTGCTGTATTGTGCTGTACTGTGCTGTGCTGTATTGTGCTGTACTGTGCTGTGCTGTATTGTGCTGTGCTGTACTGTGCTGTACTGTGCTGTGCTGTATTGTGCTGTACTGTGCTGTGCTGTGCTGTATTGTGCTGTGCTGTATTGTGCTGTGCTGTGCTGTGCTGTATTGTGCTGTGCTGTGTTGTATTGTGCTATACTTTGCTGTGCTGTGCTGTGCTGTACTGTGCTGTATTGTTCTGTACTGTGCTGTGCTGTGTTGTGTTGTATTGTATTGTGTTGTGTTGTGCTGTGATGTTTTGTCAAAACATTGTGTGTGTGTGTGTGTGTGTGTTTGTGTTTGTTTGTTTGTATGTGTGTGTGTGTGTGTGTGTGTGTGTGGATTTCGCTCTGCTCTTTCCGTGAAGAGCGCCTCCGTCGTCATAACGGCTGTCACACGTTTTTCTGTTTGACCCAATCGGTACACATGACATGCTTCCCTGTCAAAGTGTAGACCAGTTATCCAATGACCGAAATTATGCCAAATATCAATAATCAATACCGAGTTCTTACAAAAAGGCCAAATAAAAAATATCAGCGGGAAGCAGTCATCGAATGACCAAAGTAACTATACGATAATCAATACTGAGTTCTTTTGTAAAAAGGTCAGTCCAAGATGTTTTCAACATGATTATAGTTCTGATTTATATTTTTTAGACGGGCTTGAAGTGATGTTTCTTTTCAATCGATTTCTAAAGAAAACAATCAAGATTCGTTGGCAAGTCAGTGGCAGGATATGGCGGCGTTATGTTTGAAGCCGTGTGCTTGTTCTGTCTCGGTCTGGTCAGCATTGCAGTTGCGTTGTGTTTAATTTGGCATTGATGGGTTAACGACCCGTAACCTAGTGTTTTGTTTAGGGTCAGTAAGTAATGTGTCCTTCTATTTGACAGACAAAATATTCAGAACCTATTTTATTGTGTGATGTAAACAAGTAAACTCATGCAGCCTACTGTTGGTTTTTTTTTTTTTGGTTTTTTTGTTGTTTGTGTTTTTGTTTGTTTGTTTTGTTGTTCTTTTTTCTTTCTTTTTTATGACCTTATGGAATTTGGGTGTCGGGGATTTGGGGATGTTTTGGGACCGCTTGTGGACAAAGTGCTCATAACACATTGATTTGTTGGATATTTGTAAGTAAGGACCTGGTATCCTACTGGTTTGTTAATTCATACTGACATGATGAGTACTTATAGTTCATTGTTTTGTTTGTCGTTGATATCTTGCCTACTTAGATTTCTTTGGGTATTGAAAGGGTGTATTATTTATAGCTTTGCTGTTTTGCTCGGTGCTTGTAGGCAACGAACCTACGACCCACCGTTTTTTTGTTTGTTTGTTGTTGTTGTTGTTGTTTTGTTTGTTTGGTGTTGTTGGGTTTTTTTGTTTGTTTGTTGTTGTTGTTTTTTTTGGGGGGTTGCTTTTTTTTTTTTTTTTACTTACTGATATGTGTTGTGTTTACAAGCAACGAACCTGTAACCCACCGTGTTTTGTTTTAGTTTTATATTTTCTACTGTTTTGCGCTGTGTTTATAGGTAACGAACCTGTATCCTACTGTTGTGTTTGGTGTTGACAGGTAGGGAACACATCGCTACAGGTCATCGACCCAGGGTCAGTCTGGCAGACTGCCCTCGTGAACCCTCCGGCTGGACACGGCGGCCTGCCTGGCCCCTGACCACTGACCACTGACTGGCCAGGCCTGGCCACTTGCAGACTGACCTTCTGTTCCTGTGTTGTGGCATCAAGGTTTTTTTGTGTTTTGTTTTTGGTTAACACGAACATGGGTCTATTGGTCGGCGATCACTCGTCTGCATTCCACCTGGCTTGACTGACCAGATCGCCACTACTGCGGCGCCCTAGACCTACAAGGTGTGTGTTGCGGTTCCCTGCTAAGTCTTTGGGAGGATTTGGAACCAAGCTAGGCAGCTGCGTTAAGTCTCTGATCGAGGAATAAAGAAAAGATTATTTTTCACAAAGTTTGCTGTTGTTGTTTTGCATTTAACCACAGAGCTACCGAGGGTGGCATCAAACATAATTGTTGGTGTTTCAAAGGATTGGGGAGAAAGACGCTGCTGATGAACACTTAAATTATGGAATGAAATGGAACCGAGTAAAGACAGGAGAAAAAGAAGTGGTGTTGATGCAAGTCATAAACAGTAACATTAGCAGACACGAAATTCATTTTTAGTATATGATTCGAACTTACAATATTTCGAATGCCTATATTGATCTGACGTGCAGTTTCAAAACTGGAATCGAACACAAACGATAGACTTGGATTACTCTTTGTATGAAGAATCATCGTGCAGCACTTTCATTTCTCGAATTCAAAAGAAGGAAAGAAAACCGAATCTGTGATCATTATTTGTTTATTTTTATCGTTGATGTCATATTGGATCAACCCAATACACGTGCTTAAACATTGAAAGCAAGGTTGCTCAGCTGATACACAATAAAAATAAAGTCAACTGAATGATACAGCGGGCTGGATGCTGGGGGTGACGCAAGACTTGGAAAGCTGACTTCAGCCGTTCTTTGTGATGAGTGGAGAGAGGCGAGCTTCCTGATTGACGGGTGTTTGACCAGGCAGTATCTGGAACAAGCGTCAGCATGTGTGGTGAGAAAGAACAGGATTACGCCAGCACTACGCCAGACAACCATGCAAGATTACCTTAAGCAGGTCGTGCCGGACCGCCCCAAAGCCTGTGTGTGGTGAGCAGGGTACGGCTTAGTGTCTGTGTTACTGAAACACTGTGCTCAGTTTTACCACTGGAATCGTCTTTTTATTCATATTTGTGACGCAACGTTTTTCTTGTGAATTTTTATTGAGTAAAGGACAGAGGGCGATCACTCAGAAAGACAGCTAGGAAATCTGCACCCTAGATGACAGCTGATTATACGCTTTTCAGAAAACGAACATTTTTTTTTTCTTTTTTAACGATAACAAACTCTAAACCTAAACCTAACAACTGTTTAAGGGAAACAACAAACTTCCGTCCAATTTTTTTGCCCACGCTGACAAAGTCCACCTTGGTGACCACAACAAATACTACACGTGGGTAACATACAACACGGCCTGTTTTGCAGCACAAACCTTCTGGGCATTCGTTGAAGAAAGAAAAAGAGAAACGCAGTAAGGGAAAGTAGTGTCATTATGTGTTGTTAGTGACTGCTTCGATATCTGGGACACTGCCAGCAGAACGTATCTACCGCTTGTGGGATCTGCGGTAATGACATCAGCATAGACCAAAGTCCTTCTTCCGAGCGCCTGAAGACCTCATCCCTTGAGAATTTGGTTCAGAGTTGGTTCAACAGGAAGAATACATCCTGTATCATCAATAGCAAGTGGGTTGAGGTTCACGTAAACGGTGACATTGTGGTGCGCACAATCTCTGTATGTTCTGAACCAAATGGAAAACCAACTGCTTGGAGCTGTTCCTCATTGTGAACTTGACGCTTAAAGGACCGGAGGTGCGGGTGGGCATACTGAAGTTACCAACCTTCCGTGTGTAACGAATAGAGAACAGCCAAACCTGCAGGTATACCACGTGCAAAGCACATAAAATCTAAACATTTAGCAAGGTGGTTGGATGGTACCCACAAACAAACTCTATTCGAGACAATTATACAATAGCCGAACACAAAAAAGAAGAAAAAAACAACAAAAACAACTCCACATACGAACTGCCTCAGCTCAAACAGCCAGTGAAACGTGAGGAAATAACCAAAAGATTTTTTTTCTGCTTTATTCCTGTGAAATTTAGTATCGGGTCAAACTTGTGCATCTACCCACTTCCAGACACTGTGTCATCGGTCAGACTCTCGGAGGGACAGGTGGAAATAATACCAATCGAAGGAACTGTGCTGTACTGTCTTCCAGTCTGTGACACTCGGGATACCGACCAGACAGGAGGCCCACATACTACAAGACTTTCAACCTAACTCACAAACAGATCCCTGGATACATCCCCCACCCCACCCCACCCCACACAACCCAGTCCTCACAGCTCGCACACGTCGCGCCAGAGACAGGCCAGGGAACACCACAGGCCAGGGCCGCCACAATGAGCAGTCCACAAAACTTCTTTCTGGAGGTGAGTCGGTCGGTCGTCCAGACCTGAGCTAAATCTCCTTATCGTAATCTGACTGACCGGGGTCGGTAATCCGGATTAGTAGAGGACGGGGGGAGGAGGCGAGGGGGTCGGGGGTGTCTATATGGGTGTCCAGGCTTCACTTGAGCAGTCTCCCACCTGTTTGGCTAGGGACCTGCCCGCCACAGGAGTCACAGGTCTCGGGGAGTGAGGGGTGGAGATTGAAGGTTTGAGTCGGATTCCCTTTCTTGCCCCTTACTCCCTTTTCTTTTTCTGAAGGTTTCTTGTGTTCTCTCCGTGTCTTCAGCATCCCCCCCCCCTCTCTCTGTCTCTCTCTCTCTCTCTCACTGTATATATATATATATATCTATATATATATATATATATATATATATAATGTGTGTGTGCGTGTGTGTGTGACTATATTCTTATGGAAATATGAAGGTTCCTAAAAATGATAATTCTATCTCTTCTTCCACATCCTCTTTCTCTTGCTGTTGTTGTCGTTGTTGTTCCTACTACTGCTGCTGTTGTATTTCATCATCATCATCATCATCATCATCATCATCATCATCTTCTTCTTCTTCTTCTTCTTCTTCTTCTCCTCCTCCTCCTCCTCCTCTTTCTCCCCCTCCACTTACCTTTCCACGTCCTCTTCTACCTCATGCTCCTCCTTCATCACCATTCTCCTTCTTCCCATCCTGTTTTTCTTCAACGTTTCAAAGGTCAGTGTGACATGTGGTGAGATTTATTATTTCTGTGTGTGTGTGTATGTGTGTGTGCGTGTGCGTGTGTGTGTGTGTGTGCGCGCGCGTGTGTGTGCGTGTGCGTGCGTGTGTTTGTATGTGTGTGTGTGTGTGTGTGTGTGTGTGTGTGTGGGCGTGTGCGTGTGTGTGTGTGCGCGCGCGCGTGAACTGTGATAGCTCCAAGAACACGAGTATTACATGCGCAGCGGCTTTTTCGGTCAAACGTATCTGCAGTTCAGTCACAATCCATAATTACTTGATACAGGTGTGTGTTTTTTTCAGTACTTGTTACTTCTTGTTCAGCCATACTCTGGAACTACATGTGGTTAGTATCTATGTATGTGGTCATATTTTGTTGCAGCTGAATGACTTTGTTTTCTTCGGTCACATGCCGTAGCTGCTGGATATAATTATTAATAAATTCCATCACACACCGTTACGTTTTGATATATTCATAGTCCCATCAATACACTGTATCTGTTGGATGTCTGTGGATCGGACATACTTGTTCAACAAGCTGTCGGACTCCAAGAAGTTAGCAGTGTATGCCGGGTTGTTGGCCGCCTTGGATTTTCGAGATGCTCCCCTCTGGTCGACGGTACCGAAGTATAAGGACGAAAGCCAATCGCTTCGCCAATAGCTTTTTCCCCAAAGCAGTCAATACCCTGTCTCTCGAACAAATCCAGTGTGATAAATAGAATTGTGCAACCAACAACCATCTAAAGAAAGATCTAGTCATCAGCCCCATCCACATGTAATATGCAGCTTTTGTTCAAACGTGTGTGTGTGTGTGTGTGTGTGTGTGTGTGTGTGTGTGTGTGTGTGTGTGTGTGTGTGCATGTGTGTCGGTGTGTGTCGGTGTGTGAGTGTGCAATGCGTGCATGTGTGAGTATGCACAAGTTTTTATATTGATATGCACTTGTATGTATCCTAATTTCTACTGTATCTGTGTTTGGGTATGATTTTCGATTTATGTTCGTATCTTGTTATGTACTACCCCCCTCAATATTCCTTGTGACCCCGGTACACTTGGTAATAAAGACATATTCTATTCTATTCTATTCTGCAGTTTGGTCTGTCGCTGTGCCTCATACTTATCGACCATTGTGGCTGATCTCGTGTCCGACATCTGTAACGTTTGTAACACACTACAACCGTCTGCTTCTGTTACCCTCAGACATCCTAACGGTCCAGTCTGTCTTTAGTCCAAGCTGTCTAGCTGCGTCCATGCATGCGATGTGAACAGTGGCCATAACGATAATGTGTCCGACTGGAAAGCGAGCGTCCCCGAGTTCGAGTCCAGCATGGTCCAGGGCTTTTATCCTTTTCCCGTCCACTGGACCTTGTAATGTGGCAACGCTATCTCCACAGGGAAAGCAGAAAGCAGACCGAATTCCACACAAGAGAGACCTGTTGTGACAAAAAGTAACACTTTATAGTAGATATGTCAATCAAGTCAGCTGCAGCAGTTATCTGTCAAAGAATCTGTCACTGTGTTACTCACCCCCATCCCCCACGCCCCCAACAGTATCTTTCTTCTCCTCCCCCCCCCCCCCCCCCCCCGCACTTTCCCACGGGGTTTATTTACAGAGCTCTCTGTTACAAACAAACACATTGGAAACATTCGTCTGAGGTTAGGAAAGCATAGTGCCTGGGGCATGTTTTGTTCCTTTGTTTTCTGCTTCTTTTCTTTCTTTCTTTGTCTCTTTTCTTTTTTTCTTCTTCCATTTATTGTCTAACACTGACCGCCGCCCGTAATGTCTGATCGGATTATCATTTCCCTTTCTTCGCTACTTCCACACCTGTGTTCTGTACAGACCCAATGTAGACGTGATGGTAATCAGTGTGACGTGCTGTAACGTGTGTGTTAAGAAGGTCGTGGACTGGCCCAGGTGATACGAGTGAACGTCTGGCTGGCTGGCTGGTTTAGCGGCATGAGGATGTAATGAGGTCTTTAGGGGTACTGAGGCATGTGGGGCTGGCTTGGGTCGTACATTGGGGTTGATAAGATTTTATTGTTGGTATGTTTTGATCAACAACTTTTTTTTTTTTTTTTTAATGACAACCAGTAGGAACTAGAATAGAGGCAACATGAAAAGAGCGACAGAATTAAATAATGATAATCGTGATAATGATTTTTTTGTTTTCATGACAACCAGTAATAACAAGAATGGAGACTACATAAGCAGTAACAGAATTAAATAATGTTAATCATGATGATCCTCTTCTTCTTCTTCTTCTTCTTCTTCTTCTTCTCTCTCACACATTCACTCGTTTGTACGCGAATGGGCTTTTACGTGCATGACTGTTTTTACCCCACCATATAGGCAGCCATACTCCGTTTCTCGGGGTTAATCATAATCATCATGTTAATGATAATAATGACCAACCAGTGTGCCGAAATGGTTAACAGCATAAACGATCTGTGTGTGTGTGTGTGTGTGTGTGTGTGTGTGTGTGTGTGCGTGTGTGTGTGTGTGTGTGTGTGTGTGTGTGTGTGTGTTGACTGCGGTTTTAACCGTTACGAATCATAAACTCGCCTTCTTCAGACACCAACTGCTTTCTAAATTTAAACCCCAGTTGAATCAATGCGACTTGCAAACAGAACGTACTTGCACCCAAGAACACACACACACACACACACACACACACACACACACACACACACACACACACACACACACAACACACACACACACACACACACACCACAGCACACACACACACACACACACACACACAACACACACACACACACACACAACACACACACACACACACACACACACACACACACACACACACACACACACACACACACACCGTCTCTTAAAGACCTTGATCCCAAACACAAACCGTGCAACACCTATTAATAAACTTCGGCGAGTGGCTTCATTTTCGAAGATAGCCCACCACCCCCTGGGTGAAGAATGGTCAAACAAAGGAGAGTTACCAAACACACTGGAGGAAAAGAGACAGTAGCAGTCCGTAGTTATTGTCCATCCAGGCACAAACCCCAAACTTGCTCCATTCACACACAACTCCCCGGCCCATACCCCGTCCTCACCGTACCCCACCCTCCCACCTCTTTTCAGTTTCTTTTCCGCATCACTGACGTCACCCAAAGAGGGAGGGGAAGAGGGGCGGGGATAACCTGTTCGTCTCCTTCTGGGTTCCCGATAGCTCCGGGGGGGTAGTATGTGTGTGTCGGGTGTCTGGTCTTGGGGTGTCACCGTGTGGCGGGTTGTTGACCGCATTGTATGTTTTGTTTGTTTGTTTGTTTGTTGTTTTTGTTTTGTACCGTTGTGGGTGGTTGTTAAACTGTTGTTGGCGTTGTCTCTATGGTGTGTGTGTGTGTGTGTGTGTGTGTTGTTGTTGTTGTTGTTGTTTGAGGTTGAGGTTCGAGTTTGTAGGTGTTGTCGCCGGTACCGTTGTCGTCGTCATCATCGGTGTCGAAGTTTCTTGGTCTCCAGACTTATGACTGAATTGATCGTCTTTGTTCGGGAGAGGGGAACAAGAACGGACGACGAGGAAACCCCTGACACAATAGCAGTATGCAAGACGAGCCCAGGGAGATGAGGGAGGGGGGTGCGCGAGAGGGACGGAGGGGGCAGGGGGGGAGGAGTAAGGAGGGCGACTGAGATGTTAAGACATCCAGCCCCCTCCCTACTACCCCCCAAAAAGGGAGGGGGTTCGCGAGGGGGGTGAGGGGGTGGGTAGGGGGAGGGGTGAGGAGGGCGACTGAGATGTTAAGACATCCAACTTCCCGCCCCCCACCCCCACCCCCGCCACCCCCACTACCTCCCTCTCCCACCCCAAATCCCATCTTCTCCTCCATACCTCTCCCCCTTCACTCTCTCCCATCAGCCCCTCACCCCCCCACCCCCCCTCCGATCCCCCCACCACCCTCCGCCCTGCCACATCCCCCCCCACCCCCACTCCACACTCTGTTTCCTCAACTTTCGAAAACTGACCAGCCAGTGAGAGCGTATCTGCACACACGTTTGTTTTGCCAGCTATGCACAGTAGCCGAGTCGTGAGATATGTGTCGTGGAGCTGAGAGTTCGGCTCTGCAGCCTGGTTTTATGTTTGTCTGTTTTCCAACATCACAGACAAGTAGTCTGAGGGAGGGCCATCCACACACAGGTCGACAAACGCGTGTGAAGTGTTTACGTTGAATTTGGCACATTTGAAAAAAAGCATGCAAAGGGTTTTTTGCTTGTTTGTTTGTTTGTTTTGATTTTTCTTCTTGTCGACTCCTCAGTTGTTTTATTTTTTTTAATTCCTTGTTTTATTTCCTTAACACTGTTCACATCCCGTGCCCACTAACCCCTCCCCCTCGCCCTCCGCGCACGCACCCTCACACACACAAACTCACTAAATCAAACAGCAACAACAAAAGTGAAAGCAAAATCAAACATCTCTCTCTCTCTCTCTCTCTCTCTCTCTCTCTGTCCTGTCTTTGAAGCGTTGTTGGAGTTTCTCAGCACTGTGTATCTGATTTATTAAACAATACCATTTGTTACTTCTGCTTCACTCTTAAATATATTTTCAGCAAACTTTTGTTGAAAATTCACGTATGTATGGTCAGTTTTTCAAACTTCTCGCTCTGTGGGAAGACATCCGTGGCATACTTTAAGTATGTACATGTACCATGACAGGACTTTGTATAAGATTTCCTTATTGTCAAGTGTATGTATAACAGTGGTGTGTTGTGACATGTTCAAAACGAAAAAAAAAAAATCTGTTTAAACCAAACACTACCTAAAGGTTTGGAGGCGACCCCGGTGGTCACCCAGACGTGGACCACCTGACTCGAAGGGAGGGAGTGTTAGTTCCACACGTGGGTTTCTATGTGGACACGTGGGTTTCTATGTGGAGGGAGTGAGAATGGACACGGCTGACCACGTCCACAGGTGTGGACCATTGAGGGGTGTGTGTGTGTCTGTGTGTCTGTTGTGTGTGTGTGTGTCTGTGTCTGTGTCTGTGTGTCTGTTGTGGTGTGTGTGTGTGTGTGTGTGTGTGTGTGTGTGTGTGTGTGTGTGCGTTGTGTGTGTAGGTGGGGAGGGGAAGTGGGGACGCGTGGGGGACGGGGGGGTTGGGGAGTCATCATGATATTGTCCGACAGTGGTGGTATCTCTAATTTTGACAGCTTGAATGTATACCTTGCGCGCTCCTTCCCTCCCTCCTTCCTTCCGTCCGTCCCTCCCTCCGTCCCGCTCCCAAACATTCTGCGCCTCTTTTCTTGGACAGATTGAATAAACCCTATTGCCAGAGTCTAACCACCACTACCACCCCCACCATCCCCAAGCACACATATGTACATTGCCTTTTTATTAAAAATGATAAAATATATTAAAAAAACAACAACAACCACACACAAAAAAACCCTCATACCCAGTCCCCCTTCGCTCTCTGACTGACTGGAAATTGCTTGACTCCGTCTTACCTGCTGACCTCCAAATATTGTTTTTTCCCCTGAATAACCTCTCTCTCTCTCTCTCTCTCTCTCTCTCTCTCTCTCTCTCTCTCTCTCTCTCTCTCTCTCTCTCTCTCTCTCTCTCTCTCTCTCTCTCTCTCTCTCTCTCTCTCACGCTGGTTTATCTTTTTGTTTTGTTCTGTTTTCGAGGGCTGGATGAAAAAAAAAGCATGTTTGCTTAATCTATTGTCCTCAGAAAATATTAAAAAATTATATTCATTCATTCATTCATTCATTCATTCATTCATTCTCTCTTCTTCTTTTTCTCCTTCTTCCTCTGCACTACCTTTATGCACAAACAGAGAGAGAGAGAGTGTGTGTGTGTGTGTGTGTGTGTGTGTGAGAGAGAGAGAGAGAGAGAGGGTAGGTAGAGGGCGAAAGAGTGAGATATAGATAAAAAAAAAAGATATATATATATATATATATATATATATATACATACATAATATATTTATATATATATAGAGAGAGAGAGACAGGTGGATGGAAATGAACGTATCCACCAACCACCCCCTCCACTACACCTATGGCTTCCCACATACCACCACTGGCCCGCTCTGACCCCCCCCCCCCCACGCCTCACCCTCCACCCCTTATTATTCCCCCTTGCCCACACCCCCACCAGGCAGGGAACAA
The DNA here is from genome assembly GCF_041734735.1 of Babylonia areolata. NCBI lineage: Eukaryota > Metazoa > Mollusca > Gastropoda > Neogastropoda > Buccinidae > Babylonia > Babylonia areolata. Next base: position 27,717,257 of record NC_134896.1, read on the forward strand.
AACCTTGAGCTGCCCAGCACACCCCGAAATGAAGACCTCTGCGACCCGTCCACCTAGCACACCCCTAAAGTCCGTGCCAGGGGGACTCTGGACAATGGCCGGCCTGCCATGTACCCTCTCCCCCCCCCTCCCTCCCCCCGTCCGTCCCCCCTCTACCCCTCCCCCTCCTCCCGATGACCAGTCAAGCGGCAAGGTCTGTGGGAACGCTCTGCACGTGCAGCTCCAGAGACTTTCCCCCTAGCGCACCTCGCCGGGGACACACTGAAGAGTGCTTCACCAGCGCTCTCAAGGGCCATCACCGGGTGTGACAAACAAGCAGAGTTACGTCGCCTGGGCAGTTCAATTTTTGCCCCCGTGAGGCCCGTAAGAGGGTATGAACAATAGACATAGTCCAGGGAGTATGAACACTTCAGCGGTTTTTTTTTTTTTTTTTGGAGGGGAACGGTGTTAGGGTGGATAGAAGGATGGAGGGAGGGAGGGAGGGAAGGAAATTTTCGAAGCTATGTTTGAACGCGGAAGAGTTTACCCAGGCAGGCTTTGTTTCGATGGCTGGGAAGAAAGGGGGAAAAAAAGAAGAAAAAAAAAAGGAAAAGAAAAGAAAAAGACTCAGCGCCGGTTAATAATTATTGAACTGGTAAGGCTTCTATTGGCACAAAATCGTTTTCCGTACATTCCGAACATAGCACCCCTCCCCGTCCATTTTGTGTTCATTGTGTCCAGTAGGGATTTTGTTCGTCGTCAGCGTATTTCGACTGTGTACACATGACTTTGACTACACACTAACTCAGACACTAAACTGACAACGTCACTTTTTTGGGACAAATCTGAGCGTAATATGACCTGAAATGTTTCACAGTTTCTGAGGATCCAGATTCTCAACCTTACAATGGTCATTGGAAACGTTCATTCCTGCTCAGAAAAAAAACATTCAGCAAATTTCAATTTTTTGAAAAAAAAAGACGAATAAAAATATCTGATCTTTAGCCTAATGTTTCGTTTCAAAGATCCATCTAAAAGAAAATGTATGCAAATAGAGAAAAGAAAGGATTTAAGAAAAAGGTTTGATTTCACAGTTGTGCACGTATAAAAATTACGTAGAAATGTCGACGAAACATATTTGTCGAATCCTTTCAGGCGCATATCGAAACATACAGAGTGAGACTCAATTTTGCTGGTAGTCATTGACATGTTCGGTTCTCAGAAAATAGCTCGTTTTTCTCATTCCTCATCCCTGTACTCCTATCATCGATGAGAACCAATATATATCATTGAGGGTTTTTGTTTTGTTTTGTTTTTCTTTCACGAAAACGTCAGTCAGAGAGAGAGAGAGAGTGAGAGAGAAAGAGAGAACCAAAGACAGATACAGACAGACTGGTTTTAGAAATCACTTGTGGCTTTTGCCACAGTGTTGGTATAGGGTTGATAGGTCTTCGTCATTCCCAGCTGGAGGACCCGCTCCAGCAAAAAAAAAAAAAAAAAAGAAAAAAAAAAGCACACACACACACACACACACCATTGCACTTGTGTCTTATAAACCTTACGGTTTCATGACAATAAAATCTAGTCTATTCTATTCACACACACACACACACACACACACACACACACACACACACACACACGAACGATGTCTGCTTCATCTAACTATTCGTCGTGCCGATGAGAGACTCGAAGAGGTAGAATGTTTTTAAAGAAATACAGAGTTTCTTGGGACACGACTTGGAGGTATTATCATTCATGCAACAAGTGCGCAATTTCAGCGGTCAGGACATGATGGGGTCGATCTTCTTTGATGAGCATGCACTTTAAATATATATATTTTTTAATTTTATTTATTTTATTTTATTTTTTTGTACGCTTACAGTTGATTTCATCAAGTTTTTGCGCCTTTCAAATATTATCATTATTATTAGTAGTTCTCTTTTATATATTTATCAATTATTTATTTACTATTTACTTATTTCTTTTCTTTCTTTTTTTTTTGGTTTTGTTTTGTTATTTTATTTCTTTTTTTTTCTTTCTCTCAAGGCCTGACTAAGCGCGTTGGGTTACGCTGCTGGTCAGGCATCTGCTTGGCAGATGTGGTGTAGCGTATATGGATTTGTCCGAACGCAGTGACGCCTCCTTGAGCTACTGATACTGATACTGATACTGCACTTTAAGCACCAACCACGGTTCTGGGAGCTTTGGTCTGAATAACTATGCCGCACAAAGAGAGTCGATGGCTGCGTGTTTCGGGGTGAGAACAGAAATCACTTGCAGGAGTGTGCAGTTATTAAAGCATTCCGTCTTTGAGTGGCGCTGGTTGCTTATCAGTTGAAGGAAGACCCGTCGTATCAGAGCCAATTTGAGAGATGTTTTTCAAGGGCATGCTAACACGCGCGGCTTAGCAACAGCAGCAGCAACAACAATAACATAAGCAATAATATTAATGATAATGATAATTATAATAACAATAATAATAATGATGATAATAATTATATTGATAACAATGGATAATGGATAATAGAAATAATAATTATTGTTATCATTCTTAGAAAATATCACGATTACTATTAGTATTAGCAGTGGTGGCAGTAGAATAATTGTCATTATCATTCTTCTTCTTCGTGTTTTTGTTATTCTTGTTCTTGGTAGTAGTAGTAGTAGTAGAAGTAGTAGTAGTAGCAGTAGCAGTAGCAGTAGTAGTAGTACTGCCTTCATCTTAAAAAAAAGTGTATGTATACATTATGCATATATATATATATATATATATATATATATATATATATATATATATATATATATATATATATATATATACTCCCCACCAACCCCTCAGATTCTCCTTTACTTAAAATCTCACTACCACAGAGGTAGCAAGCACATGATACGTGATATCACTTTCCTGCCTTCTCCCCTCTCCCCCATCACCACCTACCCCCCTAACCCCCCTACCCCCACCCAACCGCCGCGGCTCCTCCTCTTCCCCCACTCCTCTCCATCTTTCTGACGTCTGTACCATGTAGGCGTGGCCAGTCTCCCCCTCCTCGCCCCATCTCCCCCCTCCCCCCCGACTTCCCCACCACCACCCCTCACCCCATCTGTAATTAACGATAATTGACAGGAGGTGGCGCCATTGTTGGATACAAGGATGACGATGGCGACCACAGATAGAGAGGGAGTGGAGGGGAAGAGAGGAGAAAAGAGGAGAGGAGAGGCCAGTGTAATATCCACCCACCCTCGGTTAGTTCCCACCCGCTAGGTGGCCGCGCCAGGAGAGTTACCGATCCTGTCATCTAGGGCGGCCATATTTGAGTATGGGCAAGGCAGGGAGACAGGAAGGGTATGGTGCTGGGATATATCTTAGTTTTTTTTGTTTTTGTTTGTTTGTTTGTAAGCATACGTGTCAAATACTATTAATCAATCAAATGTTGATCCACAAAATGTTGCTCCGATTATGAGCACTTCACCAGTTCCATTATGGGAATTAACAGGAGCAGCTTTTGACATTCAATATTGTAACATTAAGAAAGATGAAAATCCCAATATACTAGCTTCTCGAGTCAAATCACACTTGTCTGAAACATACCCCCACCACTTAAAAATATATACAGACGGTTCTGTTCTAGAAAATCAGTTTGCTGGTTCTGGATATGCAATTCCTGCTTTGAAAATTGAAAAGTCGTATCATATTGGAAAGGGCTTCTCAATTTTTACAGCTGAATTAATTGCCGTCCTTATGGCATTAACATATCTAATTGATCTGCCCCTAAACTTGATTAATGTTTTATTTTGTGTCGATTCAAAATCAGTTCTGCAGTCTATCAAATCAAGTTGTACGAACATTAATCATAACATAAATTTTGAAATAAGATTTTTGATTCACTGTATTCAAATGAGAGGAACTAATATTGAAATGTGCTGGATTCCCTCACACTGTGGGCTTTCCTCTAATGAACGTGCAGATCATCTTGCAAAGCTTGGAGCTAAAAACGCTTTAAATGCACTTGAACTTCCTCATCGTTTATCATCATCTGAAATGTGTAATATTGTTGAAAGAAATATGCAGAATTCCTTTCTGTCTTATAATTTAACACTTTTGCCTTATTAAATGCAAAAAGAACTGGCAGGGCTATTAAGAGCAAGACATTTAGGTTATTACTAAATGCCCCATACACAAAATATTGTGAAAATATTGAATGCATTTGCAAGGGACGTTTACCGGTAGAGCACGTTTTAACCCGCTGTTTAATAATGAAACCTTTTTTGGCCTCCAGAAAGTACGGAACACGTGTAACCAGTTTCAAATGTTAACATATTTTCGGAAAAAAGTCATATATTTCAAACTGTTCTTTATTAAAGTTAGCTAGTTATGTGTTACATAGTCCAGTTGGTTGTTTATTGTAGGTCCCCACATGAACCTCTTTTCAAATAATAATCTACAGAAGTTGTGCATACAATATTTGATTATTGATAATTTTTTTTATCCTAATCCTGCTTCCCCCGTCCCGCCTCTCACAGACACCCTCCCAATATTATGTTTTTTCTTTCTCCAATCACTGACACTCACCCTCTCCATTTTACATTTTGTACTCTATCTTTTCCACATTCTGTTCTCTCTCTCTCTCTCTGTCTGTCTGTCTGTCTCTCCCTTTGTCTGTCTGTCTCTCTCTCTTCCTTTCTTAGTCCCCTCCCCCTTGCCCCACCCCTCCCCTCCTTCTCAACCGCCTCCTTTTTCATTCGAATATACAGAAATGTCAATTTCTGATTGATAATAACAATCACCATTATGATAGAAATGATAATAATCCAAATAATAATAATAATAATAATAATATCATTTATTTTCAGTCTAATATCATCATCTTAGATGAACAGACTATAGATAAATAAAATAACGTTTGCTTGGTGAAGTCAGGTTCTAAGCAGTCCGTTTCCTTGTGAAAAGACATTCCTTAAAAAGTGTCGAAAGAATTTCGCAGCTGAGCGGTACCGGTTTAGAGCCTGGATGATTTGGAAATTTTAGCTGTCACGACGACAGATTAAGCAGAATTATTTTGATTTCAGTTTCACCATCAAATAAGGTGTGAAAACTTTCGGGTAAATTCATTACATCTGTTGGAAATTAGATAAATAGATAAATAAATAAATAAATGAAAACAAAAACCGAACAAACATAAAAGCAGACGCCCGACCTTCACATGAATCCAACGTGTCCAGCAGGCCTTTATAGCCTGTGCCATAGTTTTGTGTTTAATTTTGGGGGGATATCCATTGGGGTTGACCTGGTGACAACTGTTCGTATCACTGTTGCTTATAAAGCTCAGCCGACCGCTCTGGGCCATACATATTTTGGGGGTGAAAACACCGTTAATATATTCCACAGAATGGTGACAACTTGCCAACAACTGACAAACAATTAGTGCAGGGGTATTCGGTTCCAGGGGAACGTGACTTAGACGTACTAATGATTGCAGCGGGCACACCGTTTAGCGGTTTGGTACGTGACCTGAAACGTATTTGGCAACAATCCAGAAATATATCGGGCTTTTTATTTTTGAAGCCGGCGTCGTTTGTCAGTCAGCGATTAAGGGCAGTAACCTTCGCTCCTCTCCACGTGTACACAGCTTTAAGGCAATGTACTGTTGACCGCTTCCTACACACCTTGTTCGTTTAACTTTCATGGAGTCAAACACACTTTCAGTTTCAGCCGGACGGAGTCGCCATGTTGCCTTTGTCGAAAAGTCCCAGAAGGGAAAAGGGGCTGAACTCTTCACTGACTTCCGGTTTACTAACGAACTAGGTCTATCGTCTTATTCCTCTTCCGCCCTGTAGTCTCACGACCGTCCTAGTAGACACACCACTGATGATCAGGCAACCAGTTACTCTCCATCTCTCACTGTCTCTCACAGGGCGTAGCTCAGTCTCAGGCCTCAGTGTCCATTTTGGGGTCAATTGTCATGGCGTCGTACTGCGCTCTCCAACGGCGCAAAGAAATGACCCAGCCATAGTTTGTTTTCTCAGCAGTCTGCAGTTTGAGCGTCAGTGTGACGGGAAAAAAAAAAATATATATATATATATATTGTTTTAATCAATGGTGCTCGTTACTGATTGATGCATGTTTGGAGCCAAAAACCAGCTCGGTTGTTGGTGTTTGCATTTAAGCCGTTCACGTGTTAGGAGATTCGTATTGTGTATTGAAAATGTTTTATTGCATATCGTGAAATATTTAATTGATATTCATTGACTGGTAGTACGTTTAACCGCTCAAGGTCGGATCAGTGAGTAAGGTTGTGCGAATGTCAGTTATTTGCACCTTTATATATATATATTTTTTTTAATTTTTTTTTTAGCAGTTGTGGTATAAATGTCAAACGCGTGCTACACAGGAAATCGGTTTCCATTGAACGTACTAGAGGAAAATCTTAAAGTACAACTCGGTCCAATCATGATTCTGATAAGCTTCCATCTGATCCGATGATAGATTTTAAGTAATAATCTGTAATTGTTAAATGTTTTTATTTTTATTCATTTTGTCGCGTGGAACATGTTTTCGCTGTGCATCATTATTGGGTAAGCTTCTTTTCGTTGAGCCGGTAGAGATTCTGGTGATGTAAGGTTTCATTATTGTAAAAATTGTTTTTCCTGTTTTTACATTAACATCCTTGAAGACAGTTTATATAAATTTGATTGACTTGATTTCTTTGCGGGTATGGAGAGAGAGAGAGACTTTGATTCTTTAATGGCCATGAGGTCCCTATGACATGGGTGAATGCGTCAATATATTTTTTTCTTTCATATAACAAAACAGTATGATAAAGAAATATATACAGAGAAAGCAAATATTGAAACACAACGAACAGTTTTTTTTCCTCGGAGAAAAATGGTAGCAACTAACAGGCCACTCAACACATTATAATAAACTACGGTCATTCATCCTTCAATGAAACAAATTTCATCGGGTGTTCACAGGAGGGTGGGAGGTCAAATCTATATAACCACGCAGTTTGTAACTGTCAGTAGTGTTTCATGCCCAAATCGTCAAAGCTTCTGATATAAATTTTGTCATCCCACTTGTCACATCATGATCTTCTGATGATAACATTGCTAAAGATATATTTTCTTTGGGCAATATCTTTTTTTTTCTTTCAGAAATCGCACATGTATTTCTCAGAGCATCGTAAGATTTACAGTGAAATATAAAATTAAGTTCGTCATCAACTGTGAAATTATACAAAGGGCATGGAGAATCTGTGGACGTACGTGGCATGTACCGTTTTTTGTTGGCATTGAATAGCCAAGAGTTCTTAATCTAAATTGTGCAAATGTTGTTCGATGTGTGTGTGAGAGAGAGAGAGAGAGAGAGAGAGAGAGAGAGAGAGAGAGAGAGAGAGCCCTGCGTCTGTGAATACGTGTACGAATGCGCGAGCACTCGGCGTACATGTGAGTGAGTGAGTGAGTGAGTGTGTGTGTGTGTGTGTGTGTGTGTGTGTGTGTGTGTGTGTGTGTGTGTGTCAATGCATGTGTGCACGTGCGTGCCTGTGTGCTTGTCACGGTCACACAAACGAATATCTTAGTGTACGTTTTCCAATAATATACACACTTGTGCACACACAAATTAATATTCGCAAACAAATTTCGAAGGTAGAGAAAAAGGCAGGTAAAAAAAAACAACAAAAAAACTACAAAGCCAACGACTGACGAAGCAGAATTTAGAAAGGAAAGAAAGCCAAGCACCGACCCAACCCCCGTGGGCACAGACACTCAGACAAAGGACAACGTCAAAGCGTTGGGGTCCAGAGACCAAGTAGACAGCAAGGGAAGAGCAGGGGGGCGGTGGTGGGGGCCCGGGGGTGGAGCAGGGCACATACGGACACTGAGTAGGTACTGAAGAGGACAGGGAGAAAAAAACAACAGAGGATTGATCTCTACGTCTCTGCAACAATGACCACCCACCCCCCTGACCGCTACCGTCCACAACAACAACAACATCAGCGGCGCTGTGCAAACATACCCCGAAACAGTGGGGGGATGGAGGGGGGATGGGGGGTGGGGTATGGGGGGGGGGGGGTCGTTGCCGCGAGAGGGCTGCGGTTGGTGAGACAGAGTTTTCTCTCTCTCTCTCTCTCTCTCTATATATATATATATATATACATACACAAGTCCGTGGGGTGGGGTGGTGGTGGTGGAGGGTAAAGGGGAGTTTGAAGGCTGTGGGAGGGGTGAGAAGGAACTCACGGAGGAGGAGGAGGCCGGAGGGCGGGGGGGGGGAGGAGGAGGGGAATAAGGAGGAGAGGGGGTGGGGAAGGGGGCCGGGGGAGCAGGAGTGCCGGGAGGGGGGGTGAGGGCAGAGGAGAACCCCGGGCCTGTTCACAAGTCTATCAGGTCAGCCGAGCGTGGCGGTGTTTGCAAACACTTGTCTCCCCCTTCTTCGCGGCCCACCGGGGACAAAAACACAATATTGACTTGATCCCCCCTCCCCCCCCCTCCCCCCCACACACACACACCTCTCCCCAGCCCCCACGCTACATCTACCCTCACCCTCTCACCCTTACTTACCTTCTCTCCCTACTTCCAAGGTTCCCCCACCCCCCCTACCCCCGACCATGTCTGCGGTCCTTTAAACTACCCCTTCTCTCTCCCCCAACCCCTACGTTATATCCAGCCACCCTCATTCTCCCTTCTGTTCTCCTCCCGATTCCCCCCCTCTCTCTCTCTCTCTCTCTCTCTCTCTGTCTCGCCCTTTATATATCAGATCGGCGCGTACACACACACACACACACACACACACACACACACACACACTATTTTCTCATCATCCACAGCCGCCTGTTCGGACCCGAACTCTCACACAAATTTTTACAAGCATGCACATATGTTTGCTTGGAAAAGATTGTTCACATAAACAACACAGCACCAGCACAAGCACAAGAAGCATAGGAAGGCCATCTATCATGGCTGATTCAAGCTGTGCCTCTTCAATGACAACTGTCTCTGATCGTAATAATTGTGGTAATTGCATCACGGCTTGGCTGTTGTATTTGCCTTGCAGTATCACTGTATGATGTAAGTTATGTTTAACATGCCACTACACCTTGACCTTGTGTTTGTATTATGCTAATCTTCTTTCCATTTTCCATTATGAGCGTCGTCAAAATTAAATGTGAGTTTTTGCGTGCGTGTGTGTGGGGGCAGGGGGGCGGGAGGGATAGGGGGAGGGGGGCGGGTAGTTTGGGGGCGGAGGGTATGTTTGTGTGTCCGTGTGTCAGTGTGCCTGTGTGTCTGTGTGGGTAGGTGTATGTGAGTGTGTAGGGGACGGGGGGTGGGGGGTGGAGGGAGGGTGTGTTTGAATGTGTGTGTGTGTGTGTGTGTGTGTGTGTGTGTGTGGCTTCAGAACACGTGACGTTCAGGCACAGTTTCACTTATCTTCACTCAGCTGTCTTGTTTAGAACAAAAGAAGAAGAAAACAATCCGACATGTCTGTTATGCAACAACTGAAATGTAAAGAAATGTAAAGATGTGATTTTTCAAAAGGAAATGTCATTGACTTCAGTCCAGATACCTCCACACTGAGGGATTACTTGTAATGAATAAGCTGATCGGCTTAAAGACCAACAACAACGTACATTATTTTAGTTAACACAAATCAGCATTTAACATAGTTATTCTTCTTTCGTTCGTTCTAGTGTACCTGTTTATGGCTCTGCGTGGCCGGCAAGACTATAAGCAACAATGATAAATATGTTATATGTACCTCTTATTTACTGATGTGCAGGTTGATAAGAAGCGATTAGAGATCGTGATCTTTGCCTTGTAGTAAGCAACAAAGGTTCATGTCCTTAGTTATTGTGTATTATCCAATGCCCCTGAAATGTCACAGCACTATAATTGAATGGAATATTGTTAGAACTAAAGCTCCTGCAAATGGTTTTGCATTTTTTAAATTTCTTGGTAACCTTAAAATCGCGATTTCAGTGGATGGATTGCGAACAAAAACCAGTCAACGAAATACCAAAGATATTTGCTGCATAGCAAACCGCTTAGTCAGTCAATGAATTGAAGCGCAGTGACCATGAAAATCCGTCATGAGGGGCAAAGACCTGACAGCGGCAACAAGTGGTCGTTCGGGGGGAGTACCGGGGTACATATATATACCCATCCACCTGTCGGCTGACAAACAGTGGGTACACCCCCCCCCCACCCCCACCCCACCCCCTCCGTCCCCCCGGGGTAGGTGGACCCTACTACCCCAACCCCACCTCCCCACCGCCGTGTCATCGGATTGAACACCGCCCGTCAGACCTCCCTGCAGGCTTTTGAGACGGGGGAGTGGGGTTGGAGGATCACAGAGTCTACTGCAACCCCCCCCCTTCCCCCCTCCCCCCCCCCCCCCAAGGATGATTGGAGACCTCGCTATGTGTGGCGCCTTTACCGTTAGGTCCCCCCCTACCCCCATCCCCATCCCTACGCCATCCTTCTCGTTGAAGGGAGGGTGGAGGAGGTGTACAGTGATGTTACAGACTCACCTATTCCAGCGTTTTCATGGTCATGGCCCTGTTTTTGAAGTCCGAACCCAGTTTTGGTGCCCCTTACGCGAAGGTAAATCTGACACATTCTTGATTCCAACGAAAACTATGAATACTAGACGACTGAACTTGGGTCATTTCGAGAATGAAGTTTGTCTCTTTTTCTCAGAACAGTCGTTGGCTACAGTTGTGACTCAACAACTGGGAAGGAAGATAGGAAGGAAGAACGGATGGAAGGAAGGAAGAAAGGAAGGAAGGAAGGAAAGAGTATTCGTAATTTAGACTATATATTAAAGTGCCTAAAGTTAGGTCAACTATTGATCTTTAGTTTTCGTATATAAACTGACAGTGTTGCCAACACAAGGACAACACTCCGGATAATCACAAGGCCCCCACCCCTCCACGTCCCCAACCTCCCGCTAGTTGGGAAAGGAGGGCGTGGTGGGGGTAAAATGGACAATTACGTCACCGACTCGCCTCAAAACATACCGTTGGCCTGATCTGATCTTTCAAGTGAGCAGAGCCCAGGGTTTTGTCCAGCGATTAAGGCAGAGTAGAAGCGAGTCAACACAGATGGACTCAACCTCCCCCTCCCCCCCCCCATCTCCTCGTCCCGCTAATTACTGACCACAGGAGCCGGGGGAGGAGGTCACGCTGGCGATGATCGCTGAGGCGACAGACCCTCCAACTGACCACCGCCTTGACCAGCCGCTGACCACACCGTTAGTCTAGTGCCCCTCCTCCTCCACTTCCAGCGCCGCCCAGTTTACATTCCAGTGAGTGCGGGATCCTCGAGGCTTCCAATCACACCCGAACCCCTACCCCGTTATCTTCCGATAAGTCCCACCCACGATTAACTAACTAGTTTACAGTTGAGCGAGAGAAAAAAACGTCGGATTGCCGGAGGAGGGGACGAAGCGAAACTCTCCTCCTTCTCCTCTATGTCTGTCTGTTTGGGTGACGACAGACAGTGAGCGAGCGACTTCCAATCTTCGTGAAGTGATAATTTTGACTGTTGAGAGAGAGAGAGAGAGCGAAAACGGCTTGTCTTTGAAGCGGGTATCCGAGTCCTTTTGACCGGGTGGGTGTTTGTGGCCACTTGGATGGATGTAGTCGTTTGGAGGGTAAGGGGAGCACAGCAGGAGGGGTTTGTTGAGATGTGATCGACTCGAGCCAGCCCTTTTGGAGCCGGCCGTGGTCGCTTTGCTTTGATATAGTAAACAACCGAGAGCAGCTCCTTTTGGAAGTTCAGGTTCTTCATCATCACAAATCAAAGAGTGAACACATGATACGGTTCGAGTTTCAAAACATATTTAGAGGGAAGGGTGGAGAAGTATTTTCTGTATTTTGATCTGATAACAGTGGTAGATATCTGCTTTTTCAACAATTAACAAAATATACTTAGGTGAGGAGACATTAGATTAATGACCTCCCCTCTCCTTCCACCCCCCAACCCCCCCTCCCCCCCCCCCCCTCCCACACACACACACTTCCTTTGTGAACAGACCTGATAGATCAACTACTAACACACACACACGCACACATGCATGTTTCCGAGTTCACTGACTGATGATCATCGTGAGGTCACTGACTCGAAACCAGTCAACACCCGAGGGATTAAGGGCTGGATGTTTTCGTTTCCTGTCATCTCGGTGCAATGATGTCTTTTTCTTGTCCGCATGTACTTTTACTCAGATCTGCCATGCACGTTTTTTAAGCATCGCGGGGATGGGGTGAGGGGAGGGGGAGCGGGGGGGGGGAGGGGGGGGAAGAGACAGAGACGGACAGACGGACGGACAGACAGACAGACAGAGATAGATAGATTCAAAGAGAGAGCTAGAGAGAAAGACAGAAAGCAGAAAGAGAGAGACAGAGACAGACAGACAGAGAATGAGACAGGGACAGACAGAAAGACAGACAGAGGTTGAAACTTCATGTTCGTCCCCGAAGAAAATAGACAGACAGACCGGCGGTCAGAAACAGAGATAGATTCACAGAGAAAACTCGGGAAAGAGAGAGAGATAGAGAGAGAGACAGAGAGACAGAGAAAGACAGACAGACAAAGACAGAGACAGAAAGATAGAGACTGAAACTTCGTGGAACTATTTACTTGTTTATCTCTCTCTCTCTCTCTCTCTCTCTCTCTCTCTCTCTCTCTCTCTGTCTCTCTCTGTGTCTCCGGTCGGTCTGTCTGTCTGTCTGTCTCCGCAGCTCTCTGTCTCTTTGTATCTCTGTCTCTGTAGGAGGAAGGTGGCAGAACGGTTAAGACGCTCAGCTGCCAATACAGAGAGTCCGTGAGGGTGTGGGTTCGAATCCCGCTCTCGCCCTTTCTCCTAAGTTTGACTGGAAAATCAAACTGAGCGTCTAGTCTTTCGGATGAGACGATAAACCGAGGTCCCGTGTGCAGCACGCACTTGGCGCACTGAAAAAGAACCCATGGCAACGAGAGTGTTGTCCTCTGGCGAAATTACGTAAAATGAAATCCACTTTCATAGGTACACAAATATGTAAGCATGCACTCAAGACCTGACTAAGCGCGTTGGGTTATGCTGCTGGTCAGGCATCTGCTCAACAGATGTGGTGTAGCGTGTATGGATTTGTCCGAACGCAGTGACGCCTCCTTGAGAAAGTGAAACTGAAACTGAAACTGTATCTCTGTCTGTCTCTCTATGTCTTTCTGTCTCTGTCTATACGTCTGTCTGTCTGCCTCTCTCTCTCTCTCTGTCTCCTCCCATTCCCCAATTAAAGCTAACAAGTCCGGTTCTCCAACCAGTGCCAACCAACCAACCAACCAACAACCATCCAACCAGCCAACGACGCCACTGCTGTCACTCCCTCAGGACTGGGACTGCCTGTACTGTACTTGCACGGGCTGCCATGCCACGAGATGGCGTGGCGAAAAAAAACCAAACAACCCAAAACGGGTCACTTTCATTGTGACGTCACACCTGGACGCCGCCACCTAGCCGAGACTGAAGGGATAATCTCCCCTGATATCTGCTTCCGATAATATAGATCTGGTCGAATGGGTTTTTGGTAGGATCTCCTTGCTGCTGTCTGCTGTGTTCAGTTCCGTTGGTTTAGACACCCCGCCCCATTGTCAGGAGCTGACGACACGATCGGCTGGATGATGATGGCCGGGACTGAGGGGTGGTGGTGGTGGTGGTGTGGTGGTGGTGGTGGTCTTTTGGGGGGTTGGGGGGTTGGGGGGGGGGGGGGTTGGGGGCCGGGGGGTTGAAACGGGTGGGAGAAAAGTTGGGAACCGGTTAAGTTTTGAGTTCACAAGGAGAGAGGGAAGGTAAAACCCATGAGTTTTGTGTGTCAATTTCCGGTATGTGTGTGTGTGTGTGTGTGTGTGTGTGTGTGTGTGTGTGTGTGTGTATGAATGCATCTTGCGTCTGTGTATAATTGTGCAGACAATTAGCAGACCGAAAACTGATATGGTGGTGGTTGTGACAAACCTTTTTTTTCCCGAGGGTGTTTGGGGGGAGGATAGGTGGGGGGCGGGGGGGGGGGGGGCGGGGGCAGTGGAAAAACCCGAGTTTAGCGACTGGCAGTTACTTGTACTGTGCGCACTCCCCCCGACCTTCAAGTCCCCCCCCCCCCTCCCCTCACCAACCCCCTATCTTCTTCTCCCCTACCTCACCCCAACCAACTGTGCATGCACCTACCCCCGTTTCCCACCCTCTCGATTATAATATCCCCACCCCCTTTCCTCCTTTTCCCCTCGATCCAACTGTCCCCACCCCGGATTGTTTTTTATCCCCTCCCCTCCCCGTCCCACGCCCCACCCTTCCTCTCTCATTTCAGGTGGACCGGTGTCAAAATACTCGTCTTAAAATAGAACTGGTACTGACTAAACAAGCCGGTTAAAGAAAAAAAAAATTGGTTGGGAATTCCGAACTGGTACCCAGCCTTCATGGTGATTAAAAAAAACCTTTTTTTTATTATGTTTTTGTTGTTGTTGATGTTTGTTTGTTTGTAGCATTATTAGCAGCATTGCGCTCTCAAGTGCATTTGTTTCAGTGGTGTATCAGATTAAGCCTTATCGTTTTTTTTACTGTAAGTTGATGAAGACTTACCTGCAGGAAAGTGTCTTATCAAAAGTATCCGGCAACGTTGATATTTGTGACGTTTTACATTCACGATCAGTTGTTTTTCTTGTTGTTAAGTTAACGGCTTCCCTTTCTACGAAGCCTAGTTGTAGTTGATTGTTTTGTTTCTTTGTTTGGCTTTGTTTGCAGTTGCGGTGGTGGACGGGACACAGAAAATTTTCGTAGTTAATAAGAACATTAATTCAGGAAACCCTTGAAGTCCAGTTTTCAGTGATGACAGACTGGATATATATGGATGCAGAAGTTTTCGAGAAAGGTTTGACACGCCCAATAATATACGATTTCAATGAATCGAGTAATCGAGTATTTCTGAAGACATTGCCCGTAAAACAAACTGACAGACCGACAGACAAACAACGAGACATGCACTGATACAGATATACATACAAACACGAAGACAGGGGTTGGGAAATTTTAGATATTGAGGTATTCTTTGATAGGGATGAGGCTTGGGGGTGAGAGAGGAAATCTAATGCTCACACAAGCTGGTTTTTGTGGGGTTTAAAAAAAAGAAAAAAAAAAGATACATAAATAAATAGTTCAATTTTCAGAGAGTACAGACTGTGTGAAGATGTGGTGATTCCCAAGGAAAGGGGTGACCCACTCTCAAAATCTACCATTTCAAAGTATTGTATATTCGAGTATTTTTAAAAGACGTTGCCGGGGAAATGTTTCCACGGGAAATTTGAAACAAAGCAGTGTTCTTATCTGGCCTGTGTGTGTTCTTAAGGCCTGGGGAAAGAAATTTGATCTCACATAACATGTTGTGTTTTGACGAAGGTTTCATTTCTTTCTTTCTTTTCTCTCAAATAAATAAAAACACAAACATAATTACACGATTTAAAGTATTGTAGACCCACTTTGTTGGGTCGCTGGAACCAAAGATATACACTCCCCATTGAAAATAATATATTTCATGTGAAATAATTTTTACTCTCATTT
>NC_134896.1:27737821-27742821 GCF_041734735.1 Babylonia areolata
AAGTGGCGAATTTTGTGTCCAAAAATTTCAGTCCAGTCCAGTGTGATCGACATTTTAAAAGAATAACAGGAAAACATGATAGAAAACAAATATATGAACATCTTTTACAGCTATTAATTTCTGTGTAAGAAAAACAACAAACAAACAAAAACAAAAAACAAACAAACAAACAAACTACTCTGGACATTCTCTGGACTTTCCTGGTCTGGGGTCTCTGTAGCAAGGAAGTACGGAAATTGACCAGTCTGTGGGAAGGAAGGAAGGAAGGAAGGAAGGAAGGTTGGAATGAAGAGGAGAAGGAGGTTTGCGACGGAGCGGGGGAAAGGGGGGCGGGGGGTGGGGGTGGGGCAGTGGAAGTAAGGGGTTGAAAATAAGGGGATGGAGGGGTAAGACTGTTGAGGGAAGTGGGGGTGGGGGTGGATAGGTTAGGGGGTGGGGGTGGGGGTGTATCCCGAGACGATATCTGGTGTAGACAGGAGCGATAGGCATCGGTCAGAGCGTGGGGGAGGGGAGGGAATGGGAGGGGACGGGGAAGGCGGGATGTGTGAGTATAGTCTTCCTCCTCCTCACCCACCCCGTCCCCCATTCCCCCACCACACGCCTCATTAGGTTAGGCTTTGGGTCAGTCCATTTGGGAGGTGGTCAGTTCATTTCGCTGCTGTGGTGTGCTGAAAAAAAAGAAAGAAAGAAAAATGTGGTCCAGTCACTGACAAGTTTGGAGACGGCCGCAGATATTCAACCCTGAACATTTGATGTTGCTTATTGGAATTTATTTCATGCGCATTCTTGTGTGTGTTGAAAATCAATCAATCAATCAATCAATCAACCAATCAATCAATCAGTCAGTCAGTCAGTCAGTCGATAATTAATGAATAAATGTAAAAAGCCGATTCGCGGCAACTCGAACCGTTTTTTCCCGCGAAACCACCACAAACATAAACCGGTTCATTTAGAAAGACATCACAAAAGTAATTTACCGCAAGACTCGTTCCCTGACTTGCTTTTTTATTATTCTTTTTTTTTCTTTTTTTTTTAACCATAGGCAAATCATATAATTATTTGTGTCGACTAATGTCTTCAGTGTCGAGAATATAATATATGCTCTCTGATTTTAGAATAAATAAAAATGGTAAATAGTTGTTAGAAAGGTTATAACTGAAATGTCAATGACTTTGTGCCCTGTCTAGCTTCGTGGTACTGCATTCAAAGAACATAAACATGTCAGGGGTGTTTTCATCCTTCCTTTATTCATGATAGTCCACGACAGTTTTATTTGTCTCTTGACAGACCTTGACTCTGTGTGTGTGTGTGTGTGTGTGTGTGTGTGTGTGTGTGTGTGTGTGTGTGCGCGCGCGCGCGCGCGCGCGCCTTTATGGAATTGCGACAGGAGATAAAACTGTTCACATTATCAACGGTGTATACTCAAGTTATCCTTTACCCTTACACTCAACGCGTGTGTTGGAAGACGGTTTATCTATCAGTTGTTTTTTCATGTTTCAGTTGTTCGTATTCCTCCATGCCCAACAAAGGGTGAAAGGTACTAATCCTGGGCCTCTTGAATACATATATTCAATGTATAGATTTATAATAATGATAATTAATTAGACAGTAAAGACATTCGCTAGTATTCCTGTTGAGAAAAAAAAAATGAAATAACGAAAAACTAAAGCATAGAAAGTTTGCACATGGGGGAAGTAACTCTCATGATTCGTGCCCAACACACACTTTGTTTGAGTGATTTCCCTTAGTCTACGTTTACTTGTCAATCTCTTCTAATTAGAAAACAGGCCACAGCAACTGGTCAACTTAAGGAAACATTAACTGGCAAAAGGAAAGATGTAGAAATAGTATTACAGTACGAATGAGAACATTGCTCACAGACGTCAACTATCATGCACGCAAATCGGAACATGGAAGGAATTTTCAAAGTCTTCAATAGAGTCAGTGTCTGTGTCTAATACAGGGCATTAACAGACACATAAAAGGTGTAAGAAAAAAAAGTAGAAGAAAAGAAAAAGATGTGTGTGTGACAGAAATGATTTATGCAAATGTTTATTGCATAAGTCAACATACCCCGAACATTCCATTGAAATGCGGCCACCTATTTGCAGACGTGTCAGATATATGTTGCATGATTTTTCTTCCCCGTGAATAACAAAATGATGATTAATTTAAAATCATGATGTCTGATTGAAGATAACGATTTATTTTATTGTTGTATTCAACATTAACGAGATATTTTTTTTTATATCACACTCAGACACATCTAAATAGTAATCAATCTTCCTCCTCCTCTCTATGTTTCTTTGTCTCTGTTTCCGTCTGTCTCTCGGTCTGCCTCTCTCTCTCTCTCTCTCCTCTCTCTCTCTCCCTCTCCCTCCCTCCCTCTCTCTCTCTCTCTCTCTCTCTCTTTCCCTCCGTCAATCTTCTGTAAAAATAACAGACACACATGACGTTCAAGCCTAATCATTGTTGTTGTTGTTGTTTTGTCGTTGTTTCTTTTCAGTGCACAATGGACACCAGACACGCAGACGCGGTGATGACTAATGATGTGATAAATCTCTCTATCTTTCTCTTCTCCGCCCCTCACAAACCTTCCTCCCAGCCACTTCCCTCTGTCCCCCACCCCACCTCCTCAATTTCCTCACCCTCCCCCCCCCCCCCCCCTTAGCCCCCTCTCACTCTGTCACGTTCACTTCTTTATTTTTCCACAAGAACACCCATGTCGCTTGACATTGTTGTCATGAAGTTGACACCACGACACCCAACAAACTGATACAGGCATCAGAGAAAAAAAAAAACCCTCTGAAATCTTTGACACCAATGACGTGTATGACAAGTGAGGAAATGAAACCGATTTCCTCGAGCCTCTGCCCCCCCCCCCTCCCCTTCACCCTCCATACCCTGATTCGCCCGCTTACCCCCCTAGCCTCCACTACCCGCCCCCCCCCCTTCCCCCAGCCTTTTCCCCCAATTATGAGGGGTCTGGTTTATCATCATCGTCATCTGATGATGGATAATAAGACCCCTGTACGTAGTAGAAGAAGAAGAAGAAGAAGAAGAAAAGGGCATCGTTATTGGGTCAGGTATGCCCTCCCTAAACTGTTCATCACCGACTCATTCACTCCCTACCTCATGCCCCTTCTCTCCGACATGCTTCGAAGAACTCAGTAGTGAGTGATGCGATCGATGGTCGCTGCCAAACTGGAGGTGATCAGATGACAGTCCAGCGACCGTCCAAGACACCTGAATGAGTGGGTGTTACAACGGAGTTATATAGTATCGATATCACACCTCCAGTGTGGGTGGATGCCCGCGTGTGAGTGCGCACGCGCTAACAGACTCCCTTCCTCCCCCCCTCAACCCCCCCCCCCCACCCGCCATCCCCCACTCAGTCCCCCCCAAATCCCTTCCCCTCCGCATCCCCCAAAGTTTCGTGTTGGTCAGTGTTTTCTTAAGGAGTCCAGTTGGCCCTTAACTTTTGATTCATTGTTATTTTGCTATGTTTGTGCATTTTAGTCACACACACACACACACACACACACACACACACACACACACACACACAAAACGGAAAGAAAGAGAAGAACAATTAAGAGCCGAGGCAGGTAAATGTTACTGAAGGAAGAAAGGGGCAAGCAACGAGAAAAGGAAGGAAAAAAAAAAAAAAAACAAAAAAAGAACGAGAGAGAGAGAGAGAGAGAGAGAACGAACAAACGAAATTTTATTTGACATCCGGCCCTCTGGGGGAGGGGGGGGGACGGTAAGAAAAATGCATGCACAAAAGCAAATTCTTCAAAACCAAAAAAACTAACAATACCAAAAAAAAAAACCCTCCCCCAACGCCCCCTCCCCTAAAAAAAATGTAAGCATGTACATCACAAACTCTATGATTATTAATAATCAATGAAATTGTGGATTATATTATTATGATAACGTAAAGCATGTTTGCAGATTTTTCATGAGATATACACGATATGCGTTTTTGAATGCTGAGATGCTTGCAGTTAACTGTGTTCACTTTTATACATGTTAACATCTCAATCCATAAGCAACCCCCTGAGTTTCTTAAGAAAGACTGGACTTCAATAGATCAATTCTCGGAAGCGGTACAGAAATCTTGTGTGAGTATTAATAACAAATCTATTTTGGAGAAAAGGGGGGTGAGGGGCTGGGGTTAAAATCAGACATAATCTTAAACATAGATAGAGCTTTATTATATTCAAGTTTAGTTGTTGGTGGAAGAATATCCAGAGCTCTGTAATCAGAAGGATTTAGAAATGTGGATTTTAGACACAGAGAGAGAGAGAGAGAGCAAGACAGAGAGGGGGGGAGGACAGAGATAGCGAGCGAGAGAGAGAGAGAGGGACAGACAGACAGACATAGACAATGAGTGGTAGAGAGACAGAGAGCGAGAGTAAAAAACAAAACAAACAAACCAAAAAAAAAAAAAAACCCGGAGAAACCGGCCAACAAACAAAAAAGAAAAAAAAGGGGGAATGGGGGTGGGGGTAAGGGGTCGGAGGTGGGGGACAGAAATCGAGAGAGAGAGAGAGAGAGAGAGGGGGAGAGAGAGAGGAAGTTGTCAACATGGCTCTGTGCACACGTCAGCCGTCCAAGGGGAGATAAGAGAGAGAGGAGCGAAGCCACCCAGAAGGGTCCGACACGCTTCAGGGAAGCCGATGAATCGCCCGCCAGGGCTGTGCTGTGCTTGTGCTGTGCTGTGTAGTGCTGTGTGGGCTGTATACAGTGGTACTGGGGGGGTGTAGCGCTACGCTACAGCTCTTCGTCCCGTCTATGCTAGTTCTATCCGTCCTCAAAACTCTAAGGGACAGGATAAAGGGGATAGGACAGACACCCTCTCACTTGTTGATTCAGCCTTACTTGGGAGAGAGAGAGAGAGAGAGAGAGAGAGGGAGGGAGGGGGGAGACAGACAGACAGATTGAGAAAGAGGGAGGGAGGGAGAGAGAGAGAGATGGAGGGGGGGGGGGGGGGGGGC
>NC_134896.1:27747821-27750321 GCF_041734735.1 Babylonia areolata
CCCACCCCCCTACAAAAAAAAGGAAAAAAAAAAGAAGACAAAAGTAATAACTCAAAAAAGGAGACAACTGGGTTGGAGTATGGATGAATTAATGATAAACAATTAGAATAAATAAATAAATGTATGAATGAACGAACGAATGATTTTTTTTTTTTAAAGATAAAGAAATAGATAATCCAGTCTATGCACCGTGAAAGAACTATAGCTATGGACCATAGCATGACGTGTCAGACACACCTTGCCCACTCTTGGCATACCAATAGTAAGAGGTAAGACAGACTGTATATTGACATGGGTGATGTCATCTAAGCAATAGCTTTTTTTCCCCCCTTTTTTTTTCTTCTTCTGTCTTTCTTTGTTTTTCTCTTTACGTTCTGACACACCAGTATGAAGATGTAATACAGGAAGAAACAAGAGGACAAAGGGTGGTCATTCTACAAACATACGGCATTGTTTCTGCCATTTTTGTTGTTGTTGCTGTTGTTGTTGCTGTTTGGGTTAGGTTGGTTTGTTTGTCTCTCTTTCTCTCGTTCTTTCTTTTTCGTCCGGGTCATTTTCAATGCTATTCATTCATTCATTCATTCATTCATTCATTCAATCATGTTCATTTCCTTTCTTTGTATTTTCCTTCCTTTTCCTTTTTATTTTCCTGTTTCTCTCCTCTCTCCCCGCCCCCCTCCCCACAACCCACCCCGTCTCTGTTTCTTTCTCTTTTTTTTACTGTCTTTCTTTAACTGTCTTGCTGTCAGTCTCCCTTCCTTTTTTTTTTCTTTCTCCTTTCTGTCTTTCTTTCTTTCAACAGAAAATGTTCATGTGACATTTACAAACAGTGAAATAAGCACACATATGGTTTAAACATTTTTAATATCAAGAAACAAGGTGCAATACAGCGTTCAATTAAGAAGACTTGAGCAACAACAAGCATGAGCTTATATCGTGCTCGTTCATATGTAACAAGCAATACACAAACGCAATGGCGAAAATACACACATTATTTGACAATGAAAAGAAGGTTGAAGTGCAAGACAAAACTAAACTAAACAAGAAAAACAACAACAACAAAAACACACCAAAAAAACCCAAACTACTATTACCGCAACTACCACTGACAACAACAACAATGAAAATATTAATGATAATACTAACATAGTAGCAACAATAATAACAACATATAAGCACACATATTATTCAATTGTTAGACGACGCTATATTCTGGGGGGGGAGGCAGGGGGAGCAGGGGGGACGGGGGTGAAGAGGAGGAAAAGGAGGAATTTTGTTTAATGTCCCGTCACATACACTGGAGATTGAAGATTGGGGCAAAAAACAGAAAGTGGGGTTTTTGGTGATGGGTCAAGCTTACAGTTGGGCCAACAGCAAAGTGAGAGCTGTATCATCAACGGTTTCTCCATTGCAGTGGGAAATCATTTACAGCTTAGTCTTTTGTGAAGGACTATGACCCTCAAACTAGGATGCAAGATTGCACTGGCTTTTAGTGCTGCAGCCTTGGGGGTTGGTTGGCCTTTGGGAACCATCCCCACGCCCTCTTGGCCGAGAAAGTGGGGATGTTACTTGGGCAAGACACTATTCGCTATAATCAAATTCCAGCCCATAAGATTATAGTAGGGAAGCAGTTCCCTCCCCTGCTGTTCTGATAGTCATGGTCGGACTCGACTATCCTGCATTATACATCAGACGATGACCATGTTTCATCATTCCCATCATCATTTCCATCATCATCATCAACATCATCTTCATTATCGACGTTATTTTTGTTGTCTTCAGTTCAGTTCAGTTACTCAAGGAGGCGTCACTGCGTTCGGACAAATCCATATGTACTACACACCACATCTGCCAAGCAGATGCCTGATCGACAGCTTTACCCAGTGCGCTTAGTCATCCCTTGAGGAAAAATGAACATAATGAAATGAAGTAAAACAAGGCACGTAAAGAATAGATAAGTAATCAAAATAATGAATTGATTGATAAGAATTATGAAAACAAAATAATAAAAAGTGAATTAATAGATAAACTAATAGGAAATGGAAAAAAAAGGTAATTTGAATAACATGACAATAACGAACTAGAATGAATAAATACATGTAGCGAGAGCACACACACACACACACACACACACACACACACACACACACACACACACACACACACACACACACACACACACACACACACACACATCGTCTTCATCATCCATCAAACCGCAGGAAGGAAGAAAAAAGACACACAAAAAAGAAGAAGAAGAAAGAAAGAAAGAAAGAAACGAACGAGGCATGCACTCTCGAAATCTACTGAAAAGGAACTTTAAAAAAAAAGAAAAACCGAAACAGCGTCACACCATATCAAATCGCAATCATCTATGACCGCACACAAGCGAAAAGAAAGGAGGAAAAAATAGGAAAAGAAAGCGGATTGCTCACGCCATGAACAGTTGAAGTATATGAAAAAAAAAAAGAGAAAAAAAATGAAATGAAAAGAAAGAAGG
>NC_134896.1:27752821-27760321 GCF_041734735.1 Babylonia areolata
ACGGTATATTAAGACTCATATCACAGACTGACATAAGTTTACAGTTGGGCCAACAGCAAAGCGAGAGATGTATTATCAATGGTTTCTCCACTGCAATGGGAAGTCATTTACAGCTTAGTCTTTAGTGAAGGACTATGACTCTCAAACTAGGAGGCAAAATTGCACTGGCTCTTTGTGCTGCAGCCTTGGGGGGCTAGTTGGCCTTTGGGAACCATCCCAACGCCGACTGTCCTAAAACCCTCTTGGCCGAGAGAGTGGGGATGTAATTTGGGCAAGACACTCTCAACTACATATCAAATTCTTGCCCAGATAGTCAGGACAGCAGTTGCCTCCTCTGCTGTTCTGATGGTCATAGTCAGACATGACTGACTGTCTTACATAGAGGAAACTATTGGTTATTTGTTTTCCTTCCAGTCTGCTTTCACACCTCACCCACTGATAATCAGTAAAAATAGTGTGAGTGAATAACCAGCACTTCAATATTTGAGGAGTCCTATGATTAAGTCACTTTTCAGTTTCAAGGAGGCGGCAGATCTTGATAATCTATATATGCAACACCACCTATTCTTTGAAAACTAATGACAGAAGGGAAGGCGGTGGGGGGTAGGGTGGGTGGGGGGGGGGGGGGGGTGTCAGGGGGGAGGGGCTGGGGGTGGGGACATTGCTTGACATAATCTACGTACATCCAACACGATAGCCAGCTTTGAGAGGCCAGTGATGGATTGCAATGGATATCGTGATGATTTTTTTTTCTGAGAAGGAAAATTCGCCCCCCTAGCCCCCCCCCCTCCCCTTCCCCCGTCCCCCACACCTCCCTCTCCCCACCCACCCCCATACCCCCTCGCGTCCCTTTCGTTTTCCTTCCCCTCCTCCGCCCATCTCCCTCCCGATTTTGTTGTGGTGGTGGTGGTGGTGTCTTTGCGTTGTGTGGAAAGGCATTGAAGAAACCGACGTTTTCCAGAATAATAAACACTGCTTAACGGAGGCTCTTTACCCGAATTTTTGAAATGATACGACCTGTCAGATTAGACAGGCCACTTTCCGAATTGCCGGAGATAAATAAAGAGCACGGGCGTACGCAACTCTTACACGCACATTCGGGACATATACCCCGTGTCACTGTGATGCTTCCATGGCAACAACACCGAAAGAGATGCCGTAGACGTAATTCCTGGCGAATTTCCTGACGAGTTCTCTCTGAGGCAATAAGTCTGCAGATCCTTAATGGGTTCTATTCGTCAGAGAGTGGCTTTGAAATTACCAGTCATTGAAGTGGTTAATAGTTAATTCAGCGCGTCCCACAACACTGTGTTGTGAGGGAGGAGGGATTCTTGCTTCAATGTGTCGTCTCTCTATAATTAGTGAAACCCGCATTGTGTGCCTGTTGTTCGGTTTTGTTTTAAAAGGTGAGAGCTGTTTGAATGAGGCATTAAGATTTCATTCTCTGCGACGATGGAAAAACGAGCAACTCTCTCTCTCTCTCTCTCATTTCTTTCAGTTAAGCCTGCTGATGTCATCCACTACACATAATGACGTATGTAATAATGATAATGATTCGGCATTAATTTTCTTTAGCGGTTTTTTCTTTGTTCTTCTGTGACTCAACGCACGTGACATTTAATGCAAAATTGAAAGGACATCCAGCTGAAATTTGACACAATTACGCCACACCATACTGCAGAGCTACACACACACACACACACACACACACACACACACACACACACACACACACACACACACACACACACACACACACACACACCACACACACACACACACACGGACGCAGGCACACACACACACACACACACACACACACACGCACGCACACGCTCACACACACACACACACACACACACACACACACACACACACACACACACACATTCAAGCACGCGAGCGCGGAGTCTGGGTCATATCATAGACAGGAGAGAGAGAGAGAGAGAGAGAGAGTGAGGGGGGGGGGTCTGTAGAACTGACTAAACAGTGTTTAGAGATTCTCCGTAAATGATTCCAGAGAAGAAAGAATATCTTGATGCTGTGTGGGAAAGTTGTCCACAATTCAGGGGCATTAACTGGTGAAGAGCCTTGCCTTGTCCTTACAGAAAAGTATCCCTACTGAAAGCAGTGTGACCTCATCATGATAAATGGCAAAACAGCTGTTTTGTTTCCAGTGTGCGTTCATCGATCTTCCATTTCTGTACTTTGGGAAGTTTTGTAATGATAGGCTTTCTGTTCAGTTACCTATTAATGAGGGACCTTGGCCCAATGAATCAACCATTCTCATACGCTCACTTCGTCACCCCCCCCCCCTTCCCCCTCTCCCTCCCATCTCCCACTCCCATGAGAAAGGCAAGGCGTTCGTTTATTTATTTATCGGTCTGTTCATCTAAGATGATGCTATTAGGCTGAAAATAAATGATACTATTATTATTATTATTAATTGGATTATTATCATTTCTATCATAATGATGATTGTTATTATTAATTAGAAATTGATATTTCTGTATATTCGAATGAAAAGGGGAGCGGTTGAGGTGGAGGGGAGGGGGGCAAGGGAGAGGGGACTAAGAAAAGAAGAGAGAGAGAGAGAGAGAGAGAGAGAGAGAGAGAGAGAGAGAGAGAACAGAATGTGGAAAAGATAGAATACAAAATGTAAAATGGAGAGGGTGAGTGTCAGTGATTGGAGAAAGAAAAAACATAATATTGGAAGGGTGTGTGTGAGAGGCGGGACGGGGGAAGCGGGATTAGGACAAAAAAAATCAATAATCAAATATTGTATGCACTACTTCTGTAGATTATTATTTGAAAAGAGGTTCATGTGGGGACCTACAATAAACAACCAACTGGACTATTTAACACATAACTAGCTAACCTTAATTAAAAAAAAAAAAAAAACAGTTTGAAATATATAACTTTTTCTATAAAAAAAATGTTAACATTTGAAACTGGTAACACGTGTTCCGTAATTTCTGGAGGCAAAAAAGGTTTCATTACTAAACAGCAGGTTAAAACGTGCTCTACCGTTAAAGGTCCCTTGCAAATGCATTCAATATTTTCACAATATTTTGTATATGGGGCATTCAGTAATAACCTAAATTCCATGCTCTTAACAGCCCTGCCAGTTCTTTTAGCATTTAGTAAGGCAGAAGTGTTAACTTCTAAAGACAGAAAGGAATTCTGCATATTTCTTTCAACAATATTACACATTTCAGATGACGATGAGGAAGTCCAATTGCATTTAAAGCGTTTAAAGCGTTTTTAGCTCCAAGCTTTGCAAGATCAGAGAAAGGCGAGGCAAGGAGTCTGTTTTAAAAGCCATTTGAAGCAATTGGAACATTACACAAATGCATTTAAAAAACAACAACATCAAACAAACAAAATTAGCGATGGCAAAATCTATTTAAAAAAAAAAAAAAACCATCTCGAGCAAACGTGGAAATACACAGTTAGCAAGTCATATCTTCCTTATCAGCAGACAAAATCCTATCGGACAGAAGTACGTATAGAAAAGAAAAAAGAATTTAAGTTTCAACAATATCATTTTTTGTTTGTTTGTTTCATTTATCAGAAAAGAGTAAATAGAACTTGAATGAATCGGGAGAGGTTCTATCGTATCCAGGTAAACATACACCTAAAACAACAACAACAACAACAACAAAACGGTTTAAGTTGACACACACACACAAAACGACGTTCATACGCATCACTGAGTGACGTGGTTTTATTCGTTCATTTGTTTATTTATCGATTTATTTATCTATTTATTTTTTTCATATTCACACCATAAAAAGGCAAGCATAACGCACCACACCAGTATGCCGAAACGTTGGCAAGCTCATGCTACCGACAGGAAAAGGAAGAAATCGCGCGCTGTTCCCATCTCACAAACAGTTCAAATGATTAAAGATAATGTATCCATCCCTATCATCATAAAAAAAACCCACGGTAAATAGTGTGGCTAATATGTACTGAAACTTTTTTTTCTGTTTTAAGAAAGACTCTGTGTGTGTGTGTGTGTGTGTGTGTGTGTGTGTGTGTGTGTGTGTGTGTGTTTTCCGCCCACCCTCTCTCTATCTCTCTGTCTGCCTGTCTGTCTGTCTGTCTGCCTGTCTGTCTGTCTGTCTCTCTCTCTCTCTCTCTTTGTGTGTGTGTTTCTCTCTCCCCCTTCTCTATCTGTCTGTCTGTCTCTCTCTCTCTCTCTCTTCCTGTCCCTCTCTATGTGTTTCTCTCCTCTCTCTCTCTGTCTGTCTGTCTCTCACCCCTCTCCCCCTGTCTGTCTCTCACCCCGTTCTGTCTGTCTGTCCCTCTCTCTCTCTCTCACTCTTTCGTTGGCTCTCTCTTCTCCTCTCTTCCTTTCTCAATATATGTCAAAAACGGTGTGTACATATGACAAGCATAAACGCCACCACCACCACCACCACAGCAACAACGGAGCGTGCACAGAGTTAGCAAACCACGCTGCATCTAAAACAACAAAACAGCCACAAATTGGATCCAACCACCCAGCCAAAACTATAGAACAGTCAATGAGAACTCTCCTAGGACATTGTTCGTCAATAAACAACTGTTTATCGATTATCTTTCTCACCCAACCCCCAACCCCACCCCACCCACCACCTTGCCACCACCTTTTTTCTTCTTCTTCTTTTTATTTTTTCCTTAACCTTCTAAATGAACACACGTTTCATAATTACAACACCACGAGCCCACCCCCCCACCCCCCACCCTCCCCCTCTCCCCAGTATCGCGTGAGCTTGATTTATTAGTGTCGTTATTCATGTTGATTTTCGACCGACAAACCTACAACACCAATCACAAAGCCTCTCATGTTGGCCCCAACACGAAAAATGCCTTTTGTTCTCCCCACCGTTTTCTGACACCGAGGGAGGGCCATACTTTTTTCTGTCTCTGCCAGAGCAACTAACGAACGCAGCACGCAATATCCGAAGCGAGCACCATTGTCAGAGCTCACGCTGTCGTCTGTTGGAGGTCCCCAGCGAGTGGACTGACTTTTGTCTGGCAGAGAGTTAAATGGCAATTTCTTGGGGGGTAGTGTGTTCGTCTTGGCGGGCCATATCCGCAGCGACTTCCGGCGGCAGAAAGGCAGGGCCGTGCGCAGCCATGCGCGAGTCATGCAAATTTCCGCACGCGCTCGCCTCGCTTTCGTTTTTAGCCTGTACGATCGATTGGGTGGGGGAGGGGTTGTAGGGGTGGTGGTGGTGATTGTCTTCCCTTGTGTTGTGTTGTGTTGTGTTGTGTGTTCATGCCTTCACCTCGCTTTCTGTCTGTCTGTCTGTCTGTGTCTGTATCTTTTCTGCCTCTCTCTGTCTGTCTGTTTCTGTCTCTGACTCTCTATTTCTAGTCTGTATCTGTATCTTTTCTGTCTTTCCCTCTGTCTGTCTGCATCTTTTCTTTCTCTGTCTGTCTGTCTGTCTGTCTGTCTCTGTCGGTCTGTGTGTCTCCCAGTTTGTCTCTTTTTTCGTCTTCTTATACTTGATAAAAACAAAAAACATTATTAAAAACCATATCTGGCCAGCTTCTTTGCACATTTTTGTTTCATCGTTTGTGTGTGTGTGTGTTTATTATAATTGTATTATTTTTTACAGATTGTGATTGGTTCTTCATACTCCATTGCTCTTTTTGTATCATATCATGATATATCAGTCAGCACCTCTGTCAGTCAGTCTGTCTCGCTCTCTCCTTTCTCCTGTGTGTCTGGCAGTTCGTCTGCTCCCTCCCTCCCCCGCACGCCCCCCCCCTCTCCCCAACCCCGCACACCCTACCTCTCCGCACTCCCACCCGTTCTACTTATTTGTCTTAGTTTGATCTCTGCATGTCTCTCACTGTGTATTTTTGTCTCTATCTCCCCCTCCCTCTCGTTGTTTTTCTCTCCGGAACCCATCGTTGACAGAGTAGCAGAGGTAACTTTTATAAACCTTTTCTTTTTTTTTTAACCAAAAAAACATGTGCCTGATCGCAAGAAATCGACGCCTCTTCTTCTTCTTCTGCGTTCGTGGGCTGCACCTCCCACGTTCACTCGTATGTATACGAGTGGGCATTGACGTGTATGACCGTTTTTACCCCGCCATGTAGGCAACCATGCTCCGCTTTCGGGGGTGTGCATGCTGGGTATGTTCTTGTTTCCATAACCCACCGAACGCTGACATGGATTACAGGATCTTTAACGTGCGTATTTGATCTTCTGCTTACGTATATACACGAAAGGGGTTCAGGCACTAAGCAGGTCTGCACATATGTTGACCTGGGAGAAATCTCCACCCCTTACCCACAGGCGCCGTCACCGCGAATCGAACCCGGGACCCTCAGATTGAAAGTCCAACGCTTTAACCACTCGGCTATTGCGCCCGTCACTCGACGCCTCAATCTCAGATGTTATGTAAATACTTTGTTGGTTTAAATAATCTTTAATAATCTTCAACAATACACATGATTACAATGCAATGAATAACAAAAGAGCATCAACAAGCTTAAAGCTTATACTGTGCTCACAACGTTGCACATCAATTTTATCATGACGGCTGATGAACCATATTATGACTTGTATCAAATAACATTCATAAACAGTAATGAAATAATGAAATAAAACAAAATATTAATAAACAACAGTACATAATATAGTAAAATAATGCTAA
Organism: Babylonia areolata; assembly: GCF_041734735.1. NCBI lineage: Eukaryota > Metazoa > Mollusca > Gastropoda > Neogastropoda > Buccinidae > Babylonia > Babylonia areolata. The sequence continues at coordinate 27,759,481 of NC_134896.1, forward strand.
TATCAATATTAACATGAGATTAAATTTATTATCACCAAAGTAATTGGCCTAATAGAAGAAAAACACGAAGAAGAAGAAGAAAATTTAGAAGAATGGAGGGTAAGGTGGTGGAGGAGGGGGAGCAGAGGGGAGAGGAGAAATTCTAACAGATCATTGGCCAGTCCATTCACTTTGAATATTTGGTCAGTCAAATAAATTCAACATATATTTTACGAATAGAATCATGTTGTACCCTTTCTTCACAATACTTTCTAAGCTAAAATCTATTTGAATGGGAGATAAACTGGTGGACAGTTTGAAATATGAATATATTTGTATGATTTTGGAGAACAGGATCTCCATGCAACAGTTTTAACGTGAATGTTGTTTGGAGATAAATTTAAGATTGTGTTTGCCCGAGCCATATGAAAGTCTTGACAAAATAATAAATAATGTTCAGCAGTTTCGCTTGCAGTGCCACAAGCACAAAGCGGGTCGTTTATTAAATGTCTGTTGAACATATCTTCTCTTAAGTCACTAATCCCTAGACGAAGTCGACAGTGAATGATTTGTTCCTTCCGTTTACCAAAGTAATAATAGCTAGGCACTAAAGCATCGTTAGCACACAGGTAATGTTTAAGCTGGCTTAAGGAATTGCTGGTTTTAACATAATCAGGTAGAGAATTCCAGAGATAAGTAGTAGATGGTATGAATGATTTCCGATAGAGTTCGGTGTGAAATCTTGGTACAGTGCGTTCCAATGACCTGCGTTTATGGTAAGGGTTATTGTCTGAAATAAGACCAGGAACAAGATCATTTAGGTAGTTAGGGCATAGACCCTTAACCATCTTGAAATAGTGCA